>NW_025726642.1:600000-920000 GCF_021461395.2 Schistocerca americana
TTTTGTGTTTCATACTTTTGGAATTTTGGTTTTTCATGTTGATTATAAAATGACGTTTTTAAGGTTTGAAATGTACTAACTCAATTTTTCCTCACAGCTGTTCAACTTGTGTGTGGTTGCAACATTACGGTCCCATAGAGTACATTTTTGGAGAGAGGGACATCAGTTGCACCACAGGGCAGGTTGGAGGGTACCGTGCACGATACATTTTCTTTTTTCGGTAAGCATTTTTTTGTGTTTTGTACTTTTGGAATTTTGGTTTTTCAAATTGATTGTAAAATGACCTTTTTCATGTTTGAAATGTACTAACTCATTTTTTCCTCACAGCAGGTCAACTTGTGTGTGGTTGCAATATTACGGTCCCATTGAGTACATTTTTGAAGAGAGGGACATCAGTTGCGCCACAGGGCAGGGTGGAGGGTGCCGTGCACGATACATTTTCTTTCTTCATTAAGCATTTATTTGTGCTTTATACCTTTGGAATTTTGGTTTTTCATGTTGATTATAAAATGACCTTTTTAATGTCTGAAATGTACAAACTCAATTTTTCCTCACAGCAGGTCAACTTGTGTGTGGTTGGAACATTACCGTCCCATTGAGTACATTTTTGGAGAGAGGGACATCAGTTGCACCACAGGGCAGGGTGGAGGGTGCCGTGCACGATACATTTTCTTTCTTCGGTAAGCATTTTTTTGTGTTTTATACTTTTGGAATTTTGGTTTTTCATGTTGATTATAAAATGACCTTCTTCATGTTTGAAATGTACTAACTCAATTTTTCCTCACAGCAGGTCAACTTGTGTGTGGTTGCAACATTACGGTCCCATTGAGTACATTTTTGGAGAGAGGGACATCAGTTGCACCTCAGGGCAGGTTGGAGGGTGCCGTGCTCGATACATTTTCTTTCTTCGGTAAGCATTTTTTTGTGTTTTTAACTTTTGGAATTTTGGTTCTTCATGTTGATTATAAAACGACCTTTTTCATGTTTGAAATGTACTAACTCAATTTTTCTACACAGCAGGTCAACTTGTGTGTGGTTGCAACATTACGGTCCAATTCAGTACATTTTTGGAGAAAGGGACATCAGTTGCATCAGAGGGCAGAGTGGAGGGTGCCGTGCACGATACACTTTCTTTCTTCGGTAAGCATTTTTTTGTGTTTTATACTTTTGGAATTTTGGTTTTTCATGTTGATTATAAAATGACCTTTTTCATGTTTGAAATGTACTAACTCAATTTTTCCTCACAGCAGGCCAACTTGTGTGTGGTTGCAACATTACGGTCCCATTGAGTACATTTTTGGAGAGAGGGACATCAGTTGCACCAGAGTTCAGTGTGGAGGGTGCCGTGCACGATACATTTTCTCTCTTCGGTAAGCATTTTTTTGTGTTTTATACTTTTGCAATTTTGGTTTTTCATGTTGATTATAAAATGACCTTTTTCATGTTTGAAATGTGCTAACTCAAATTTTCCTCACAGCCGCTCACTTATGTGTGGTTGCAACATTACGGTCCAATTGAGTACATTTTACGAGACAGGGACATCAGTTGCACCACAGGGCAGGGTGGAGGGTGCCATGCACGATACATTTTCTTTCTTCGGTAAGCATTTTTTTGTGTTTTATGCTTTTGGAATTTTGGTTTTTCATGTTGATTATAAAATGACCTTTTTCATGTTTGAAATGTACTAACTCAATTTTTCCTCACAGCAGGTCAACTTGTGTGTGGTTGCAACATTACGGTCCCATTGAGTAGATTTTTGGAGAGAGGGACATCAGTTGCACCACAGGGCAGGGTGGAGGGTGCCGTGCACGATACATTTTCCTTCTTCGGTAAGCATTTTTTTGTGTTTTATAGTTTTGGAATTTTGGGTTTTCATGTTGATTATAAAATGACCTTTTTCATGTTTCAAATGTACTAACTCAATTTTTCCTCACAGCAGGTCTACTTGTGGGTGGTTGCAACATTATGGTCCAATTGAGTACATTTTTGGAGAGAGGGACATCAGTTGCCCCAGAGGGCAGGGTGGAGGGTGCCGTGCACGATACATTTTCTTTCTTCATTAAGCATCTTTTTGTGTTTCATACTTTTGGAATTTTGGATTTTCATGTTGATTATAAAATGACCTTTTTCATGTTTGAAATGTACTAACTCAGTTTTTCCTCACAGCAGGTCAACTTGTGTGTGGTTGCAACATTACGGTCCCATTGAGTACATTTTTGGAGAGAGTAACATAAGTTGCACCTCAGGGAAGGGTGGAGGGTGCCGTGCATGATACATTTTCTTTCTTCGGTAAGCATTTTTTTGTGTTTTATACTTTTGGAATTTTGGTTTTTCATATTGATTATAAAATGACCTTCTTCATGTTTGAAATGTACTAACTCAATCTTTCCTCACAGCAGGTCAACTTGTGTGTGGTTGCAACATTACGGTCCCATTGAGTACATTTTTGGAGAGAGGGACATCAGTTGCACCTCAGGGCAGGGTGGAGGGTGCCGTGCACGATACATTTTCTTTCTTCGGTAAGCATTTTTTTGTGTTTTATACTTTTGGAATTTTGGTTTTTCATGTTGATTATAAAATGGCCTTTTTCATGTTTGAAATGTACTAACTCAATTTTTCCTCACAGCAGGTCAACTTGTGTGTGGTTGCAACATTACGGTCCCATTGAGTACATGTTTGGAGAGAGGGACATCAGTTGCACCTTAGGGCAGTGTGGAGGGTGCCGTGCACGATACATTTTCTTTCTTTGGGATGCATTTATTTGTGTTTTATACTTTTGGAATTTTTGGTTTTTCATGTTGATTTCAAAATTACCTTTTTCATGTTTGAAATGTACTAACTCAATTTTTCCTCACAGCAGATCAACTTGTGTGTGGTTGCAACATTACGGTCCAATTCAGTACATTTTTGGAGAGAGGGACATCAGTTGCACCAGAGGGCAGGGTGGAGGGTGCCGTGCACGATACATTTTCTTTCTTCGGTAAGCATTTTTTTGTGTTTTATACTTTTGGAATTTTGGTTTTTCATGTTGATTATAAAATGACCTTTTTCATGTTTGAAATGTACTAACTCAATTTTTCCTCACAGCAGGTCAACTTGTGTGTGGTTGCAACATTACGGTCCCATTGAGTACATTTTTGGAGAGAGGAACATCAGTTGCACCTCAGGGCAGGGTGGAGGGTGCCGTGCATGATACATTCTCTTTCTTCGGTAAGCATTTTTTTGTGTTTTATACTTTTGGAATTTTGGTTTTTCATGTTGATTATAAAATGACCTTTTTCATGTTTGAAATGTACTAACTCAATTTTTCCTCACAGCAGGTCAACTTGTCTGTGGTTCCAACATTACGGTCCCATTGAGTACATGTTTGGAGAGAGGGACATCAGTTGCACCTTAGGGCAGTGTGGATGGTGCTGTGGACGGTACATTTTCTTTCTTCGGTAAGCATTTTTTTGTGTTTTATACTTTTGGAATTTTGGTTTATCATGTTGAGTATAAAATGACCTTCTTCATGTTTGAAATGTACTAACTCAATTTTTCCTCACAGCAGGTCAACTTGTGTGTGGTTGCAACATTACGGTCCCATTTAACAACCAAAAACAAAGAAATAGTGGTTGCTGGTGATTTCAATGTAGATTTCCTTAAAGACTCTCCCAATAAGAACCTATTTGAGTTAGTAACATTATCATTCAACTTAATTCCTACAGTAAAGTTCCCCACTAGGATAACCACTTGCTCACAAACAGCCATTGATAATATCTTTATAGAAAAGTCAAATGAACAAAATTATATTACAAAACCAATAGTCAATGGCCTCTCAGACCATGACATGCAGTTCCTTCTGTTAAATGTTAATACTGAACAGGATATAAAATCTGTTAAATCTGAGCTCAAGAGGGTAATCAGTAAGCCAAAAATTGATTATTTTAGGACACTCCTCAGAGACATTCACTGGACTGATGTTTACAGTGCTCATGGCATGAATGAAAAATATAACATTTTTGCTAATAAAGTGCTTACTTTATTTGAACACTGCTTTCCCCCAAAACTTACCAAGGTTAGAGCAAAGTCTACAAAGAAGCCATGGATTACTCGAGGAATAGGGGTATCTTGTAAAACAAAAAGAAAACTGTATCTGTCAATCCGAAACATTTCCAATGTTGATGCTATAGCACATTATAAGAAATACTGCAAAATATTAAAGACTGTAATACGGATGTCAAAGCAAATATATTACAAGGAAAAGATAGTCATATCAGATAACAAAATAAAGACAATATGGGATATAGTGAAGGAGGAGACCGGTAGAACCAGACATGAAGAGGAACAAATAGCATTAAGAGTAAATGATGCATTGGTGACAGATGTGTATAGTGTTGCAGAACTTTTTAACAAACATTTTATAACTGTTACTGAAAAGATGGGGTTGTCAGGTTCGGTAGATGCTGCTATGGATTACCTTAGACCAGACATTTCAAGTAACTTCCATAATATGAATTTGACCCTCACTACCCCAACAGAAATAATGTCCATCATAAAATCTTTGAAATCAAAAACATCTAGTGGGTATGATGAAATATCAACAAAGTTAATTAAAGAATGTGATTCTGAGCTAAGTAACATATTAAGCTATCTGTGTAACCAGTCGTTTATCAGTGGAATATTTCCCGAATGGCTGAAATATGCTGAAGTTAAGCCACTGTTTAAGAAGGGAGATAAAGAAATAGCATCAAATTTCCGTCCAATTTCACTGTTGCCAGCATTCTCAAAAATTTTCGAAAAAGTAATGTACAGTCGTCTTTATAACCATCTTATCTCAAATAACATACTGTCAAAGTCACAGTTTGGATTTCTAAAAGGTTCTGATATTGAGTAGGCTATCTACACTTACAGTGAAAATGTACTTAATTCATTAGACAAAAAATTGCAGGCAACTGGTATATTTTGTGATCTGTCAAAGGCATTTGACTGTGTAAATCACAATATCCTTTTAAGTAAACTAGAATATTATAGTGTAACAGGAAATGCTGCAAAATGGTTCAAATCTTATGTCTCTGGCAGGAAACAAATGGTGTTATTAGGAAAGAGACATGTATCAAGCTATCAGGCATCATCCAACTGGGAACTAATTACATGTGGGGTCCCACAAGGTTCCATTTTGGGGCCCTTACTTTTTCTTGTGTATATCAATGACCTTTCATCAGTAACATTACCAGATGCCAAGTTTGTTTTGTTTGCTGATGATACAAACATTGGAATAAATAGCAAATCAAGTGTAGTCTTAGAAAGATCAGCCAATAAAATATTTGTAGACATTAATCACTGGTTCCTAGCCAATTCTTTGTCACTAAACTTTGAAAAAACACACTACATGCAGTTCAGAACTTGTAAGGGGTGTCCCAAGAGTATATGTCTAACATATGATGACAAGAAGATAGAAGAAGTGGACGGTGTTAAATTCTTGGGATTACAGCTTGATAATAAATTCAACTGGGAGGAGCACACCACAGAACTGCTGAAGCGTCTTAACAAATCTCTGTTTGCAATGCGAATTTTGTCAGACATAGGGGATATAAAAATGAAAAAGCTGGCATACTATGCTTACTTTCATTCCATAATGTCATATGGGATTATTTTCTGGGGTAATTCATCAAGCCAAGCTAAAGTTTTCCGGGCACAAAAACGTGCAGTAAGAATTATATGTGGTGTGAACTCAAGAACATCCTGCAGAAGCCTGTTTAGGGAACTAGGGATACTAACTACAGCTTCCCAATATATTTATTCCTTAATGAAATTTGTCATTAAAAATATATCACTTTTTCAAACCAACAGCTCAATTCATGGAATCAATACTAGAAATAAGAATAATCTTCACAAGGATTTAAAGTCACTTAGTCTTGTACAAAAAGGTGTGCATTATTCAGGAACACACATTTTCAATAACTTGCCAGCAGCCATAAAAAGCTTAACAACCAATGAAATTCAGTTTAAGAGAAGCCTAAAGGATTTATTGGTGGCCAACTCCTTCTACTCCATTGATGAATTTCTGAGGAAAACCAACTGATTTGTATATAAGTACAACATAACTTCTGCACAATTTCAGTGCAGTAATGTGTTCACTGAAAATTTGTGTGTGTGTGTGTGTGTGTGTGTGTGTGTGTGTGTGTGTGTGTGTGTAAGTATAATCTAACTTCTGCACCATTTCAGTGCAGTAATGTGTTCATTGTAAATAAGTATTACAGTAGTTGTATTACATGTTTCTTACCTTATAAATAAATATAAAACTTTTTTATTTTAAATTCAGTGCAATAGTATTTGTAAAATGACTCTTAGTGTTCATTAAAAAACGACGATCATTCCACTTGGGACCTGTGGAATGGTACATTAGCTTATTTGTTTTAGTTTAAATATTTGTCATGTATTGTTGTTTTTCTGACATGTTCCACATCCTGGAGGACCTCCTCACTACGGATCAATTGGAATGAAAGTAAATAATCTAATCTAATCTTGAGTACATTTTTGGAGAGAAGGACACCAGTTGCACCACAGGGCAGGGTGGGGGATGCGGTGCACGATACATTTTCTTTCTTCGGTTAGCATTATTTTGTGTTTTATGCTTTTGGAAGTTTGGTTTTTCATGTTGATTATAAAATGAACTTTTTCATGTGTGAAATGTACTAACTCAATTTTTCCGCACTGCAGGTCAACTTGTGTGTGGTTGCAACATTACGGTCCCATTGAGTACATTTTTGGAGAGAGGGACATCAGTTGCACCACAGGGGGGGGTGGAGGGTGCCGTGCACGATACATTTTCTTTCTTCGGTAAGCATTTTTTTGTGTTTTATACTTTTGGAATTTTGGTTTTTCTAGTTGATTATAAAATGACCTTTTTCATGTTTGAAATGTACTAACTCAATTTTTCCTCACAGCAGGTCAACTTGTGTGTGGTTGCAACATTACGGTCCCAATTGAATACATCTTTGGAGAGAGGGTCATCAGTTGCACCACAGGGAAAGGTGGAGGGTGCGTTGCACGATGCATTTTCTTTCTTCGGTAAGCATTTTTTTGTGTTTTATGCTTTTATAACTTTGGTTTTTCATGTTGATTATAAAATGACCATTTTCGTGTTTGAAATGTACTAACTCAATTTTTCCTCACAGCAGGTCAACTTGTGTGTGGTTGCCACATTACCGTCCCATTGAGTAGATTTTTGGAGAGAGGGACATCAGTTGCACCACAGGGCATGGTGGAGGGTGCCGTGCATGATACATTTTATTTCTTCGGTAAGCATTTTTTTGTGTTTTATACTTTTGGAATTTTGGTTTTTCATGTTGATTATAAAATGACCTTTTTCACGTTTGAAATGTACTAACTCAATTTTTCCTCACAGCAGGTCAACTTGTGTGTGGTTGCAACATTACGGTCCCATTGAGTACATTTTTGGAGAGAGGGACATCAGTTGCACCAGAGTTCAGGGTGGAGGGTGCCGTGCACAATACATTTTCTCTCTTCGGTAAGCATTTTTTTGTGTTTTATACTTTTGGAATTTTGGTTTCTCATGTTGATTATAAAACGACCATTTTCATGTTTGAAATGTACTAACTCAATTTTTCCTCACAGCAGGTCAACTTGTGTGTGGTTGCAACATTACCGTCCCATTGAGTAGATTTTTGGAGAGAGGGACATCAGTTGCACCACAGGGCATGGTGGAGGGTGCCGTGCATGATACATTTTATTTCTTCGGTAAGCATTTTTTTGTGCTTTATACTTTTGGAATTTTGGTTTTCATGTTGATTATAAAATGACCTTTTTCATGTTTGAAATGTACTAACTCAATTTTTCCTCACAGCAGGTCAACTTGTGTGTGGTTGCAACATTACGGTCCAATTGAGTACATTTTTGGAGACAGGGACATCAGTTGCACCACAGGGCAGGGTGGAGGGTGCCGTGCACGAAACATTTTCTTTCTTTGGTAAGCATTTTTTTGTGTTTTATACTTTTGGAATTTTGGTTTTTCATGTTGATTATAAAATGACCTTTTTCATGTTTGAAATGTACTAACTCAATTTTTCCTCACAGCAGGTCAACTTGTGTGTGGTTGCAACATTACGGTCCCATTGAGTAGATTTTTGGAGAGAGGGGCATCAGTTGCACCACAGGGCAGGGTGGAGGGTGCCATGCACGATACATTTTCTTTCTTCGGTAAGCATTTTTTTGTGTTTTATACTATTGGAATTATGGTTTTTCATGTTGTTTATAAAATGACCTTTTTCCTGTTTGAAATGTACTAACTCAATTTTTCCTCGCAGCAGGTGAACTTGTGTGTGGCTGCAACATTACGGTCCCATTGAGTACGTGTTTGGAAAGCGGGACTTCAGTTGCACCACAGGGCAGGGTGGAGGGTGCCGTTCACGGTACATTTTCTTTCTTCGGCAAGCATTTTTTTGTGTTTTATACTTTTGGAATTTTGGGTTTTCATGTTGATTATAAAATGACCTTTTTCATGTTTCAGATGTACTAACTCAATTTTCCCGCACAGCAGGTCAACTTGTGTGTGGTTGCAACATTACGGTCCCATTGAGTAGATTTTTGGAGAGAGGGCCATCAAGTGCACCACAGGGCAGGGTGGAGGGTGCCGTGCATGATACATTTTCGTTCTTCGGTAAGCATTTTTTTGTGTTTATACTTTTAGAATTTTAGTTTTTCATGTTGATTATAAAATGACCTTTTTCATGTTTGAAATGTACTAACTCAATTTTTCCTCACAGCAGGTCAACTTGTGTGCGGTTGCAACATTACGGTCCCATTGAGTAGATTTTTGGAAAGAGGAACATCAGTTGCATCACCGGGCAGGGTGGAGGGTGCCGTGCACGATACACTTTCTTTCTTCGGTAAGCATTTTTTTGTGTCTTATACTTTTGGAATTTTGGTTTTTCATGTTGATTATATAATGACCTTCTTCATGTTTGAAATGTACTAACTCAATTTTTCCACACAGCAGGTCAACTTGCGTGTGTTGTTGCAACATTACGGTCCCATTGAGTACATTTTTGGAAAGAAGGACGCCAGTTGCACCACAGGGCGGGGTGGAGGATGCTGTGCACGATACATTTTCTTTCTTCGGTAAACATTTTTTTGTGTTTCATACTTTTGGAATTTTGGTTTTTCATGTTGATTATATAATGACCTTTTTAATGTTTGAAATGTACTAACTCAAATTTTCTTCACAGCTGGTCAACTTGTGTATGGTTGCAACATTACGGTCCCATAGAGTACATTTTTGGAGAGAGGGACATCAGTTGCACCACAGGGCAGGTTGGAGGGTGCCGTGCATGATACATTTTCTTTCTTCGGTAAGCATTTTTTTGTGTTTTGTACTTTTGGAATTTTGGTTTTTCAAATTGATTGTAAAATGACCTCTTTCATGTTTGAAATGTACTAACTCAATTTTTCCTCACAGCAGGTCAACTTGTGTGTGGTTGCAACATTACGGTCCCACTGAGTACATTTTTGAAGAGAGGGACATCAGTTGCGCCACAGGGCACGGTGGAGGGTGCCGTGCACGATATATTTTCTTTCTTCAGTAAGCATTTATTTGTGTTTTATACTATTGGAATTCTGTTTTTTCATGTTGATTATAAAATGACCTTTTTAATGTTTGAAATGTACAAACTCAATTTTTCCTCACAGCAGGTCAACTTGTGTGTGGTTGGAACATTACAGTCCCATTGAGTACATTTTTGGAGAGGGGGATATCAGTTGCACCATAGGGCAAAGTGGAGGGTGCCGTTCACGATACATTTTCTTTCTTCGGTAAGCATTTTTTTGTGTTTTATACTTTTGGAATTTTGGTTTTTCATGTTGATTATAAAATGAACTTTTTCATGTATGAAATGTACTAACTCAATTTTTCCTGACAGCAGGTCAAATTGTGTGTGGTTGCAAAATTACGGTCACATTGAGTACATTTTTGAAGAGAGGGACATCAGTTGCACCACAGGGCAGGGTGGAGGGTGCCGTGCACGATACATTTTCTTACTTCACTAAGCATTTCTTTGTGTTTTATACTTTTGGAATTTTGGTTTTTCATTTTGATTATAAAATGACCATTTTCATGTTTGAAATGTACTAACTCAATTTTTCCTCACAGCAGGTCAACTTGTGTGTGGTTGCAACATTACGGTCCCATTGAGTACATTTTTGGAGAGGGGGACATCAGTTGCACCTCAGGGCAGGTTGGAGGGTGCCGTGCTCGATACATTTTCTTTCTTCGGTAAACATTTTTTTGTGTTTTATACTTTTGGAATTTTGGTTTTTCATGTTGATTATAAAATGACCTTTTTCATGTTTGAAATGTACTAACTCAATTTTTCCTGACAGCAGGTCAACTTGTGTGTGGTTGCAACATTACGGCCCCATTGAGTACATGTTTGGAGAGAGGGACATCAGTTGCACCTTAGGGCAGTGTGGAGGGTGCCGTGCACGATACATTTTCTTTCTTCGGTAAGCATTTTTTTGTGTTTTTAACTTTTGGAATTTTGGTTTTTCATGTTGATTATAAAATGACCTTTTTCATGTTTGAAATGTACTAACTCAATTTTTCTACACAGCAGGTCAACTTGTGTGTGGTTGCAACATTACGGTCCAATTCAGTACATTTTTGGAGAAAGGGACATCAGTTGCATCAGAGGGCAGGGTGGAGGGTGCCGTGCACGATACATTTTTATTCTTCGGTAAGCATTTCTTTTCGTGTTTTAAACTTTTGGGAATTTGGTTTTTCATGTTGATTATAAAATGACCTTTTTCATGTTTGAAATGTACTAACTCAATTTTTCCTCACAGCAGGTCAACTTGTGTGTGTTTGCAACATTACGGTCCCATTGAGTACATGTTTGGAGAGAGGGACTTCAGTTGCACCTTAGGGCAGTGTGGAGGGTGCCGTGCACGGTACATTTTCTTTCTTCAGTAAGCATTTTTTTGTGCAGTATACTTTTGGAATTTTGGTTTTTCATGTTGATTATAAAAAGACCTTTTTCATGTTTGAAATGTACTACATCAATTTTTCCTCACAAGAGGTCAACTTGTGTGTGGTTGCAACATTACGGTCCCATTGGGTACATTTTTGGAGAGAAGGACACCAGTTGCACCACAGGGCAGGGAGGAGGGTGCGGTGCACGATACATTTTCTTTCTTCGGTTAGCATTTATTTGTGTTTTATGCTTTTGGAGTTTTGGTTTTTCATGTTGATTATAAAATGACCTTTTTCATGTTTGAAATGTACTAACTCAATTTTTCCTCACAGCAGGTCAACTTGTGTGTGGTTGCAACATTACGGTCCCATTGAGTACATTTTTGGAGAGAGGAACATCAGTTGCACCCAAGGGCAGGGTGGAGGGTGCCGTGCACGATATATTTTCTTTCTTCGGTAAGCATCTTTTTTTGTTTTGTTCTTTTGGAATTTTGGTTTTTGATGTTGACTATAAAATGACCTTTTTCATGTTTGAAATGTACTAACTCAATTTTTCCTCACAGCAGGTCAACTTGTGTGTGGTTGCAACATTACGGTCCCATTGAGTACATTTTTGGAGAGAAGGACACCAGTTGCACCACAGGGCAGGGTGGAGGATGCGGTGCACGATACATTTTCTTTCTTCGGTAAGTACATTTTTGGAGAGAGGGACATCAGTTGCACCACAGGGCATGGTGGAGGGTGAAGTGCACGATAAATTTTCTTTCTTCATTAAGCATTTATTTGTGTTTTATACCTTTGGAATTTTGGTTTTTCATGTTGATTATAAAATGACCTTCTTCATGTTTGTAATGTACTAACTCAATTTTTCCTCACAGCAGGTTAACTTGTGTGTGGTTGCAACATTACGGTCCCATTGAATTCATTTATGGAGAGAGGGACATCATTTGCACCACAGGTGCGGTGCATGATAAATTTTCTTTTTTCGGTAAGCATTTTTTTTGTTTTTAATACTTTTGGAATTTTGGTTTTTCATGTTGATTGTCAAATGACCTTCTTCATTTTTGAAATGTACTAACTCAATTTTTCCTCACAGCAGGTCAACTTGTGTGTGGTTGCAATATTACGGTCCCATTGAGTACATTTCTGGAGAGAGGGACACCAGTTGCACCACAGGGCAAGTTGGAGAGTGCCGTGCACGATACATTTTCTTTCTTCGGTAGGCATTTTTTTGTGTTTTATACTTTTGGAATTTTGGTTTTTCATGTTGATTATAAAATGACATTTTTCATGTTTGAAATGTGCTAACTCAATTTTTCCTCACAGCAGGTCAACTTGTGTGTAGTTGCCACATTACGGTCCCATTGAGTACATTTTTGGAGAGAAGGACTTCAGTTGCACCACAGGGCAGTGTGGAGGGTGCCGTGCACGATACATTTTCTTTCTTCGGTAAGCATTTTTTTGCGTTTTATACTTTTGGAATTTTGGTTTTTAATGTTGATTATAAAATGACCTTTTTCATGTTTGAAATGTACTAACTCAAATTTTCCTCACAGCAGGTCAACTTGTGTGTGGTTGCAACATTACGGTCCCATTGAGTACATTTTTGGCGATAGGGACATCAGTTGCACCACTGGGCAGGGTGGAGGGTGCAGTGCACGATACATTTTCTTTCTTCGGTAGGCATTTTTTTGTGTTTTATACTTTTGGAATTTTGGTTTTTCATGTTGATTATAAAATGACCTTTTTCATGATTGAAGTGTACTAACTCAATTTTTCCTCACAGCAGGTCAACTTGTGTGTGGTTCCAACATTACGGTCCCATTGAGTACATTTTTGAAGAGAGGGACATCAGTTGCACCACAGGGCAGGGGGGATTGTGCCGTGCACAACACATTTTCTTTCTTCAGTAAGCATTTTTTTGTGTTTTATACTTTTGGAATTTTGGTTTTTCATGTTGATTATAAAATGACCTTTTTCATTTTTGAAATGTACTAACACAATTTTTCCTCACAGCAGGTCAACTTGTGTGTTGTTGCTACATTACGGTACCATTGAGTACATTTTTGGAGAGAGGGACATCAGTTGCACCACAGGGCAGGGTGGAGAGTGCGGTGCGTGATACATTTTCTTTCTTCGGTAAGCATTTTTCTGTGTTTTATGCTTTTGAAATTTTGGTTTTTGATGTTGATTATAAAATGACCTTTTTCATGTTCGAAATGTACTAACTCAATTTTTCCTCACAGCAGGTCAACTTGTGTGTGGTTGCAACATTACGGTCCCATTGAGTACATTTTTGGAGAGAAGGACATCAGTTGCACCAAAGGGCAGGGTGGGGGTTCCGTGCACGATACATTTTCTTTCTTCGGTAAACATTTCTTTGTGTTTTGTACTTATGGAATTTTGGTTTATCATTTTGATTATAAAATGACCTTTTTCACGTCTGAAATGTACTAACTCAATTTTTCCTCACACCAGGTCAACTTGTGTGTGGTTGCAACATTACGGTCCCATTGAGTACATTTTTCTAGAGAGGGACTTCAGTTGCACCACAGGGCAGGGTGGAGGGTGCCGTGCACGATACATTTTCTTCCTTCGGTAAGCATTTTTTTGTGTTTTATTTTTTTGGAATTTTGGTTTTTAATGTTAATTATAAAATGACCTTTTTCATGTTTGAAATGTACTAACTCAATTTTTCCTCACAGCAGGTCAACTTGTGTGTGGTTGCAACATTACGATCCCATTGAGTACATTTCTGGAGAGAGGGACACCAGTTGCACCACAGGGCAGGTTGGAGAGTGCCGTGCACGATACATTTTCTTTCTTTGGTAGGCATTTTTTTGTGTTTTATACTTTTGGAATTTTGGTTTTTCATGTTGATTATAAAATGACCTTTTTCATGTTTGAAATGTACTAACTCAATTTTTCCTTACAGCAGGTCAACTTGTCTGTGGTTGCAACATTACGGTCCCATTGAGTACATTTTTGGAGAGAGGGACTTCAGTTGCACCACAGGGCAGGGTGGAGGGTGCGGTGCACGATACATTTTCTTTCTTCGGTAAGCATTTATTTGTGTCTTATACTTTTGGAAATTTGGTTTTTCATGTTGATCATAAAATGACCATTTTCCTGTTTGAAATGTACTAACTCAATTTTTCCTCACTGCAGGTCAACTTGTGTGTGGTTGCAACATTACGGTCCCATTGAGTACATATTTGGAAAGAGGGACTTCAGTTGCACCACAAGACAGGGTGGAGGGTGCCGTGCACGATACATTTTCTTTCTTCGGTAAGCATTTTTTTGTTTTTTATACTTTTGGAATTTTGGTTTTTCATGTTGATTATAAAATGACCTTTTTCATGTTTGAAATGTGTTAACTTAATTTTTCCTCACAGCAGGTCAACTTGTGTGTGGTTGCAACATTACGGTCCCATTGAGTACATTTTTGGAGAGAGGGACATCAGTTGCACCACAGGGCAGGGTGGAGGGTGCGGTGCGTGATACATTTTCTTTCTTCGGTAAGCATTTTTTTGTGTTTTATACTTTTGAAATTTTGGTTTTTGATGTTGATTATAAAATGACCTTTTTCATGTTCGAAATGTAGTAACTCAATTTTTCCTCACAGCAGGTCAACTTGTAAGTGGTTGCAACATTACGGTCCCATTGAGTACATTTTTGGAGAGAGGGACTTCAGTTGCACCACAGGGCAGGGTGGAGGGTGCCGTGCACGATACATTTTCTTTCTTTGGTAAGCACTTTTTTGTGTTTTAGAGTTTTGGAATTTTGTTTTTTGATGTTGATTATAAAATGACCCTTTTCATGTTTGCAATGTACTAACTCAATTTTTCCTCACTGCAGGTCAACTTGTGTGTGGTTGCAACATTACGGTCCCATTGAGTACATATTTGGAAAGAGGGTCTTCAGTTGCACCACAAGGCAGGGTGGAGGGTGCCGTGCATGATACATTTTATTTCTTCGGTAAGCATTTTTTGATTTTTTATACTTTTGGAATTTTGGTTTTTCATGTTGATTATAAAATGACCTTTTTCATTTTTGAAATGTAATAACTCAATTTTTCCTCACAGCAGGTCAACTTGTGTGTGGTTGCTACATTACGGTCCCATTGAGTACATGTTTGGAGAGAGGGACATCAGTTGCACCACAGGGCAGGGTGGAGGGTGCGGTGCGTGATACATTTTCTTTCTTCGGTAAGCATTTTTTTGTGTTTTATACTTTTGAAATTTTGGTTTTTTCATGTTAATTATAAAATGACCTTTTTCATGTTTGAAATGTACTAACTCAATTTTTCCTCACAGCAGGTCAACCTGTGTGTGGTTGTAACATTATGGTCCCATTGAGTACATTTTTGGAGAGAGGGACTTCAGTTGCACCACAGGGCAAGGTGGAGGGTGCCGTGCATGATATGTTTTCTTTCTTCGGTAAGCATATTTTTGTTTTTTATACTTTTGGAATTTTCGTTTTTCATGTTGATTATAAAATGACCTTTTCCATGTTTGAAATGTGTTAACTCAATTTTTCCTTACAGCAGTTCAACTTGTGTGTGGTTGCAACACTACGGTCCCATTGAGTACATTTTTGGAGCGAGGGACATCAGTTGCACCACAGGGCAGGATGGAGAGTGCCATGCACGATAAATTGTCTTTCTTCGGCAAGCATTTTTTTCCGTTTTATACTTTTGGAATTTTGGTTTTTCATGTTGATTATAAAATGACCTTTTTCATGTTTGAAATGTACTAACTCAATTTTTCCTCACAGCAGGTCAACTTGTGTGTGGTTGCAACATTACGGTCCCATTGAGTACATTTTTGGAGAGAGGGACATCAGTTGCACCACAGGGCCTGGCGGAGGGTACCGTGCACGATACATTCTCTTTCTTCGGTAAGCATTTTTTTATGTTTTATACTTTTGGAATTTTGGTTTTGCATGTTGATTATGAAATGACCTTTTTCCTGTTTGAAACATACTAACTCGATTTTTCCTCACAGCAGGTCAACTTGTGTGTGATTGCAACATTACGGTCCCATTGAGTACATTTTTGGAGAGAGGGACTTCAGTTGCACCACAGGGCAGGGTGGATGGTGCCATGCACGATACATTTTCTTTCTTCGGTAAGCATTTTTTTGTGTTTTTTACTTTTGGAATATTGGTTTTTCATGCTGATTATAAAATGACCTTTTTCATGTTTGAAATGTACTAACTCAATTTTTCCTCACTGCAGGTCAACTTGTGTGTGGTTGCAACATGACAGTCCCATTGAGTACATTTTCGCAGAGAGGGACATCAGTTGCACCACAGGGCGGGGTGGAGGGTGCCGTGCAGGATACATTTTCTTTCCTCGGTAAGCATTTTTTTGTGTTTTATACTTTAGTTATTTTGGTCTTTCATGTTGATTATAAAATGACCTTTTTCATGTTTGAAATGTACTAACTCAATTTTTCGTCACAGCAGGTCAACTTGTGTGAGGTTGCAACATTACGGTCCCATTGAGAACATTTTTGGAGAGAGGGACATCAGTTGCACCATTGGGCAGGATGGAGGGTGCCATGCACGATATATTTTCTTTCTTCGGTAAGCATTTTTTTGTGTTTTATACTTTTGGAATTTTGGTTTTTCATGTTCATTATAAAATGACCTTTTTCATGTTTGAAATGTACTAACTCGATTTTTCCTCACATCAGGTACACTTGAGCGTGGTTGCAACATTACGGTCCCATTGAGTACATTTTTGTGGAGAGGGACTTCAGTTGCACCACAGGGCAGGGTGGAGGGTGCCATGCACGATACATTTTCTTTCTTCGGTAAGCATTTTTTTGTGTTTCATACTTTTGGAATTTTGGTTTTTCATGTTGATTATAAAATGACCTTTTCTCTGTTTGAAATGTACTAACTCAATTTTTCCTCACAGCAGGTCAACTTGTGTGTGGTTGCAACTTTACAGTCCCATTGAGTACATTTTTGGAGAGAGGGACATCAGTTGCACCACTGGTGCGGTGCACGATACATTATCTTTCTTCGGTAAGCTTCTTTTCGTTTTTTACGCTTTTGGAATTTTGGTTTTTTCATGTTGATTATAAAATGACCTTTTTCATGTTTGAAATGTACTAACTCAATTTTTCCTCACAGCAGGTCAACTTGTGTGTGGTTGCAACATTACGGTCCCATTGAGAACATTTTTGGAGAGAGGGACATCAGTTGCACCATAGGGCAGGATGGAGGGTGCCATGCACGATATATTTTCTTTCTTCGGTAAGCATTTTTTTGTGTTTTATACTTTTGGAATTTTGGTTTTTCATGTTGATTATAAAATGACCTTTTTCATGTTTGAAATGTACTAACTCGATTTTTTCTCACATCAAGTCAACTTGAACGTGGTTGCAACATTACGGTCCCATTGAGTACATTTTTTGGGAGAGGGACCTCAGTTGCACCACAGGGCAGGGTGGAGGGTGCCATGCACGATACATTTTCTTTCTTCGGTAAGCATTTTTTTGTGTTTCATACTTTTGGAATTTTGGTTTTTCATGTTGGATATAAAGTGGCCTTTTCCCTGTTTGAAATGTACTAACTCGATTTTTCCTCACAGCAGGTCAACTTGTGTGTGGTTGCAACATTACGGTCCCATTGAGTACATTTTTGGAGAGAGGGACTTCAGTTGCACCACAGGGCAGGTTGGAGGGTGCCGTGCACAATACATTTTCTTTCTTCGGTAAGCATTTTTTTGTGTTTTTTACTTTTGGAATATTGGTTTTTCATGTTGATTATAAAATGACCTTTTTCATGTTTGAAATACACTAATTCGATTTTTCCTGACAGCAGGTCAACTTGAGCGTGTTTGCAACATTACGGTCCCATTGAGTACATTTTTGGAGAGAGGGACTTCAGTAGCACCACAGGGCAGGGTGGAGGGTGCCGTGCACGATACATTTTCTTTCTTCGGTAAGCTTTTTTTTGTGTTTTATACTTTTGGAATTTTGGTTTTGCATGTTGATTATAAGATGACCTTATTCATGTTTGAAATAAACTAACTCAATTTTTCCACACAGCAGGTCAACTTATGTGTGGTTGCAACATTACGGTCCCATTGAGTACATTTTTGGAGAGAGGGACTTCAGTAGCACCACAGGGCAGGGTGGAGGGTGCCGTGCACGATATATTTTCTTTCTTCGGTAAGCATTTTTTTGTGTTTTATACTTTTGCAATTTTGGTTTTTCATGTTGATTATAAAATGACCTTTTTCATGTTTGAAATGTACTAACACAATTTTTCCTCACAGCAGGTCAACTTGTGTGTGGTTGCAACATTACAGCCCCATTGAGTACATTTTTGGAGAGAGCGACTACACTTGCACCACAGGGCAGGGTGGAGGATGCCATGCTCGATACATTTTCTTTCTTCGGTAAGCATCTTTTTGTGTTTTTTACTTTTGAAATATTGGTTTTTCATATTGATTATAAAATGACCTTTTTCATGTTTGAAATGTACTAACTCAATTTTTCCTCACTGCAGGTCAACTAGTGTGTGGTTGCAACATGACAGTCCCATTGAGTACATTTTCGGAGAGAGGGACATCAGTTGCACCACAGGGCAGGGTGGAGGGTGCCGTGCAGGATACATTTTCTTTCTTCGGTAAGCATTTTTATGTGTTTTATACTTTAGTTATTTTGGTTTTTCATCTTGATTAAAAAACGACCTTTTTCATGTTTGAAGTGTACTAACTCGATTATTCCTCACAGCAGGTCAACTTGTGCGTGGTTGCAACATTACGGTCCCATTGAGTACATTTTTGGAGAGACGGACATCAGTTGCACCACAGGGCAGGTTGGAGGGTGCCATGCATGATACATTTTCTTTCTTCGGTAAGCTTTTTTTTGTGTCTTATACTTTTGGAATTTTGCTTTTTCATGTTGATTATAAGATGACCTTATTCATGTTTGAAATAAACTAACTCAATTTTTCCTCACAGCAGGTCAACTTATGTGTGGTTGCAACATTACGGTCCCATTGAGTACATTTTTGGAGAGAGGGACTTCAGTAGCACCAGAGGGCAGGGTGGAGGGTGCCGTGCACGATACGTTTTCTTTCTTCGGTAAGCATTTTTTTGTGTTTTATACTTTTGGAATTTTGGTTTTGCATGTTGATTATAAAATGACCTTTTTCCTGTTTGAAATGTATTAACTCGATTTTTCCTCACAGCAGGTCAACTTGTGTGTGGTTGCAACATTACGGTCCCATTGAGTACATTTTTGGAGAGAGGGACTACACTTGCACCACAGGGCAGGGTGGAGGGTGCCATGCACGATACATTTTCTTTCTTCGGTAAGCATTTTTTTGTGTTTTTTACTTTTGGAATATTGGTTTTTCATATTGATTATAAAATGACCTTTTTCATGTTTGAAATGTACTAACTCAATTTTTCCTCACAGCAGGTCAACTTGTGTGTGGTTGCAACATGACAGTCCCATTGAGTTATTTTTCGGAGAGAGGGACATCAGTTGCACCACAGGGCAGGGTGGAGGGTGCCGTGCAGGATACATTTTCTTTCTTTGGTAAGCATTTTTATGTGTTTTATACTTTAGTTATTTTGGTTTTTCATCTTGATTAAAAAACGACCTTTTTCATGTTTGAAGTGTACTAACTCGATTATTCCTCACAGCAGGTCAACTTGTGTGTGGCTGCAACATTACGGTCCCATTGAGTACATTTTTGGAGAGACGGACATCAGTTGCACCACAGGGCAGGTTGGAGGGTGCCGTGCATGATACATTTTCTTTCATCGGTAAGCTTTTTTTTTGTGTTTTAAACTTTTGGAATTTTGGTTTTTCATGTTGCTTATAAAATGACCTTTTTCATGTTTGAAAAGTACTGACTCGAATTTTCCTCACATCAGGTCAACTTGAGCGTGGTTGCAACATTACGGTCCCATTGAGTACATTTTTGGGGAGAGGGACTTCAGTTGCACCACAGGGCAGGGTGGAGGGTGCCGTGCACGATACATTTTCTTTCTTCGGTAAGCATTTTTTTGTGTTTTATACTTTTGGAATTTTAGTTTTTCATGTTGGTTTTAAAATGACGTTTTTCATGTTTGAAATGTACTAACTCAATTTTTCCTCACAGCAGGTCAACTAGTGTGTGGTTGCAACATTGCGGTCCCATTGAGTACATTTTTGGAGAGAGGGACATCATTTGCACCACAGGTGTGGTGCGCGATACATTTTCTTTCATCGGTAAGCAATTTTTTGTGTTTTATACTTTTGGAGTTTTGGTTTTTCATGTTGATTATAAAATGACCTTATTCATGTTTGAAATAAACTAACTCAATTTTTCCTCACAGCTGGTCAACTTATGTGTGGCTTCAACATTACGGTCCCATTGAGTACATTTTTGGAGAGAGGGACTTCAGTAGCACCACAGGGCAGGGTAGAGGGTGCCGTGCACGATACATTTTCTTTCTTCGGTAAGCATTTTTTTGTGTTTTATACTTTTGCAATTTTGGTTTTTCATGTTGATTATAATATGACCTTTTTCATGTTTGAAATGTACTAACTCAATTTTTCCTCACAGCAGGACAACTTGTGTGTGGTTGCAACATTACGGTCCCATTGAGAATATTTTTGGAGAGAGGTACATCAGTTGCACCATAGGGCAGGATGGAGGGTGCCATGCACGATACGTTTTCTTTCTTCGGTAAGCATTTTTTTGTGTTTTATACTTTTGGAATTTTGGTTTTTCATGTTGATTATAAAATGACCTTTTTCATGTTGGAAATGCACTAACTCGATTTTTCCTCACATCAGGTCAACTTGAGCGTGGTTGCAACATTACGGTCCAATTGAGTACACTTTTGGGGAGAGGGACTTCAGTTGCACCACAGGGCATGGTGGAGGGTGTCATGCACGATGCTTTTTCTTTCTTCGGTAAGCATTTTTTTGTGTTTCATACTTTTGGAATTTTGGTTTTTCATGTTGATTATAAAATGACCTTTTCCCTGTTTGAAATGTACTAACTCGATTTTTCCTCGCAGCAGGTCAACTTGTGTGTGGTTGCAACATTACGGTCCCATTTAGTACATTTTTGGAGAGAGGGACTTCAGTTGCTTCACAGGGCAGGGTGGAGGGTGCCGTGCACGAAACATTTTCTTTCTTCGGTAAGCATTTTTTTGTGTTTTTTACTTTTGGAATATTGGTTTGTCATGTTGATTATAAAATGACCTTTTTCATGTTTGAAATGTACTAACTCAATTTTTCCTCACTGCAGGTCAACTTGTGTGTGGTTGCAACTTTACAGTCCCATTGAGTACATTTTCGGAGAAAGGGACATCAGTTGCACCACAGGGCAGGGTGGAGAGTGCCGTGCATGATACAATTTCTTTCTTCATTAAGCATTTTTTTGTGCTTTATACTTTAGGAATTTTTTTTTTCATGTTAATTATAAAATGACCTTTTTCATGTTTGAAATGTACTATCTCAAATTTTCCTCACAGCAGGTCAACTTGTGTGTGGTTGCAACAGTACGGTCCCATTGAGTACATTTTTGGAGGGAGGGACATCAGTTAAACCACTGGTGCGGTGCACGATACATTATCTTTCTTCTGTAAGCTTCTTTTCATTTTTTACGCACTTGGAATTTTGGTTTTTCATGTTGATTATAAAATGACCTTTTTCATGTTTGAAATGTACTAACTCAATTTTTCCTCACAGCAGGTCAGCTTGTGTGTGGTTGCAACATTACGGTCCCATTGAGAACATTTTTGGAGTTAGGTACATCAGTTGCACCACAGGGCAGGGTGGAGGGTGTCATGCATGATACATTTTTTTCTTCGGTAAGCATTTTTTTGTGTTTCATACTTTTGGAATTTTGGTTTTTCATGTTGATTATAAAATGACCTTTTCTCTGTTTGAGATGTACTAACTCGATTTTTCCTCACAGCAGGTCAACTTGTGTGTGGTTGCAACTTTATGGTCCTATTGAGTACATTTTTGGAGAGAGGGACTTCAGTTGCACCACAGGGCAGGTTGGAGGGTGCCATGCACGATACATTTTCTTTCTTCGGTAAGTATTTTTTTGTGTTTTATACTTTTGGAATCTTGGTTTTTCATGTTGATTATAAAGTGACCTTTTTCATGTTTGAAATGTACTAACTCGATTTTTCCTCACAGCAGGTCAACTTGTATGTGGTTGCAACATTACGGTCCCATTGAGTACATTTTTGGAGAGAGGGACTTCAGGTGCACCACAGGGCTGGCTGGGGGGGGCCGTGCACGATAGATTTTCTTTCTTCGGTAAGCATTTTTTTGTGTTTTATACTTTTGGAATTTTGGTTTTTCATGTTGGTCTTAAAATGACGTTTTTCATGTTTGAAATGTACTAACTCAATTTTTCCTCACAGCAGGTCAACTTGTGTGTGGTTGCAACGTTGCGGTCCCATTGAGTACATTTTTGGAGAGAGGGACATCATTTGCAACACAGGTGCGGTGCACGATACATTTTCTTTCATCGGTAAGCATTTTTTTGTGTTTTATACTTTTGGAATTTTGGTTTTTCATGTTGATTTTAAAATGACCTATTTCATGTTTGAAATGTACTAACTCGATTTTTCCTCACATCAGGTCAACTTGAGCGTGGTTGCAACATTACGGTCCCATTGAGTACATTTTTGGGGAGAGGGACTTCAGTTGCACCACAGGGCAGGGTGGAGGGTGCCATGCACGATACATTTTCTTCCTTCGGTAAGCATTTTTTTGTGTTTTTTACTTTTGGAATATTGGTTTTTCATGTTGATTATAAAAAGAGATTTTTCATGTTTGAAATGTACTAACTCAATTTTTCCTCACTGCAGGTCAACTTATGTGTGGTTGCAACATTACGGTCCCATTGAGAACATTTTTGGAGAGAGGGACATCCGTTGCACCATAGGGCATGATAGAGGGTGCCATGCACGATATATTTTCTTTCTTCCGTAAGCATTTTTTTGTGTTTTATACTTTTGGAATTTTGGTTTTTCATGTTGATTATAAAATGACCTTTTTCATGTTTGAAATGTACTAACTCGATTTTTCCTCACATCAGGTCAACTTGAGCGTGGTTGCAACATTACGGTCCCATTGAGAACATTTTTTGGGAAAGGGACCTCAGTTGCACCACAGGGTAGGGTGGACGGTGCCATGTATGATACATTTTCTTTCTTCGGTAACCATTTTTTTGTGTATCATACTTTTGGAATTTTGGTTTTTCATGCTGATTATAAAATGACATTTTCCCTGTTTGAAATGTACTAACTCGATTTTTCCTCACAGCAGGTCAACTTGTGTGTGGTTGCAACATTACGGTCCCATTGAGTACATTTTTGGAGAGAGGGACTTCAGTTGCTTCACAGGGCAGGGTGGAGGGTGCCGTGCACGAAACATTTTCTTTCTTCGGTAAGCATTTTTTTTAATTTTTTACTTTTGGAATATTGGTTTTTCATGTTGATTATAAAATGACCTTTTTCATGTTTGAGATGTACTAACTCAATTTTTCCTCACAGCAGGTCAACTTGTGTGTGGTTGCAACATTACGGTCCCATTGAGTACATTTTTGGAGAGAGGGACATAAGTTGCACCACAGGGCAGGGTGGAGGGTGCCGTGCACGAAACATTTTCTTTCTTCGGTAAGCATTCTTTTGTGTTTTATACTTTTGGAGTTTTGGTTTTTCATGTTGATTATAAAATGACCTTATTCATGTTTGAAATATACTAACTCAATTTTTCCTCACAGCTAGTCAACTTATGTGTGGTTTCAACATTACGGTCCCATTGAGTACATTTTTGGAGAGAGGGGCTTCAGTAGCACCACAGGGCAGGGTGGAGGGTGCCGTGCACGATACATTTTCTTTCTTCGGTAAGCATTTTTTTGTGTTTTATACTTTTGCAATTTTGGTTTTTCATGTTGATTATAAAATGACCTTTTCCCTGTTTGAAATGTACTAACTCAATTTTACCTCACAGCAGGTCAACTTGTGTGTGGTTGCAACATTACGGTCCCATTTAGTACATTTTTGGAGAGAGGGACTTCAGTTGCTTCACAGGGCAGGGTGGAGGGTGCCGTGCACGAAACATTTTCTTTCTTCGGTAAGCATTTTTTTGTGTTTTTTACTTTTGGAATATTGGTTTGTCATGTTGATTATAAAATGACCTTTTTCATGTTTGAAATGTACTAACTCAATTTTTCCTCACTGCAGGTCAACTTGTGTGTGGTTGCAACTTTACAGTCCCATTGAGTACATTTTCGGAGAAAGGGACATCAGTTGCACCACAGGGCAGGGTGGAGGGTGCCGTGCATGATACAATTTCTTTCTTCGTTAAGCATTTTTTTGTGCTTTATACTTTAGGAATTTTTTTTTTTCATGTTGATTATAAAATGACCTTTTTCATGTTTGAAATGTACTATCTCAAATTTTCCTCACAGCAGGTCAACTTGTGTGTGGTTACAACAGTACGGTCCCATTGAGTACATTTTTGGAGGGAGGGACATCAGTTGCACCACTGGTGCGGTGCACGATACATTATCTTTCTTCTGTAAGCTACTTTTCATTTTTTACGCACTTGGAATTTTGGTTTTTCATGTTGATTATAAAATGACCTTTTTCATGTTTGAAATGTACTAACTCAATTTTTCCTCACAGCAGGTCAACTTGTGTGTGGTTGCAACATTACGGTCCCATTGAGAACATTTTTGGAGTTAGGGACATCAGTTGCACCATAGGGCAGGATGGAGGGTGCGATGCACGATATATTTTCTTTCTTCGGTAAGCATTTTTTTGTGTTTTATATTTTTGGAATTTTGGTTTTTCATGTTGATTATAAAATGACCTTTTTCATGTTTGAAATGTACTAACTCGATTTTTCCTCACATCAGGTCAACTTGAGTGTGGTTGCAACATTACGGTCCCATTGAGTACATTTTTTGGGAGAGGGACCTCAGTTGCACCACAGGGCAGGGTGGAGGGTGCCATGCATGATACATTTTTTTCTTCGGTAAGCATTTTTTTGTGTTTCATACTTTTGGAATTTTGGTTTTTCATGTTGATTATAAAATGACCTTTTCTCTGTTTGAAATGTACTAACTCGATTTTTCCTCACAGCAGGTCAACTTGTGTGTGGTTGCAACATTACGGTCCCATTGAGTACATTTTTGGAGAGAGGGACTTCAGTTGCACCACAGGGCAGGGTGGAGGGTGCCGTGCACGGTACACTTTCTTTCTTCGGTAAGCATTTTTTTGTGTTTTTTACTTTTGGAATACTGGTTTTTCATGTTGATTATAAAATGACCTTTTTCATGTTTGAAATGTACTAACTCAATTTTTCCTCACTGCAGGTCAACTTGTATGTGGTTGCAACTTTACAGTCCCATTGAGTACATTTTCGGAGAGAGGGACATCAGTTGCACCACAGGGCAGGGTGGAGGGTGCCGTGCACGATACATTTTCTTTCTTCGGTGAGCATTTTTTTGTGTTTTATACTTTAGGAATTTTGGTTTTTCATGTTGATAAAAAAATGACCTTTTTCATGTTTAAAGTGTACTAACTCGATTTTTCCTCACAGCAGGTCAACTTGTATGTGGTTGCAACATTACGGTCCCATTGAGTACATTTTTGGAGAGACGGTCATCAGTTGCACCACAGGGCAGGTTGGAGGGTGCCATGCACGATACATTTTCTTTCTTCGGTAAGTATTTTTTTGTGTTTTATACTTTTGGAATCTTGGTTTTTCATGTTGATTATAAAGTGACCTTTTTCATGTTTGAAATGTACTAACTCGATTTTTCCTCACAGCAGGTCAACTTGTATGTGGTTGCAACATTACGGTCCCATTGAGTACATTTTTGGAGAGAGGGACTTCAGGTGCACCACAGGGCTAGCTGGGGGGGGCCGTGCACGATAGATTTTCTTTCTTCGGTAAGCATTTTTTTGTGTTTTATACTTTTGGAATTTAGGTTTTTCATGTTGGTTTTAAAATGATGTTTTTCATGTTTGAAATGTACTAACTCAATTTTTCCTCACAGCAGGTCAACTTGTGTGTGGTTGCAACATTGCGGTCCCATTGAGTACATTTTTGGAGAGAGGGACATCATTTGGAACACAGGTGCGGTGCACGATATATTTTCTTTCATCGGTAAGCAATTTTTTGTGTTTTATACTTTTGGAATTTTGGTTTTTCATGTTGATTATAAAACGACCTTATTCATGTTTGAAATAAACTAACTCAATTTTTACTCACAGCAGGTCAACTTATGTGTGGTTGCAACATTACGGTCCCATTGAGTACATTTTTGGAGAAAGGGACTTCAGTAGCACCACAGGGCAGGGTGGAGGGTGCCGTGCACAATACATTTTCTTTCTTCGGTAAGCATTTTTTTGTGTTTTATACTATTGCAATTTTGGTTTTTGATGTTGATTATAAAATGACCTTCTTCGTGTTTGAAATGTACTAACTCAATTTTTCCTCACAGCAGGTCAACTTGTGTGTGGTTGCAACATTACGGTCCCATTGAGAACATTTTTGGAGAGAGGGACATCAGTTGCACCATAGGGCAGGATGGAGGGTGCCATGCACGATACGTTTTCTTTCTTCGGTAAGCATTTTTTTGTGTTTTATACTTTTGGAATTTTGGTTTTCCATGTTGATTATAAAATGACTTTTTTCATGTTTGAAATGTACTAACTCGATTTTTCCTCACATCAGGTCAACTTGAGCGTGGTTGCAACATTACGGTCCCATTGAGTACATTTTTGGGGAGAGGGACATCAGTTGCACCACAGGGCAGGGTGGAGGGTGCCATGCACGATACATTTTCTTTCTTCGGTAAGCATTTTTTTGTGTTTTTTACTTTTGGAATATTGGTTTTTCATGTTGATTATAAAATGACCTTTTTCATGTTTGAAATGTTCTAACTCAATTTTTCCTCACAGCAGGTCAACTTGTGTGTGGTTGCAACATTACGGTCCCATTGAGTACATTTTTGGAGAGAGGGACATAAGTTGCACCACAGGGCAGGGTGGAGGGTGCCGTGCACGAAACATTTTCTTTCTTCGGTAAGCATTTTTTTGTGTTTTATACTTTTGGAGTTTTGGTTTTTCATGTTGTTTATAAAATGACCTTATTCATGTTTGAAATAAACTAACTCAATTTTTCCTCACAGCTGGTCAACTTATGTGTGGTTTCAACATTACGGTCCCATTGAGTACATTTTTGGAGAGAGGGACTTCAGTAGCACCACAGGGCAGGGTGGAGGGTGCCGTGCACGATACATTTTCTTTCTTCGGTAAGCATTTTTTGTGTTTTACACTTTTGCAATTTTGGTTTTTCATGTTGATTATAAAATGACCTTTTTCATGTTTGAAATGTACTAACTCAATTTTTCCTCACAGCAGGTCAACTTGTGTGTGGTTGCAACATTACGGTCCCATTTAGTACATTTTTGGAGAGAGAGACATCAGTTGCACCATAGGGGCGGTGCACGATACATTATCTTTCTTTGGTAAGCTTTTTTTCGTTTTTTATACTTTTGGAATTTTGGTTTTTCATGTTGATTATAAAATGACCTTTTTCATGTTTGAAATGTACTAACTCAATTTTTCCTCACATCAGGTCAACTTGTGTGTGGTTGCAACATTACGGTCCCATTGAGTACATTTTTGGAGAGAGGACATCGTTTGCACCATAGGTGCGGTGCACGAAACATTATCTTTCTTCGGTAAGCTTTTTTTCGTTTTTTATACTTTTGGAATTTTGGTTTTTCATATTGATTTTAAAATGACGTTTTTCATGTTTGAAATGTACTAACTCAATTTTTCCTCACAGCAGGTCAACTTGTGTGTGGTTCCAACATTACGGTCCCATTGAGTACAGTTTTGGAGAGAGGGACATCAGTTGTACCACAGCGCAGGATGGAGGCTGCCATGCACGATACGTTTTCTTTCTTCGGTAAGCATTTTTTTGTGTTTTATACTTTTGGAATTTTGGTTCTTCATGTTGATTATAAAATGACCTTTTTCATGTTTGAAATGTACTAACTCGATTTTTCCTCACAGCAGGTCAACTTGAGTGTGTTTGCAACATTACGGTTCCATTAAGTACATTTTTGGAGAGAGGGACTTCAGTTGCACCACAGGGCAGGTTGGAGGGTACCGTACACGATACATTCTCTTTCTTCGGTAAGCATTTTTTGTGTTTTATACTTTTGGAATTTTGCTTTTGCATGTTGATTATAAAATGACCTTTTTCCTGTTTCAAAATGTACTAACTCGATTTTTCCTCACAGCAGGTCAACTTGTGTGTGGTTGCAACATTACGGTCCCAATGAGTACATTTTTGGAGAGAGGGACTTCAGTTGCACTACAGGGCAGGGTGGAGGGTGCCATGCACGATACATTTTCTTTCTTTGGTAAGCATTTTTTTGTGTTTTTTACTTTTGGAATATTGGTTTGTCATGTTGATTATAAAATGACCTTTTTCATGTTTGAAATGTACTAACTCAATTTCTCCTCACAGCAGGACAACTTGTGTGTGGTTGCATCATTACGGTCCCATTGAGTACATTTTTGGAGAGAGGGACATCATTTGCACCACAGGTGCGGTGCACGATACATTTTCTTTCTTCGGTAAGTATTTTTTTGTGTTTTATACTTTTGGAATTTTGGTTTTTCATGTTGATTTTAAAATGACCTTTTTCATGTTTGAAATGTACTAACTCGATTGTACCTCACAGCAGTTCAACTTGTGTGTGGTTGCAACATTACGGTCCCATTGAGTACATTTTTGGAGAGTAGGACATCAGTTGCACCACAGGGCAGGGTGGAAGGTGCGGTGCACGATACATTTTCTTTCTTCGGTATGGATATTTTTGTGTTTTATACTTTTGGAATTTTGGTTTTTCATGTTGATTATAAAATGACCTTTTTCATGTTTGAAATGTACTAACTCAATTTTTCCTCACAGCAGGTCAACTTGTGTGTGGTTGCAACATTACGGTCCCATTGAGTACATTTTTGGAGAGAGGGACATCGTTTGCACCATAGATGCGGTGCACGATACATTTTCTTTCTTCGGTAAGCTTTTTTTCGTTTTTTATACTTTTGGAATTTTGGTTTTTCATGTTGATTATAAAATGACCTTTTTCATGTTTGAAATGTACTAACTCAATTTTTCCTCACAGCAGGTCAACTTGTGTGTGGTTGCAACATTACGGTCCCATTTAGTACATTTTTGGAGAGAGGGACATCAGTTGCACCACAGGGCAGTGTGGAGGGTGCCGTGCACGATACATTTTCCTTTTAGATAAGCATTTATTTGTGTTTTATATTTTTGGAATTTTGGTTTTTCATGTTGATTATAAAATGACCTTTTTCATGTTTGAAATGTACTAACTCAATTTTTCCTCACAGCAGGTCAACTTGTGTGTGGTTGCAACATTACGGTCCCATTGAGTACATTTTTGGAGAGAGGGACATCGTTTGCACCATAGGTGCGGTGCACGATACATTTTCTTTCTTCGGTAAGCTTTTTTCCGATTTTTATACTTTTGGAATTTTGGTTTTACATGTTGATTTTAAAATGACGTTTTTCATGTTTGAAATGTACTAACTCAATTTTTCCTCAAAGCAGGTTAACTTGTGTGTGGTTGAAACATTTCGGTCCCATTGAGTACTTTTTTGGAGAGAGGGAAATCAGTTACACCACAGGGCAGGGTGGAGGGTGCCGTGCACGATACATTTTCTTTCTTAGATAAGCATTTTTTTGTGTTTTATATTTTTGGAATTTTAGTTTTTCATGTTGATTATAAAATGACCTTTTTCATGTTTGAAGTGTACTAACTCAATTTTTCCTCACAGCAGGTCAACTTGTGTGTTGTTGCATCATTACGGTCCCATTGAGTACATTTTTGGAGAGAGGGACATCAGTTGCACCAAAGGTGCGGTGCACGATACATTTTTTTTCTTCGGTAAGCTTTATTTTGTGTTTTATACTTTTGGAATTTTGGTTTTTCATGTTGATTATAAAATGACCTTTTATATGTTTGAAATGTACTAACTCAATTTTTCCTCACAGCAGGTCAACTTGTGTGTGGTTGCAACATTACGGTCCCATTGAGTACATTTTTGGAGAGAGGGACATCGTTTGCACCATAGGTGCGGTGCACGATACATTTTCTTTCTTCGGTAAGCTTTTTTTTGTTTTTTATACTTTTGGAATTTTGGTTTTTCATGTTGATTTTAAAATGACATTTTTCATGTTTGAAATGTGCTAACTTAATTTTTCCTCAAAGCAGGTTAACTTGCATGTGGTTGCAACATTTCGGTCCCATTGAGTACATTTTTGGAGAGAGGGACATCAGTTGCACCACAGGGCAGGGTGGAGGGTGCCGTGCACGATACATTTTCTTTCTTAGATAAGCATTTTTTTGTGTTTTATATTTTTGGAATTTTGGTTTTTCATGTTGATTATAAAATGACCTTTTTCATGTTTGAAATGTACTAACACAATTTTTCCTCACAGCAGGTCAACTTGTGTGTGGTTGCATCATTACGGTCCCATTGAGTACATTTTTGGAGAGAGGGACATCATTTGCACCACATGTGCGTTGCACGATACATTTTCTTTCTTCGGTAAGCATTTTTTTGTGTTTTATACTTTTGGAATTTTGGTTTTTCATGTTGATTTTAAAATGACCTTTTTCATGTTTGAAATGTACTAAGTTGAATGTACCTCACAGCAGGTCAACTTGTGTGTGGTTGCAACATTACGGTCGCATTGAGTACATTTTTGGAGAGTAGGACATCAGTTGCACCACAGGGCAGGGTGGAAGGTGCGGTGCACGATACATTTTCTTTCTTCGGTAAGGATATTTTTGTGTTTTATACTTTTGGAATTTGGTTTTTGATGTTGATTATAAAACGACCTTTTTCATGTTTGAAATGTACTAACTCGATTTTTCTTCACAACAGGTCAACTTGTGTGTGGTTGAAACATTATGGTCCCATTTAGTACATTTTTGGAGAGAGGGACATCAGTTGCACCACTGGTGCGGTGCACGATACATTATCTTTCTTCGGTAAAGTTTTTTTCGTTTTTTACGCTTTTGGAATTTTGGTTTTTCATGTTGATTTTAAAATGACGTTTTTAATGTTTGAAATGTACTAACTCAATTTTTCCTCACAGCAGGTCAACTTGTGTGTGGTTGCAACATTACGGTCCCATTGAGTACATTTTTCTAGAGAGGGACTTCAGTTGCACCACAGGGCAGGGTGGAGGGTGCCGTGCACGATACATTTTCTTTCTTCGGTAAGCATTTTTTTGTGTTTTATACTTTTGTAATTTTGGTTTTCATGTTGATTATAAAAGGACCTTTTTCATGTTTGAAATGTACTAACTCAATTTTTCCTCACAGCAAATCAACTTGTGTGTGGTTGCAACATTACGGTCCCATTGAGTACATTTTTGGCGAGAGGGAGATCAGTTGCACCACAGGGCTGGGTGGAGGGTGCCATGCACGATACATTTTCTTTCTTCGGTAAGCATTATTTTGTGTTTTATACTTTTGGAATTTTGGTTTTTCATGTTGATTTTAAAATGACCTTTTTCATGGTTGTAATGTACTAACTCAATCTAACCTCACAGCAGGCCAACTTGTGTGTGGTTGAAACATTACGGTCCCATTGAGTACATTTTTGAGAGAGGGACTTCAGTTGCACCACAATGCAGGGCGGAGGGTGCCGTGCACGGTACATTTTGTTTCTTCGGTAAGCATATTTTTGTGTTTCATACGTTTGGAGTTTTGGTTTTTCATGTTGACTCTAAAATGACCTTTTTCATGTTTGAAATGAACTAACTCAATTTTTCCGCACAGCAGGTCAACTTGAGTGTGGTTGCAATATTACGGTCCCATTGAGTACATTTTTGGAGAGAGGGACATCAGTTGCACCACAGGGCAGGGTGGAGGGTGCCGTGCACGTTACATTTTCTTTCTTCGGTAAGCATTTTTTTTTTTTTTTATACTTTTGGAATTTTGGTTTTTCATGTAGATTATAAAATGACCTTTTTCATGTTTGAAATATACTAACTCAATTTTTCCTCACAGCAGGTCAACTTGTGTGTGATTGCAACATTACGGTGCCATTGAGTACATTGTTGGAGAAAGGGACATCATTTGCACCACAGGTGGGGTGCACGATACATTCTCTTTCTTCGGTAAGCATTTTTTTGTTTTTAATACTTTTGGAATTTTGGTTTTTCATGTTGAATTTAAAATGACCTTTTTCATGTTTGAAATGTACTAACTCGATTTTACCTCACAGCAGGTCAACTTGTGTGTGGTTGCAACATTACGGTCCCATTGAGTACATATTTGGGGAGAGGGACATCAGTTGCACCACAGGGCAGGGTGGAGGGTGCCGTTTTAGATTAGATTAGATTTACTTTCATTCCAATTGATCCGTAGTGAGGAGGTCCTCCAGGATGTGGAACATGTCAGAAAAACAACAGTACATGACAAATATTTAAACTAAAACAAATAAGCTAATGTACCATTCCACAGGTCCCAAGTGGAATGATCGTCATTTTTTAATGAACACTAAGAGTCATTTTACAAATACTATTGCACTGAATTTAAAATAAAAAAGTTTTATATTTATTTATAAGGTAAGAAACATGTAATACAACTACTGTAATACTTATTTACAATGAACACATTACTGCACTGAAATGGTGCAGAAGTTAGATTATACTTACACACACACACACACACACACACACACACACACACACACACACACACACACACAAATTTTCAGTGAACACATTACTGCACTGAAATTGTGCAGAAGTTATGTTGTACTTATATACAAATCAGTTGGTTTTCCTCAGAAATTCATCAATGGAGTAGAAGGAGTTGGCCACCAATAAATCCTTTAGGCTTCTCTTAAACTGAATTTCATTGGTTGTTAAGCTTTTTATGGCTGCTGGCAAGTTATTGAAAATGTGTGTTCCTGAATAATGCACACCTTTTTGTACAAGACTAAGTGACATTAAATCCTTGTGAAGATTATTCTTATTTCTAGTATTGATTCCATGAATTGAGCTGTTGGTTTGAAAAAGTGATATATTTTTAATGACAAATTTCATTAAGGAATAAATATATTGGGAAGCTGTAGTTAGTATCCCTAGTTCCCTAAACAGGCTTCTGCAGGATGTTCTTGAGTTCACACCACATATAATTCTTACTGCACGTTTTTGTGCCCGGAAAACTTTAGCTTGGCTTGATGAATTACCCCAGAAAATAATCCCATATGACATTATGGAATGAAAGTAAGCATAGTATGCCAGCTTTTTCATTTTTATATCCCCTATGTCTGACAAAATTCGCATTGCAAACAGAGATTTGTTAAGACGCTTCAGCAGTTCTGTGGTGTGCTCCTCCCAGTTGAATTTATTATCAAGCTGTAATCCCAAGAATTTAACACCGTCCACTTCTTCTATCTTCTTGTCATCATATGTTAGACATATACTCTTGGGACACCCCTTACAAGTTCTGAACTGCATGTAGTGTGTTTTTTCAAAGTTTAGTGACAAAGAATTGGCTAGGAACCAGTGATTAATGTCTACAAATATTTTATTGGCTGATCTTTCTAAGACTACACTTGATTTGCTATTTATTGCAATGTTTGTATCATCAGCAAACAAAACAAACTTGGCATCTGGTAATGTTACTGATGAAAGGTCATTGATATACACAAGAAAAAGTAAGGGCCCCAAAATGGAACCTTGTGGGACCCCACATGTAATTAGTTCCCAGTTGGATGATGCCTGTTAGCTTGATACATGTCTCTTTCCTAATAACACCCTTTGTTTCCTGCCAGAGATATAAGATTTGAACCATTTTGCAGCATTTCCTGTTACACTATAATATTCTAGTTTACTTAAAAGGATATTGTGATTTACACAGTCAAATGCCTTTGACAGATCACAAAATATACCAGTTGCCTGCAATTTTTTGTCTAATGAATTAAGTACATTTTCACTGTAAGTGTAGATAGCCTTCTCAATATCAGCACCTTTTAGAAATCCAAACTGTGACTTTGACAGTATGTTATTTGAGATAAGATGGTTATAAAGACGACTGTACATTACTTTTTCGAAAATTTTTGAGAATGCTGGCAACAGTGAAATTGGACGGAAATTTGATGCTATTTCTTTATCTCCCTTCTTAAACAGTGGCTTAACTTCAGCATATTTCAGCCATTCGGGAAATATTCCACTGATAAACGACTGGTTACACAGATAGCTTAATATGTTACTTAGCTCAGAATCACATTCTTTAATTAACTTTGTTGATATTTCATCATACCCACTAGATGTTTTTGATTTTAAAGATTTTATGATGGACATTATTTCTGTTGGGGTAGTGAGGGTCAAATTCATATTATGGAAGTTACTTGAAATGTCTGGTCTAAGGTAATCCATAGCAGCATCTACCGAACCTGACAACCCCATCTTTTCAGTAACAGTTATAAAATGTCTGTTAAAAAGTTCTGCAACACTATACACATCTGTCACCAATGCATCATTTACTCTTAATGCACGATACATTTTCTTTCTTCGGTAAGCATTTATTTGTGGTTTATACTTTTGGAATTTTGGTTTTTCATGTTGATTATAAAATGACCTTTTTCATGTTTGAAATGTACTAACTCAATTTTTCCTCACAGCAGGTCAACTTTTGTGTGGTTGCAGCATTACGATCACATTGAGTACATTTTTGGAGAGAGGGACATCATTTGCACCACAGGTGCGGTGCACGATACTTTTTTTATCTTCGGTAAGCATTTTTTTGTTATTTATACTTTCGGAATTTTGGTTTTTCATGTTGATTTTAAAATTACCTTTTTCATGTTTGAAATATACTAACTCAATTTTTCCTCACAGCAGGTCTACTTGTGTGTGGTTGCAACATTACGGTCCCATTGAGTACATTTTTAGAGAGAGGGAATTCAGTTGCACCACAGGGCAGGGTGGAGGGTGCCGTGCACGATACATTTTCTTTCTTCGGTAAGCATTTATTGTGTTTTATACTTTTGGAATTTTCGTTTTTCATGTTGATTATAAAATGACCTTTTTCATGTTTGAAATGTACTAACTCAATTTTTCCTCACAGCAGGTCAACTTTTGTGTGGTTGCAGCATTACGATCACATTGAGTACATTTTTGGAGAGAGGGACATCATTTGCACCACAGGTGCGGTGCACGATACTTTTTTTATCTTCGGTAAGCATTTTTTTGTTATTTATACTTTCGGAATTTTGGTTTTTCATGTTGATTTTAAAATTACCTTTTTCATGTTTGAAATATACTAACTCAATTTTTCCTCACAGCAGGTCTACTTGTGTGTGGTTGCAACATTACGGTCCCATTGAGTACATTTTTAGAGAGAGGGAATTCAGTTGCACCACAGGGCAGGGTGGAGGGTGCCATGCACGATACATTTTCTTTCTTCGGTAAGCATTTTTTTGTGTTTCATACTTTTGGAATTTTGGTTTCTCATGTTGATTATAAAATGCCCTTTTTTATGTTTGAAACGTACTAACTCAATTTTTCCTCACAGCAAGTCAACTTTTGTGTGGTTGCAACATTACGGTCCCATTGAGTACATTTTTGGAGAGATGGACATCAGTTGCACCACAGGGCAGGGTGGAGGGTGCCGTGCACGATACATTTTCTTTCTTCGGTAAGCATTTTTTCGTGTTTTACACTTTTGGAATTTTTGATTTTCATGTTGATTAAAAAATGACCTTATTCATGTTTCAAATGTACTAAATCAATGTGTCCTCACAGCAGATCAACTTGTGTGTGGTTGCAACATTACGGTCCCATTCAGTACATTTTTGGAGAGAGGGACATCATTTGCACCACAGGTGGGGTGCACGATACATTCTCTTTCTTCGGTAAGCATTTTTTGGTTTTTAATACTTTTGGAATTTTGGTTTTTCATGTTGAATTTAAAATGACCTTCTTCATGTTTGAAATGTACTAACTCGATTTTACCTCACAGCAGGTCAACTTGTGTGTGGTTGCATCATTACGGTCCCATTGAGTACATTTTTGGAGAGAGGGACATCATTTGCACCACAGGTGCGGTGCACGATACATTTTCTTTCTTCGGTAAGTTTTTTTTTTTGTTTTATACTTTTGGAATTTTGGTTTTTCATGTTGATTTTAAAATGACCTTTTTCATGTTTGAAATGTACTAACTCGATTGTACCACACAGCAGTTCAACTTGTGTGTGGTTGCAACATTACGGTCCCATTGAGTACATTTTTGGAGAGTAGGACATCAGTTGCACCACAGGGCAGGGTGGAAGGTGCGGTGCACGATACATTTTCTTTCTTCGGTAAGGATATTTTTGTGTTTTATACTTTTGGAATTTTGGTTTTTCATGTTGATTATAAAATGACCTTTTTCATGTTTGAAATGTACTAACTCAATTTTTCCTCACAGCAGGTCAACTTGTGTGTGGTTGCAACATTACGGTCACATTGAGTACATTTTTGGAGAGAGGGGCATCGTTTGCACCATAGGTGCGGTGCACGATACATTTTCTTTCTTCGGTAAGCTTTTTTTCGTTTTTTATACTTTTGGAATTTTGGTTTTTCATGTTGATTATAAAATGACCTTTTTCATGTTTGAAATGTACTAACTCAATTTTTCCTCAAAGCAGGTTAACTTGTGTGTGGTTGCAACATTTCGGTCCCATTGAGTACATTTTTGGAGAGAGGTAAATCAGTAACACCACAGGGCAGGGTATAGGGTGCCGTGCACGATACATATTCTTTCTTAGATAAGCATTTTTTTGTGTTTTATATTTTTGGAATATTAGTTTTTCATGTTGATTATAAAATGACCTTTTTCATGTTTGAAATGTACTAACTCAATTTTTCCTCACAGCAGGTCAACTTGTGTGTGGTTGCATCATTACGGTCCCATTGAGTACATTTTTGGAGAGAGGGATATCAGTTGCACCAAAGGTGCGGTGCACGATACATTTTCTTTCTTCGGTAAGCTTTATTTTGTGTTTTATACTTTTGGAATTTTGGTTTTTCATGTTGATTATAAAATGACCTTTTATATGTTTGAAATGTACTAACTCAATTTTTCCTCACAGCAGGTCAACTTGTGTGTGGTTGCAACATTACGGTCCCATTGAGTACATTTTTGGAGAGAGGGACATCGTTTGCACCATAGGTGCGGTGCACGATACATTTTCTTTCTTCGGTAAGCTTTTTTTTGTTTTTTATACTTTTGGAATTTTGGTTTTTCATGCTGATTTTAAAATGACATTTTTCATGTTTGAAATGTACTAACTCAATTTTTCCTCAAAGCAGGTTAACTTGCAAGTGGTTGCAACATTTCGGTCCCATTGAGTACATTTTTGGAGAGAGGGACATCATTTGCACCACATGTGCGGTGCACGATACATTTTCTTTCTTCGGTAAGCATTTTTTTGTGTTTTATACTTTTGGAATTTTGGTTTTTCATGTTGATTATAAAATGACCTTTTTCATGTTTGAAATGTACTAACTCAATTTTTCCTCAAAGCAGGTTAACTTGTGTGTGGTTGCAACATTTCGGTCCCATTGAGTACATTTTTGGAGAGAGGGAAATCAGTTACACCACAGGGCAGGGTGGAGGGTGCCGTGCACGATACATTTTCTTTCTTAGATAAGCATTTTTTTGTGTTTTATATTTTTGGAATTTTGGTTTTTCATGTTGATTATAAAATGACCTTTTTCATGTTTGAAATGTACTAACACAATTTTTCCTCACAGCAGGTCAACTTGTGTGTGGTTGCAACATTACGGTCCCATTGAGTACATTTTTGGAGAGAGGGACATCATTTGCACCACATGTGCGGTGCACGATACATTTTCTTTCTTCGGTAAGCATTTTTTTGTGTTTTATACTTTTGGAATTTTGGTTTTTCATGTTGATTTTAAAATGACCTTTTTCATGTTTGTAATGTACTAACTCGATTGTACCTCACAGCAGGTCAACTTGTGTGTGGTTGCAACATTACGGTCCCATTGAGTACATTTTTGGAGAGAGGGACATCGTTTGCACCTCAGGTGCGGTGCACATTACATTTTCTTTCTTCGGTAAGCATTTTTTTGTGTTTTATAGTCTTGGAATTTTGGGTTTTCATGTTGATTATAAAATGACCTTCTTCATGTTTGAAATGTACTAACTCAATTTTTCCTCACAGCAGGTCAACTTGTGTGTGTTTGCATCATTGCGGTTTCATTGAGTACGGTTTGGAGAGAGGGCCATCATTTGCACCACAGGTGCGGTGCACGATACATTTTCTTTCTTCGGTAAGCATTATATTGTTTTTTATAATTTTGGAACCTTGGTTTTTGTTGTTGATTATAAAACGACCTTTTTCATGTTTGAAATTTTCTAACTCGGTTTTTCCTCACAACAGGTCTACTTGTATGTGGTTGCAACATTACGGTCACATTGAGTACATTTTTGGGGAGAGGGACATCATTTGCACCACAGGTGGGTAACTTTTTTTCGTTTTTTGTACTTTTGGAATTTTGGTTTTTCATGTTGATTTTAAAATGACTTTTTTCATGTTTGAAATGAACTAACTCAATTTTTCCACACAGCAGGTCAACTTGAGTGTGGTTGCAACATTACGGTCCCATTGAGTACATTTTTGGAGAGAGGGACATCCGTTGCACGACGGGGCAGGATGGAGTTTGCCGTGCACGATACATCTTCTTTCTTCGGTAAGCATTTTTTTGTGTTTTATACTTTTGGAATTTTGGTATTTCATGTTGATTAAAAAATGACCTTTTTCATGTTTCAAATGTACTAACTCAATTTTTCCTCACAGCAGGTCAACTTGTGTGTGGTTGCAACATTACGGTCCCATTGAGTACATTTTTGGAGAGAGGGACATCATTTGCACCACAGGTGGGGTGCACGATACATTCTCTTTCTTCGGTAAGCATTTTTTTGTTTTTTATACATTTGAAATTTTGGTTTTTCATGTTGAATTTAAAATGACCTTTTTCATGTTTGAAATGTACTAACTCGATTTCACCTCACAGCAGGTCAACTTGTGTGTGGTTGCAACATTACGGTCCCATTGAGTACATTTTTGGAAAGTAGGACATCAGTTGCACCACAGGGCAGTGTGGAGGGTGCTGTGCACGATACATTTTCTTTCTTCGGTAAGCATTTTTTTGTGTTTTATACTTTTGTAATTTTGGTTTTCATGTTGATTATAAAAGGACCTTTTTCATGTTTGAAATGTACTAACTCAATTTTTCCTCACAGCAAATCAACTTGTGTGTGGTTGCAACATTACGGTCCCATTAAGTACATTTTTGGCGAGAGGGAGATCAGTTGCACCACAGGGCTGGGTGGAGGGTGCCGTGCACGATACATTTTCTTTCTTCGGTAAGCATTATTTTGTGTTTTATACTTTTGGAATTTTGGTTTTTCATGTTGATTTTAAAATGACCTTTTTCATGGTTGTAATGTACTAACTCAATCTATCCTCACAGCAGGTCAACTAGTGTGTGGTTGCAACATTACGGTCCCATTGAGTACCTTTTTGGAGAGAGGGCAACATTTGCACTACAGGTGCGGTGCACGAGACATTTTCTTGCTTCGGTAAGCATTTTTTTGTTTTTTATACTTTTGGAATTTTGGTTTTTCATGGTGATTTTAAAATGACCTTTTTCATGTTTGAAATGTACTAACTCGATTTTACCTCACAGCAGGTCAACTTGTGTGTGGTTGCAACATTACGGTCCCATTGAGTACATATTTGGAGAGAGGGACATCAGTTGCACCACAGGGCAGGGTGGAGGGTGCCGTTTTAGATTAGATTAGATTTACTTTCATTCCAATTGATCCGTAGTGAGGAGGTCCTCCAGGATGTGGAACATGTCAGAAAAACAACAGTACATGACAAATATTTAAACTAAAACAAATAAGCTAATGTACCATTCCACAGGTCCCAAGTGGAATGATCGTCATTTTTTAATGAACACTAAGAGTCATTTTACAAATACTATTGCACTGAATTTGAAATAAAAAAGTTTTATATTTATTTATAAGGTAAGAAACATGTAATACAACTACTGTAATACTTATTTACAATGAACACATTACTGCACTGAAATGGTGCAGAAGTTAGATTATACTTACACACACACACACACACACACACACACACACACACACACACACAAATTTTCAGTGAACACATTACTGCACTGAAATTGTGCAGAAGTTATGTTGTACTTATATACAAATCAGTTGGTTTTCCTCAGAAATTCATCAATGGAGTAGAAGGAGTTGGCCACCAATAAATCCTTTAGGCTTCTCTTAAACTGAATTTCATTGGTTGTTAAGCTTTTTATGGCTGCTGGCAAGTTATTGAAAATGTGTGTTCCTGAATAATGCACACCTTTTTGTACAAGACTAAGTGACATTAAATCCTTGTGAAGATTATTCTTATTTCTAGTATTGATTCCATGAATTGAGCTGTTGGTTTGAAAAAGTGATATATTTTTAATGACAAATTTCATTAAGGAATAAATATATTGGGAAGCTGTAGTTAGTATCCCTAGTTCCCTAAACAGGCTTCTGCAGGATGTTCTTGAGTTCACACCACATATAATTCTTACTGCACGTTTTTGTGCCCGGAAAACTTTAGCTTGGCTTGATGAATTACCCCAGAAAATAATCCCATATGACATTATGGAATGAAAGTAAGCATAGTATGCCAGCTTTTTCATTTTTATATCCCCTATGTCTGACAAAATTCGCATTGCAAACAGAGATTTGTTAAGACGCTTCAGCAGTTCTGTGGTGTGCTCCTCCCAGTTGAATTTATTATCAAGCTGTAATCCCAAGAATTTAACACCGTCCACTTCTTCTATCTTCTTGTCATCATATGTTAGACATATACTCTTGGGACACCCCTTACAAGTTCTGAACTGCATGTAGTGTGTTTTTTCAAAGTTTAGTGACAAAGAATTGGCTAGGAACCAGTGATTAATGTCTACAAATATTTTATTGGCTGATCTTTCTAAGACTACACTTGATTTGCTATTTATTGCAATGTTTGTATCATCAGCAAACAAAACAAACTTGGCATCTGGTAATGTTACTGATGAAAGGTCATTGATATACACAAGAAAAAGTAAGGGCCCCAAAATGGAACCTTGTGGGACCCCACATGTAATTAGTTCCCAGTTGGATGATGCCTGATAGCTTGATACATGTCTCTTTCCTAATAACACCCTTTGTTTCCTGCCAGAGACATAAGATTTGAACCATTTTGCAGCATTTCCTGTTACACTATAATATTCTAGTTTACTTAAAAGGATATTGTGATTTACACAGTCAAATGCCTTTGACAGATCACAAAATATACCAGTTGCCTGCAATTTTTTGTCTAATGAATTAAGTACATTTTCACTGTAAGTGTAGATAGCCTTCTCAATATCAGAACCTTTTAGAAATCCAAACTGTGACTTTGACAGTATGTTATTTGAGATAAGATGGTTATAAAGACGACTGTACATAACTTTTACGAAAATTTTTGAGAATGCTGGCAACAGTGAAATTGGACGGAAATTTGATGCTATTTCTTTATCTCCCTTCTTAAACAGTGGCTTAACTTCAGCATATTTCAGCCATTCGGGAAATATTCCACTGATAAACGACTGGTTACACAGATAGCTTAATATGTTACTTGGCTCAGAATCACATTCTTTAATTAACTTTGTTGATATTTCATCATACCCACTAGATGTTTTTGATTTCAAAGATTTTATGATGGACATTATTTCTGTTGGGGTAGTGAGGGTCAAATTCATATTATGGAAGTTACTTGAAATGTCTGGTCTAAGGTAATCCATAGCAGCATCTACCGAACCTGACAACCCCATCTTTTCAGTAACAGTTATAAAATGTCTGTTAAAAAGTTCTGCAACACTATACACATCTGTCACCAATGCATCATTTACTCTTAATGCACGATACATTTTCTTTCTTCGGTAAGCATTTATTTGTGGTTTATACTTTTGGAATTTTGGTTTTTCATGTTGATTATAAAATGACCTTTTTCATGTTTGAAATGTACTAACTCAATTTTTCCTCACAGCAGGTCAACTTTTGTGTGGTTGCAGCATTACGATCACATTGAGTACATTTTTGGAGAGAGGGACATCATTTGCACCACAGGTGCGGTGCACGATACTTTTTTTATCTTCGGTAAGCATTTTTTTGTTATTTATACTTTCGGAATTTTGGTTTTTCATGTTGATTTTAAAATTACCTTTTTCATGTTTGAAATATACTAACTCAATTTTTCCTCACAGCAGGTCTACTTGTGTGTGGTTGCAACATTACGGTCCCATTGAGTACATTTTTAGAGAGAGGGAATTCAGTTGCACCACAGGGCAGGGTGGAGGGTGCCGTGCACGATACATTTTCTTTCTTCGGTAAGCATTTATTGTGTTTTATACTTTTGGAATTTTCGTTTTTCATGTTGATTATAAAATGACCTTTTTCATGTTTGAAATGTACTAACTCAATTTTTCCTCACAGCAGGTCAACTTTTGTGTGGTTGCAGCATTACGATCACATTGAGTACATTTTTGGAGAGAGGGACATCATTTGCACCACAGGTGCGGTGCACGATACTTTTTTTATCTTCGGTAAGCATTTTTTTGTTATTTATACTTTCGGAATTTTGGTTTTTCATGTTGATTTTAAAATTACCTTTTTCATGTTTGAAATATACTAACTCAATTTTTCCTCACAGCAGGTCTACTTGTGTGTGGTTGCAACATTACGGTCCCATTGAGTACATTTTTAGAGAGAGGGAATTCAGTTGCACCACAGGGCAGGGTGGAGGGTGCCATGCACGATACATTTTCTTTCTTCGGTAAGCATTTTTTTGTGTTTCATACTTTTGGAATTTTGGTTTCTCATGTTGATTATAAAATGCCCTTTTTTATGTTTGAAACGTACTAACTCAATTTTTCCTCACAGCAAGTCAACTTTTGTGTGGTTGCAACATTACGGTCCCATTGAGTACATTTTTGGAGAGATGGACATCAGTTGCACCACAGGGCAGGGTGGAGGGTGCCGTGCACGATACATTTTCTTTCTTCGGTAAGCATTTTTTCGTGTTTTACACTTTTGGAATTTTTGATTTTCATGTTGATTAAAAAATGACCTTATTCATGTTTCAAATGTACTAAATCAATGTGTCCTCACAGCAGATCAACTTGTGTGTGGTTGCAACATTACGGTCCCATTCAGTACATTTTTGGAGAGAGGGACATCATTTGCACCACAGGTGGGGTGCACGATACATTCTCTTTCTTCGGTAAGCATTTTTTGGTTTTTAATACTTTTGGAATTTTGGTTTTTCATGTTGAATTTAAAATGACCTTCTTCATGTTTGAAATGTACTAACTCGATTTTACCTCACAGCAGGTCAACTTGTGTGTGGTTGCATCATTACGGTCCCATTGAGTACATTTTTGGAGAGAGGGACATCATTTGCACCACAGGTGCGGTGCACGATACATTTTCTTTCTTCGGTAAGTTTTTTTTTTTGTTTTATACTTTTGGAATTTTGGTTTTTCATGTTGATTTTAAAATGACCTTTTTCATGTTTGAAATGTACTAACTCGATTGTACCACACAGCAGTTCAACTTGTGTGTGGTTGCAACATTACGGTCCCATTGAGTACATTTTTGGAGAGTAGGACATCAGTTGCACCACAGGGCAGGGTGGAAGGTGCGGTGCACGATACATTTTCTTTCTTCGGTAAGGATATTTTTGTGTTTTATACTTTTGGAATTTTGGTTTTTCATGTTGATTATAAAATGACCTTTTTCATGTTTGAAATGTACTAACTCAATTTTTCCTCACAGCAGGTCAACTTGTGTGTGGTTGCAACATTACGGTCACATTGAGTACATTTTTGGAGAGAGGGGCATCGTTTGCACCATAGGTGCGGTGCACGATACATTTTCTTTCTTCGGTAAGCTTTTTTTCGTTTTTTATACTTTTGGAATTTTGGTTTTTCATGTTGATTATAAAATGACCTTTTTCATGTTTGAAATGTACTAACTCAATTTTTCCTCAAAGCAGGTTAACTTGTGTGTGGTTGCAACATTTCGGTCCCATTGAGTACATTTTTGGAGAGAGGTAAATCAGTAACACCACAGGGCAGGGTATAGGGTGCCGTGCACGATACATATTCTTTCTTAGATAAGCATTTTTTTGTGTTTTATATTTTTGGAATATTAGTTTTTCATGTTGATTATAAAATGACCTTTTTCATGTTTGAAATGTACTAACTCAATTTTTCCTCACAGCAGGTCAACTTGTGTGTGGTTGCATCATTACGGTCCCATTGAGTACATTTTTGGAGAGAGGGATATCAGTTGCACCAAAGGTGCGGTGCACGATACATTTTCTTTCTTCGGTAAGCTTTATTTTGTGTTTTATACTTTTGGAATTTTGGTTTTTCATGTTGATTATAAAATGACCTTTTATATGTTTGAAATGTACTAACTCAATTTTTCCTCACAGCAGGTCAACTTGTGTGTGGTTGCAACATTACGGTCCCATTGAGTACATTTTTGGAGAGAGGGACATCGTTTGCACCATAGGTGCGGTGCACGATACATTTTCTTTCTTCGGTAAGCTTTTTTTTGTTTTTTATACTTTTGGAATTTTGGTTTTTCATGCTGATTTTAAAATGACATTTTTCATGTTTGAAATGTACTAACTCAATTTTTCCTCAAAGCAGGTTAACTTGCAAGTGGTTGCAACATTTCGGTCCCATTGAGTACATTTTTGGAGAGAGGGACATCATTTGCACCACATGTGCGGTGCACGATACATTTTCTTTCTTCGGTAAGCATTTTTTTGTGTTTTATACTTTTGGAATTTTGGTTTTTCATGTTGATTATAAAATGACCTTTTTCATGTTTGAAATGTACTAACTCAATTTTTCCTCAAAGCAGGTTAACTTGTGTGTGGTTGCAACATTTCGGTCCCATTGAGTACATTTTTGGAGAGAGGGAAATCAGTTACACCACAGGGCAGGGTGGAGGGTGCCGTGCACGATACATTTTCTTTCTTAGATAAGCATTTTTTTGTGTTTTATATTTTTGGAATTTTGGTTTTTCATGTTGATTATAAAATGACCTTTTTCATGTTTGAAATGTACTAACACAATTTTTCCTCACAGCAGGTCAACTTGTGTGTGGTTGCAACATTACGGTCCCATTGAGTACATTTTTGGAGAGAGGGACATCATTTGCACCACATGTGCGGTGCACGATACATTTTCTTTCTTCGGTAAGCATTTTTTTGTGTTTTATACTTTTGGAATTTTGGTTTTTCATGTTGATTTTAAAATGACCTTTTTCATGTTTGTAATGTACTAACTCGATTGTACCTCACAGCAGGTCAACTTGTGTGTGGTTGCAACATTACGGTCCCATTGAGTACATTTTTGGAGAGAGGGACATCGTTTGCACCTCAGGTGCGGTGCACATTACATTTTCTTTCTTCGGTAAGCATTTTTTTGTGTTTTATAGTCTTGGAATTTTGGGTTTTCATGTTGATTATAAAATGACCTTCTTCATGTTTGAAATGTACTAACTCAATTTTTCCTCACAGCAGGTCAACTTGTGTGTGTTTGCATCATTGCGGTTTCATTGAGTACGGTTTGGAGAGAGGGCCATCATTTGCACCACAGGTGCGGTGCACGATACATTTTCTTTCTTCGGTAAGCATTATATTGTTTTTTATAATTTTGGAACCTTGGTTTTTGTTGTTGATTATAAAACGACCTTTTTCATGTTTGAAATTTTCTAACTCGGTTTTTCCTCACAACAGGTCTACTTGTATGTGGTTGCAACATTACGGTCACATTGAGTACATTTTTGGGGAGAGGGACATCATTTGCACCACAGGTGGGTAACTTTTTTTCGTTTTTTGTACTTTTGGAATTTTGGTTTTTCATGTTGATTTTAAAATGACTTTTTTCATGTTTGAAATGAACTAACTCAATTTTTCCACACAGCAGGTCAACTTGAGTGTGGTTGCAACATTACGGTCCCATTGAGTACATTTTTGGAGAGAGGGACATCCGTTGCACGACGGGGCAGGATGGAGTTTGCCGTGCACGATACATCTTCTTTCTTCGGTAAGCATTTTTTTGTGTTTTATACTTTTGGAATTTTGGTATTTCATGTTGATTAAAAAATGACCTTTTTCATGTTTCAAATGTACTAACTCAATTTTTCCTCACAGCAGGTCAACTTGTGTGTGGTTGCAACATTACGGTCCCATTGAGTACATTTTTGGAGAGAGGGACATCATTTGCACCACAGGTGGGGTGCACGATACATTCTCTTTCTTCGGTAAGCATTTTTTTGTTTTTTATACATTTGAAATTTTGGTTTTTCATGTTGAATTTAAAATGACCTTTTTCATGTTTGAAATGTACTAACTCGATTTCACCTCACAGCAGGTCAACTTGTGTGTGGTTGCAACATTACGGTCCCATTGAGTACATTTTTGGAAAGTAGGACATCAGTTGCACCACAGGGCAGTGTGGAGGGTGCTGTGCACGATACATTTTCTTTCTTCGGTAAGCATTTTTTTGTGTTTTATACTTTTGTAATTTTGGTTTTCATGTTGATTATAAAAGGACCTTTTTCATGTTTGAAATGTACTAACTCAATTTTTCCTCACAGCAAATCAACTTGTGTGTGGTTGCAACATTACGGTCCCATTAAGTACATTTTTGGCGAGAGGGAGATCAGTTGCACCACAGGGCTGGGTGGAGGGTGCCGTGCACGATACATTTTCTTTCTTCGGTAAGCATTATTTTGTGTTTTATACTTTTGGAATTTTGGTTTTTCATGTTGATTTTAAAATGACCTTTTTCATGGTTGTAATGTACTAACTCAATCTATCCTCACAGCAGGTCAACTAGTGTGTGGTTGCAACATTACGGTCCCATTGAGTACCTTTTTGGAGAGAGGGCAACATTTGCACTACAGGTGCGGTGCACGAGACATTTTCTTGCTTCGGTAAGCATTTTTTTGTTTTTTATACTTTTGGAATTTTGGTTTTTCATGGTGATTTTAAAATGACCTTTTTCATGTTTGAAATGTACTAACTCGATTTTACCTCACAGCAGGTCAACTTGTGTGTGGTTGCAACATTACGGTCCCATTGAGTACATATTTGGAGAGAGGGACATCAGTTGCACCACAGGGCAGGGTGGAGGGTGCCGTTTTAGATTAGATTAGATTTACTTTCATTCCAATTGATCCGTAGTGAGGAGGTCCTCCAGGATGTGGAACATGTCAGAAAAACAACAGTACATGACAAATATTTAAACTAAAACAAATAAGCTAATGTACCATTCCACAGGTCCCAAGTGGAATGATCGTCATTTTTTAATGAACACTAAGAGTCATTTTACAAATACTATTGCACTGAATTTAAAATAAAAAAGTTTTATATTTATTTATAAGGTAAGAAACATGTAATACAACTACTGTAATACTTATTTACAATGAACACATTACTGCACTGAAATGGTGCAGAAGTTAGATTATACTTACACACACACACACACACACACACACACACACACACACACACACACAAATTTTCAGTGAACACATTACTGCACTGAAATTGTGCAGAAGTTATGTTGTACTTATATACAAATCAGTTGGTTTTCCTCAGAAATTCATCAATGGAGTAGAAGGAGTTGGCCACCAATAAATCCTTTAGGCTTCTCTTAAACTGAATTTCATTGGTTGTTAAGCTTTTTATGGCTGCTGGCAAGTTATTGAAAATGTGTGTTCCTGAATAATGCACACCTTTTTGTACAAGACTAAGTGACATTAAATCCTTGTGAAGATTATTCTTATTTCTAGTATTGATTCCATGAATTGAGCTGTTGGTTTGAAAAAGTGATATATTTTTAATGACAAATTTCATTAAGGAATAAATATATTGGGAAGCTGTAGTTAGTATCCCTAGTTCCCTAAACAGGCTTCTGCAGGATGTTCTTGAGTTCACACCACATATAATTCTTACTGCACGTTTTTGTGCCCGGAAAACTTTAGCTTGGCTTGATGAATTACCCCAGAAAATAATCCCATATGACATTATGGAATGAAAGTAAGCATAGTATGCCAGCTTTTTCATTTTTATATCCCCTATGTCTGACAAAATTCGCATTGCAAACAGAGATTTGTTAAGACGCTTCAGCAGTTCTGTGGTGTGCTCCTCCCAGTTGAATTTATTATCAAGCTGTAATCCCAAGAATTTAACACCGTCCACTTCTTCTATCTTCTTGTCATCATATGTTAGACATATACTCTTGGGACACCCCTTACAAGTTCTGAACTGCATGTAGTGTGTTTTTTCAAAGTTTAGTGACAAAGAATTGGCTAGGAACCAGTGATTAATGTCTACAAATATTTTATTGGCTGATCTTTCTAAGACTACACTTGATTTGCTATTTATTGCAATGTTTGTATCATCAGCAAACAAAACAAACTTGGCATCTGGTAATGTTACTGATGAAAGGTCATTGATATACACAAGAAAAAGTAAGGGCCCCAAAATGGAACCTTGTGGGACCCCACATGTAATTAGTTCCCAGTTGGATGATGCCTGATAGCTTGATACATGTCTCTTTCCTAATAACACCCTTTGTTTCCTGCCAGAGACATAAGATTTGAACCATTTTGCAGCATTTCCTGTTACACTATAATATTCTAGTTTACTTAAAAGGATATTGTGATTTACACAGTCAAATGCCTTTGACAGATCACAAAATATACCAGTTGCCTGCAATTTTTTGTCTAATGAATTAAGTACATTTTCACTGTAAGTGTAGATAGCCTTCTCAATATCAGAACCTTTTAGAAATCCAAACTGTGACTTTGACAGTATGTTATTTGAGATAAGATGGTTATAAAGACGACTGTACATAACTTTTACGAAAATTTTTGAGAATGCTGGCAACAGTGAAATTGGACGGAAATTTGATGCTATTTCTTTATCTCCCTTCTTAAACAGTGGCTTAACTTCAGCATATTTCAGCCATTCGGGAAATATTCCACTGATAAACGACTGGTTACACAGATAGCTTAATATGTTACTTGGCTCAGAATCACATTCTTTAATTAACTTTGTTGATATTTCATCATACCCACTAGATGTTTTTGATTTCAAAGATTTTATGATGGACATTATTTCTGTTGGGGTAGTGAGGGTCAAATTCATATTATGGAAGTTACTTGAAATGTCTGGTCTAAGGTAATCCATAGCAGCATCTACCGAACCTGACAACCCCATCTTTTCAGTAACAGTTATAAAATGTTTGTTAAAAAGTTCTGCAACACTATACACATCTGTCACCAATGCATCATTTACTCTTAATGCACGATACATTTTCTTTCTTCGGTAAGCATTTATTTGTGGTTTATACTTTTGGAATTTTGGTTTTTCATGTTGATTATAAAATGACCTTTTTCATGTTTGAAATGAACTAACTCAATTTTTCCTCACAGCAGGTCAACTTGTGTGTGGTTGCAACATTATGGTCCCATTGAGTACATTTTTGGCGAGAGGGAGATCAGTTGCACCACAGGGCTGGGTGGAGGGTGCCGTGCACGATACATTTTCTTTCTTCGGTAAGCATTATTTTGTGTTTTATACTTTTGGAATTTTGGTTTTTCATGTTGATTTTAAAATGACCTTTTTCATGGTTGTAATGTACTAACTCAATCTATCCTCACAGCAGGTCAACTAGTGTGTGGTTGCAACATTACGGTCCCATTGAGTACCTTTTTGGAGAGAGGGCAACATTTGCACTACAGGTGCGGTGCACGAGACATTTTCTTGCTTCGGTAAGCATTTTTTTGTTTTTTATACTTTTGGAATTTTGGTTTTTCATGGTGATTTTAAAATGACCTTTTTCATGTTTGAAATGTACTAACTCGATTTTACCTCACAGCAGGTCAACTTGTGTGTGGTTGCAACATTACGGTCCCATTGAGTACATTTTTGGAAAGTAGGACATCAGTTGCACCACAGGGCAGTGTGGAGGGTGCTGTGCACGATACATTTTCTTTCTTCGGTAAGCATTTTTTTGTGTTTTATACTTTTGTAATTTTGGTTTTCATGTTGATTATAAAAGGACCTTTTTCATGTTTGAAATGTACTAACTCAATTTTTCCTCACAGCAAATCAACTTGTGTGTGGTTGCAACATTACGGTCCCATTAAGTACATTTTTGGCGAGAGGGAGATCAGTTGCACCACAGGGCTGGGTGGAGGGTGCCGTGCACGATACATTTTCTTTCTTCGGTAAGCATTATTTTGTGTTTTATACTTTTGGAATTTTGGTTTTTCATGTTGATTTTAAAATGACCTTTTTCATGGTTGTAATGTACTAACTCAATCTATCCTCACAGCAGGTCAACTAGTGTGTGGTTGCAACATTACGGTCCCATTGAGTACCTTTTTGGAGAGAGGGCAACATTTGCACTACAGGTGCGGTGCACGAGACATTTTCTTGCTTCGGTAAGCATTTTTTTGTTTTTTATACTTTTGGAATTTTGGTTTTTCATGGTGATTTTAAAATGACCTTTTTCATGTTTGAAATGTACTAACTCGATTTTACCTCACAGCAGGTCAACTTGTGTGTGGTTGCAACATTACGGTCCCATTGAGTACATATTTGGAGAGAGGGACATCAGTTGCACCACAGGGCAGGGTGGAGGGTGCCGTTTTAGATTAGATTAGATTTACTTTCATTCCAATTGATCCGTAGTGAGGAGGTCCTCCAGGATGTGGAACATGTCAGAAAAACAACAGTACATGACAAATATTTAAACTAAAACAAATAAGCTAATGTACCATTCCACAGGTCCCAAGTGGAATGATCGTCATTTTTTAATGAACACTAAGAGTCATTTTACAAATACTATTGCACTGAATTTAAAATAAAAAAGTTTTATATTTATTTATAAGGTAAGAAACATGTAATACAACTACTGTAATACTTATTTACAATGAACACATTACTGCACTGAAATGGTGCAGAAGTTAGGTTATACTTACACACACACACACACACACACACACACACACACACACAAATTTTCAGTGAACACATTACTGCACTGAAATTGTGCAGAAGTTATGTTGTACTTATATACAAATCAGTTGGTTTTCCTCAGAAATTCATCAATGGAGTAGAAGGAGTTGGCCACCAATAAATCCTTTAGGCTTCTCTTAAACTGAATTTCATTGGTTGTTAAGCTTTTTATGGCTGCTGGCAAGTTATTGAAAATGTGTGTTCCTGAATAATGCACACCTTTTTGTACAAGACTAAGTGACTTTAAATCCTTGTGAAGATTATTCTTATTTCTAGTATTGATTCCATGAATTGAGCTGTTGGTTTGAAAAAGTGATATATTTTTAATGACAAATTTCATTAAGGAATAAATATATTGGGAAGCTGTAGTTAGTATCCCTAGTTCCCTAAACAGGCTTCTGCAGGATGTTCTTGAGTTCACACCACATATAATTCTTACTGCACGTTTTTGTGCCCGGAAAACTTTAGCTTGGCTTGATGAATTACCCCAGAAAATAATCCCATATGACATTATGGAATGAAAGTAAGCATAGTATGCCAGCTTTTTCATTTTTATATCCCCTATGTCTGACAAAATTCGCATTGCAAACAGAGATTTGTTAAGACGCTTCAGCAGTTCTGTGGTGTGCTCCTCCCAGTTGAATTTATTATCAAGCTGTAATCCCAAGAATTTAACACCGTCCACTTCTTCTATCTTCTTGTCATCATATGTTAGACATATACTCTTGGGACACCCCTTACAAGTTCTGAACTGCATGTAGTGTGTTTTTTCAAAGTTTAGTGACAAAGAATTGGCTAGGAACCAGTGATTAATGTCTACAAATATTTTATTGGCTGATCTTTCTAAGACTACACTTGATTTGCTATTTATTCCAATGTTTGTATCATCAGCAAACAAAACAAACTTGGCATCTGGTAATGTTACTGATGAAAGGTCATTGATATACACAAGAAAAAGTAAGGGCCCCAAAATGGAACCTTGTGGGACCCCACATGTAATTAGTTCCCAGTTGGATGATGCCTGATAGCTTGATACATGTCTCTTTCCTAATAACACCATTTGTTTCCTGCCAGAGACATAAGATTTGAACCATTTTGCAGCATTTCCTGTTACACTATAATATTCTAGTTTACTTAAAAGGATATTGTGATTTACACAGTCAAATGCCTTTGACAGATCACAAAATATACCAGTTGCCTGCAATTTTTTGTCTAATGAATTAAGTACATTTTCACTGTAAGTGTAGATAGCCTACTCAATATCAGAACCTTTTAGAAATCCAAACTGTGACTTTGACAGTATGTTATTTGAGATAAGATGGTTATAAAGACGACTGTACATTACTTTTTCGAAAATTTTTGAGAATGCTGGCAACAGTGAAATTGGACGGAAATTTGATGCTATTTCTTTATCTCCCTTCTTAAACAGTGGCTTAACTTCAGCATATTTCAGCCATTCGGGAAATATTCCACTGATAAACGACTGGTTACACAGATAGCTTAATATGTTACTTAGCTCAGAATCACATTCTTTAATTAACTTTGTTGATATTTCATCATACCCACTAGATGTTTTTGATTTCAAAGATTTTATGATGGACATTATTTCTGTTGGGGCAGTGAGGGTCAAATTCATATTATGGAAGTTACTTGAAATGTCTGGTCTAAGGTAATCCATAGCAGCATCTACCGAACCTGACAACCCCATCTTTTCAGTAACAGTTATAAAATGTTTGTTAAAAAGTTCTGCAACACTATACACATCTGTCACCAATGCATCATTTACTCTTAATGCACGATACATTTTCTTTCTTCGGTAAGCATTTATTTGTGGTTTATACTTTTGGAATTTTGGTTTTTCATGTTGATTATAAAATGACCTTTTTCATGTTTGAAATGTACTAACTCAATTTTTCCTCACAGCAGGTCAACTTGTGTGTGGTTGCAACATTATGGTCCCATTGAGTACATTTTTGGCGAGAGGGAGATCAGTTGCACCACAGGGCTGGGTGGAGGGTGCCGTGCACGATACATTTTCTTTCTTCGGTAAGCATTATTTTGTGTTTTATACTTTTGGAATTTTGGTTTTTCATGTTGATTTTAAAATGACCTTTTTCATGGTTGTAATGTACTAACTCAATCTATCCTCACAGCAGGTCAACTAGTGTGTGGTTGCAACATTACGGTCCCATTGAGTACCTTTTTGGAGAGAGGGCAACATTTGCACTACAGGTGCGGTGCACGAGACATTTTCTTGCTTCGGTAAGCATTTTTTTGTTTTTTATACTTTTGGAATTTTGGTTTTTCATGGTGATTTTAAAATGACCTTTTTCATGTTTGAAATGTACTAACTCGATTTTACCTCACAGCAGGTCAACTTGTGTGTGGTTGCAACATTACGGTCCCATTGAGTACATATTTGGAGAGAGGGACATCAGTTGCACCACAGGGCAGGGTGGAGGGTGCCGTTTTAGATTAGATTAGATTTACTTTCATTCCAATTGATCCGTAGTGAGGAGGTCCTCCAGGATGTGGAACATGTCAGAAAAACAACAGTACATGACAAATATTTAAACTAAAACAAATAAGCTAATGTACCATTCCACAGGTCCCAAGTGGAATGATCGTCATTTTTTAATGAACACTAAGAGTCATTTTACAAATACTATTGCACTGAATTTAAAATAAAAAAGTTTTATATTTATTTATAAGGTAAGAAACATGTAATACAACTACTGTAATACTTATTTACAATGAACACATTACTGCACTGAAATGGTGCAGAAGTTAGATTATACTTACACACACACACACACACACACACACACACACACACACAAATTTTCAGTGAACACATTACTGCACTGAAATTGTGCAGAAGTTATGTTGTACTTATATACAAATCAGTTGGTTTTCCTCAGAAATTCATCAATGGAGTAGAAGGAGTTGGCCACCAATAAATCCTTTAGGCTTCTCTTAAACTGAATTTCATTGGTTGTTAAGCTTTTTATGGCTGCTGGCAAGTTATTGAAAATGTGTGTTCCTGAATAATGCACACCTTTTTGTACAAGACTAAGTGACTTTAAATCCTTGTGAAGATTATTCTTATTTCTAGTATTGATTCCATGAATTGAGCTGTTGGTTTGAAAAAGTGATATATTTTTAATGACAAATTTCATTAAGGAATAAATATATTGGGAAGCTGTAGTTAGTATCCCTAGTTCCCTAAACAGGCTTCTGCAGGATGTTCTTGAGTTCACACCACATATAATTCTTACTGCACGTTTTTGTGCCCGGAAAACTTTAGCTTGGCTTGATGAATTACCCCAGAAAATAATCCCATATGACATTATGGAATGAAAGTAAGCATAGTATGCCAGCTTTTTCATTTTTATATCCCCTATGTCTGACAAAATTCGCATTGCAAACAGAGATTTATTAAGACGCTTCAGCAGTTCTGTGGTGTGCTCCTCCCAGTTGAATTTATTATCAAGCTGTAATCCCAAGAATTTAACACCGTCCACTTCTTCTATCTTCTTGTCATCATATGTTAGACATATACTCTTGGGACACCCCTTACAAGTTCTGAACTGCATGTAGTGTGTTTTTTCAAAGTTTAGTGACAAAGAATTGGCTAGGAACCAGTGATTAATGTCTACAAATATTTTATTGGCTGATCTTTCTAAGACTACACTTGATTTGCTATTTATTCCAATGTTTGTATCATCAGCAAACAAAACAAACTTGGCATCTGGTAATGTTACTGATGAAAGGTCATTGATATACACAAGAAAAAGTAAGGGCCCCAAAATGGAACCTTGTGGGACCCCACATGTAATTAGTTCCCAGTTGGATGATGCCTGATAGCTTGATACATGTCTCTTTCCTAATAACACCCTTTGTTTCCTGCCAGAGACATAAGATTTGAACCATTTTGCAGCATTTCCTGTTACACTATAATATTCTAGTTTACTTAAAAGGATATTGTGATTTACACAGTCAAATGCCTTTGACAGATCACAAAATATACCAGTTGCCTGCAATTTTTTGTCTAATGAATTAAGTACATTTTCACTGTAAGTGTAGATAGCCTACTCAATATCAGAACCTTTTAGAAATCCAAACTGTGACTTTGACAGTATGTTATTTGAGATAAGATGGTTATAAAGACGACTGTACATTACTTTTTCGAAAATTTTTGAGAATGCTGGCAACAGTGAAATTGGACGGAAATTTGATGCTATTTCTTTATCTCCCTTCTTAAACAGTGGCTTAACTTCAGCATATTTCAGCCATTCGGGAAATATTCCACTGATAAACGACTGGTTACACAGATAGCTTAATATGTTACTTAGCTCAGAATCACATTCTTTAATTAACTTTGTTGATATTTCATCATACCCACTAGATGTTTTTGATTTCAAAGATTTTATGATGGACATTATTTCTGTTGGGGCAGTGAGGGTCAAATTCATATTATGGAAGTTACTTGAAATGTCTGGTCTAAGGTAATCCATAGCAGCATCTACCGAACCTGACAACCCCATCTTTTCAGTAACAGTTATAAAATGTTTGTTAAAAAGTTCTGCAACACTATACACATCTGTCACCAATGCATCATTTACTCTTAATGCACGATACATTTTCTTTCTTCGGTAAGCATTTATTTGTGGTTTATACTTTTGGAATTTTGGTTTTTCATGTTGATTATAAAATGACCTTTTTCATGTTTGAAATGTACTAACTCAATTTTTCCTCACAGCAGGTCAACTTGTGTGTGGTTGCAACATTATGGTCACATTGAGTACATTTTTGGTGAGAGGGACTTCAGTTGCACCACAGGGCAGGGTGGAGGGTGCCGTGCACGATACATTTTCTTTCTTCGGTAAGCATTTTTTGTGTTTTATACTTTTGGAATTTTCGTTTTTCATGTTGATTATAAAATGACCTTTTTCATGTTTGAAATGTACTAACTCAATTTTTCCTCACAGCAGGTCAACTTTTGTGTGGTTGCAGCATTACGATCACATTGAGTACATTTTTGGAGAGAGGGACATCATTTGCACCACAGGTGCGGTGCACGATACTTTTTTTATCTTCGGTAAGCATTTTTTTGTTATTTATACTTTCGGAATTTTGGTTTTTCATGTTGATTTTAAAATTACCTTTTTCATGTTTGAAATATACTAACTCAATTTTTCCTCACAGCAGGTCTACTTGTGTGTGGTTGCAACATTACAGTCCCATTGAGTACATTTTTAGAGAGAGGGAATTCAGTTGCACCACAGGGCAGGGTGGAGGGTGCCATGCACGATACATTTTCTTTCTTCGGTAAGCATTTTTTTGTGTTTCATACTTTTGGAATTTTGGTTTTTCATGTTGATTATAAAATGCCCTTTTTTATGTTTGAAACGTACTAACTCAATTTTTCCTCACAGCAAGTCAACTTTTGTGTGGTTGCAACATTACGGTCCCATTGAGTACATTTTTGGAGAGATGGACATCAGTTGCACCACAGGGCAGGGTGGAGGGTGCCGTGCACGATACATTTTCTTTCTTCGGTAAGCATTTTTTCGTGTTTTACACTTTTGGAACTTTCGATTTTCATGTTGATTAAAAAATGACCTTATTCATGTTTCAAATGTACTAAATCAATGTGTACTCACAGCAGATCAACTTGTGTGTGGTTGCAACATCACGGTCCCATTCAGTACATTTTTGGAGAGAGGGACATCATTTGCACCACAGGTGGGGTGCACTATACATTCTCTTTCTTCGGTAAGCATTTTTTGGTTTTTAATACTTTTGGAATTTTGGTTTTTCATGTTGAATTTAAAATGACCTTCTTTATGTTTGAAATGTACTAACTCGATTTTACCTCACAGCAGGTCAACTTGTGTGTGGTTGCAACATTTCGGTCCCATTGAGTAAATTTTTGGAAAGTAGGACATCAGTTGCACCACAGGGCAGGGTGGAGGGTGCGGTGGACGATAGATTTTCTTTTTTTGGTAAGCATTCTTTTGTGTTTTATACTTTTGGAATTTTGGTTTTTGTTGTTGATCATAAAACGACCCTTTTCATGTTTGAAATGTACTAACTCGATTTTTCTTCACAGCAGGTCAACTTGTGTGTGGTTGCAACATTACGGTCCCATTGAGTACATATTTGGAGAGAGGGACATCAGTTGCACCACAGGGCAGGGTGAAGGGTGCTGTGCACGATACATTTTCTTTCTTCGGTAAGCATTTTTTGTGTTTTATACTTTATTAATTTTGGTTTTTCATGTTGATTATAAAATGACCTTTTTCATGTTTGAAATGTACTAACTCAATTTTTCCTCACAGCAGGTCAACTTGTGTGTGGTTGCAACATTATGGTGAAATTGAGTACATTTTTGGAGGGAGGGACTTCAGTTGCACCACAGGGCAGGGTGGAGGGTGCGGTGCACCATACATTTTCTTTCTTCGGTAAGCATTTTTTTGTGTTTTATACTTTTGGAATTTTGGTTTTTCATGTTGATTATAAAACGACCTTTTTCATGTTTGAAATGTACTAACTCGATTTTTCTTCACAACGGGTCAACTTGTGTGTGGTTGCAACATTACGGTCCCATTGAGTACATTTCTGGGGAGTAGGACATCAGTTGCACCACAGGGTAGGGTGGAGGGTGCGGTGCACCATACATTTTCTTTCTTCGGTAAGCATTTTTTTGTGTTTTATACTTTTGGAATTTTGGTTTTTCATGTTGATTATAAAACGACCTTTTTCATGTTTGAAATGTACTAACTCGATTTTTCTTCACAACGGGTCAACTTGTGTGTGGTTGCAACATTACGGTCCCATTGAGTACATATTTGGAGAGAGGGACATCAGTTGCTCCATAGGGCAGGGTGGAGGGTGCCGTGCACAATACATTTTCTTTCTTCGGTAAGCATTTTTTTGTGTTTTATACTTTTGGAATTTTCGTTTTTCATGTTGATTATAAAATGACCTTTTTCATGTTTGAAATGTACCAACTCAATTTTTCCTCACAGCAGGTAAACTTGTGTGTGGTTGAAGCATTACGGTCCAATTGAGTACATTTTTGAAGAGAGGGACATCATTTGCACCACAGGTGCGAGCACGATACATATTCTTTCTTCAGTAAGAATATTTTTCTTTTTTATACTTTTGGAATTTTGGTTTTTCATGTTGATTTTAGAATTACCTTTTTCATGTTTGAAATGTTCTAACTCGATTTTACCTCACAGCAGGTCAACTTGTGTGTGGTTGCAACATTACGGTCCCATTGAGTACATTTTTGGGGAGTAGGACATCAGTTGCACCACAGGGTAGGGTGGAGGGTGCGGTGCACGATACATTTTCTTTCTTCGGTAAGCATTTTTTTGTGTTTTACACTTTTGGAATTTTGGTTTTTGATGTTGATTATAAAATGACCTTTTTCATGTTTGAAATGTACTAACTCAATTTTTCCTCACAGCAGGTCAACTTTTCTGTGGTTGCAACATTACGGTCACATTGAGTACATTTTTGGAGAGAGGGACATCATTTGCACCTCAGGTGCGGTGCACGATACATTTTCTTTCTTCGGTAAGCATTTTTTTATGTTTTATACTTTTCGAATTTTGGTTTTTCATGTTGATTATAAAATGACCATTTTCATGTTTGTAATGTACTAACTCAATTTTTCCTCACAGCAGGTCAACTTGTGTGTGATTGCAATATTACGGTCCACATGAGTACATTCTTGGAGAGAGGGACATCAGTTGCACCACAGGGCAGTGTGGAAGGTGCCGTGCACCATACATTTTCTTTCTTTGATAAGCATTTTTTTGTGTTTTATACTTTTGGAATTTTGGTTTTTCATGTTGATTATAAAATGACATTTTTCATGTTTGAAATGTACTAACTCAATTTTTCCTCACAGCAGGTCAACTTGTGTGTGGTTGCAACATTACGGTCCTATTGAGTACATTTTTGGAGAGAGGGGCATCATTTGCACCACAGGTGGGGTGCACGATTGATTTTCTTTCTTCAGTAAGCATTTTTTTGTGTTTTATATTTTGGAATTTTGGTTTTTCATGTTGATTATAAAATGACCTTTTTCATGTTTGAAATGTACTAACTCAATTTTTCCCCAGAGCTGGTCAACTTGTGTGTGGTTGCAACATTACGGTCCCATTGAGTACATTTTTGGAGAGAAGGACATCATTTGCACCACAGGTGGGGTGCACGATACATTCTCTTTCTTCGGTAAGCATTTTTTGGTTTTTAATACTTTTGGAATTTTGGTTTTTCATGTTGAATTTAGAATTACCTTCTTCATGTTTGAAATGTACTAACTCGATTTTACCTCACAGCAGGTCAACTTGTGTGTGGTTGCAACATTTCGGTCCCATTGAGTACATTTTTGGAAAGTAGGACATCAGTTGCTCCATAGGGCAGGGTGGAGGGTGCCGTGCACAATAAATTTTTTTCTTCGGTAAGCATTTTTTTGTGTTTTATACTTTTGGAATTTTCGTTTTTCATGTTGATTATAAAATGACCTTTTTCATGTTTGAAATGTACCAACTCAATTTTTCCTCACAGCAGGTAAACTTGTGTGTGGTTGAAGCATTACGGTCCAATTGAGTACATTTTTGAAGAGAGGGACATCATTTGCACCACAGGTGCGAGCACGATACATATTCTTTCTTCAGTAAGAATTTTTTTCTTTTTTATACTTTTGGAATTTTGGTTTTTCATGTTGATTTTAGAATTACCTTCTTCATGTTTGAAATGTACTAACTCGATTTTACCTCACAGCAGGTCAACTTGTGTGTGGTTGCAACATTTCGGTCCCATTGAGTACATTTTTGGAAAGTAGGACATCAGTTGCTCCATAGGGCAGGGTGGAGGGTGCCGTGCACAATACATTTTCTTTCTTCGGTAAGCATTTTTTTGTGTTTTATACTTTTGGAATTTTCGTTTTTCATGTTGATTATAAAATGACCTTTTTCATGTTTGAAATGTACCAACTCAATTTTTCCTCACAGCAGGTAAACTTGTGTGTGGTTGAAGCATTACGGTCCAATTGAGTACATTTTTGAAGAGAGGGACATCATTTGCACCACAGGTGCGAGCACGATACATATTCTTTCTTCGGTAAGAATTTTTTTGTTTTTTATACTTTTGGAATTTTTGTTTTTCATGTTGATTTTAAAATTACCTTTTTCATGTTTGAAATGTTCTAACTCGATTTTACCTCACAGCAGGTCAACTTGTGTGTGGTTGCAACATTACGGTCCCATTGAGTACATTTTTGGGGAGTAGGACATCAGTTGCACCACAGGGTAGGGTGGAGGGTGCGGTGCACGATACATTTTCTTTCTTCGGTAAGCATTTTTTTGTGTTTTACACTTTTGGAATTTTGGTTTTTGATGTTGATTATAAAATGACCTTTTTCATGTTTGAAATGTACTAACTCAATTTTTCCTCACAGCAGGTCACTTGTGTGTGGTTGCAACATTACGGTCCCACTGAGTACATTTTTGGAGAGAGGTACATCATTTGCACCACAGGTGCTGTGCACGACACGTTTTCTTTCTTCGGTAATCATTTTTTTGTTTTTTATACTTTTGGAATTTTGGTTTTTCATGTTGATTATAAAATGACCTTTTTCATATTTCAAATGTACCAACTCAATTTTTCCTCACAGCAGGTCAATTTGTGTGTGGTGCCAACATTACGGTCCCATTGAGCACATTTTTGGAGAGAGGGACTTCATTTGCACCACAGGTGGGGTGCACGACACGTTTTCTTTCTTCGGTAAGCATTTTTTTGTTTTTTATACTTTTGGAATTTTCGTTTTTCATGTTGATTATAAAATGACCTTTTTCATGTTTGAAATGAACTAACTCAATTTTTCCTCACAGCAGGTCAACTTTTCTGTGGTTGCAACATTATGGTCCCATTGAGTACATTTTTGGAGAGAGGGACATCATTTGCACCTCAGGTGCGGTGCACGATACATTTTCTTTCTTCGGTAAGCATTTTTTTATGTTTTATACTTTTCGAATTTTGGTTTTTCATGTTGATTATAAAATGACCTTTTTCATGTTTGCAATGTACTAACTCAATTTTTCCTCACAGCAGGTCAACTTGTGTGTGATTGCAATATTACGGTCCACATGAGTACATTCTTGGAGAGAGGGACATCAGTTGCACCACAGGGCAGTGTGGAAGGTGCCGTGCACCATACATTTTCTTTCTTTGATAAGCATTTTTTTGTGTTTTATACTTTTGGAATTTTGGTTTTTCATGTTGATTATAAAATGACCTTTTTCATGTTTGAAATGTACTAACTCAATTTTTCCTCACAGCAAGTCAACTTGTGTGTGGTTGCAACATTACGGTCCTATTGAGTACATTTTTGGAGAGAGGGGCATCATTTGCACCACAGGTGGGGTGCACGATTGATTTTCTTTCTTCAGTAAGCATTTTTTTGTGTTTTATATTTTGGAATTTTGGTTTTTCATGTTGATTATAAAATAACCTTTTTCATGTTTGAAATGTACTAACTCAATTTTTCCCCAGAGCTGGTCAACTTGTGTGTGGTTGCAACATTACGGTCCCATTGAGTACATTTTTGGAGACAGGGACATCATTTGCACCACAGGTGCGGTGCACGATACATTTTCTTTCTTCGGTAAATATTTTTTTTTTTTTTTATACTTTTGGAATTTTGGTTTTTCATGTTGATTATAAAATGACCCTATTCATGTTTTAAATGTACTAACTCGATTTTTCCTCACAGCAGGTAAACTTGTGTGTGGTTTCAACATTACGGTCCCATTGAGTACATTTTTGGAGAGAGGGACATCAGTTGCACCACAGGACAGGGTGGAGGGTGCCGTGCACGATACATTTTCTTTCTTCGGTAAGCATATTTTTGTGTTTTATAGTTTTGGAATTTTGGTTCTTCATGTTGATTATAAAATGACCTTTTTCATGTTTGAAATGTACTAACTCAATTTTTCCTTACAGCGGGTCAACTTTTTTTTGTGTTTTATACCTTCGGAATTTTGGTTTTGCAAGTTGTTTATAAAATGACCTTTTTCATGTTTGAAACAGACTAACTCAATTTTTCCCCAGAGCAGGTCAACTTGTGTGTGGTTGCAACATTACGGTCCCATTGAGTACGATTTTGCAGAGAGGGACATCAGTTGCACCATGGGGCAGGGTGGAGGGTGCCGTGCACGATACATTTTCTTTCTTCGGTAAGCATTTTTTTGTGTTTTATACTTTTGGAATTTTGGTTTTTCATGTTGATTATAAAATGACCTTTTTCATGTTTGAAATGTAATAACTCAATTTTTTTCTCACAGCAGGTCAACTTGTGTGTGGTTGCAACATTACGGTCCCATTGAGTACATGTTTGGAGAGAGGGACATAAGTTGCACCACAGGGCAGGGTGGAGGGTGCCGTGCACGATACATATTCCTTTTTCGGTAAGCATTTTTTTGTGTTTTATACATTTGGAACTTTGGTTTTTCATAATGATTAAAAAATGACCTTTTTCATGTTTGAATTGTACTAACTCCATTTTTCCTCACAGCAGGTCAACTTGTGAGTGGTTGCAACATTACGGTCCCATTGAGTACATTTTAGGAGAGAGGGGCATCATTTGCACCACAGGTGCGGTGCATGATACATTTTCTTTCTTCGGTAAGCATCTTTTTGTTTTTTATACCTTTGGAATTTTGGTTTTTCATGTTGATTTTAAAATGACCTTTTTCGTGTTTGAAATGTACTAAATCGATTTTACCTCACACCAGGTCAACTTGTGTGTGGTTGCAACATTACGGTCCCATTGAGTACATTTTTGGAGAGTAGGACATCAGTTGCACCACAGGACAGGGTGGAGGGTGTGGTGCACGATACATTTTCTTTCTTCAGTAAGCATTTTTTTGTGTTTTATACTTTTGGAATTTTGGTTTTTGATGTTGACTATAAAACGACCTTTTTCATGATTGAAATGTACTAACTCGATTTTTCTTCACAACAGGTCAACTTGTGTGTGGTTGCAACATTACGGTCCCATTGAGTACATATTTGGAGAGAGGGACATCAGTTGCAAAACAGGGCAGAGTGGAGGGTGCGTTGCACGATACATTTCCTTTCTTCGGTAAGAATTTATTTGTGTTTTATACTTTTGGAATTTTGGTTTTTTCTGTTGATTGTGAAATGACCTTTTTCATGTTTGAAATGTACTAACCCAATTTTTCGTCACAGCAGGTCAACTTGTGTGTGGTTGCAACATTACGGTCCCATCGAGTACATTTTTGGAGAGAGGGACATCATTTGCACCACAGGTGCGGTGCACGATACATTTTCTTCCTTCGGTAAGCATTTTTTCGTTTTTTATACTTTTGGAATTTTGGTTTTTCATGTTGATTTTAAAATGACCTTTTTCATATTTGAAATGTACTAACTCAATTTTTCCTCACAGCAGGTCAACATGTGTGTGGTTGCAACAGTACGGTCCCATTGAGTACATTTTTGGAGAGAGAGACATCATTTGCACCACGATACATTTTCTTTCTTCCGTAAACATTTTTGTTTTTTATACTTTTGGAATTATGGTTTTTCATGATGATTATAAAATGACCTTATTCGTGTTTGTAATGTACTAACTCGATTTTTCCTCACAGGAGGTAAACTTGTGTGTGGTTTCAACATTACGGTCCCATTAAGTACATTTTTGGAGAGAGGGACATCAGTTCCACCACAGGACAGGGTGGAGGGTGCCGTGCACGATACATTTTCATTCTTCGGTAAGCATTTTTTTGTGTTTTATACTTTTGGAGTTATGGTTTTTCATGTTGATTATAAAATGACCTTTTTCATGTTTGAAATGGACTAACTCAATTTTTCCTCACAGCAGGTCAACTTGTGCGAGGTTGCAACATTACGGTCCCATTGAGTACATTTTTGGAGAGAGGGACATCAGTTGCACCACAGGTGCGGTGGACGATACATTTTCTCTCTTCGGTAAGCATTTTTTTGTGTTTTATACTTTTGGAATTTTGGTTTTTCATGTTGATTTTAAAATGACCTTTTTCATATTTGAAACGTACTAACTCAATTTTTCCTCACAGCAGGTCAACATGTGTGTGGTTGCAACAGTACGGTCCCATTGAGTACATTTTTTATTTTTTATTTATTTATTTATTTATTGTTCCATGGGACCTCATTTAGGAGAAGTCTCCATGGTCATGGAACGAGTCAATACATGAAATTATAACACGATTGTAGAAACAGATAAAATGAAATATAAGAAACATATTCAGGCGACAAGTCGTTAGTTTAAATAAAGAAAATCAAGAATGTAACACTGGAATTTGCTTAATTTTTTAGCTCTTCCAGGAGCTCCTCGACAGAATAGAAGGAGTGAGCCATGAGGAAACTCTTCAGTTTAGACTTAAAAGTGTTTGGGCTACTGCTAAGATTTTTGAGTTCTTGTGGTAGCTTATTGAAAATGGATGCAGCAGAATACTGCACTCCTTTCTGCACAAGAGTCAAGGAAGTGCATTCCACATGCAGATTTGATTTCTGCCTAGTATTAACTGAGTGAAAGCTGCTAACTCTTGGGAATAAGCTAATATTGCTAACAACAAACGACATTAAAGAAAATACATACTGTGAGGGCAATGTCAAAATTCCCAGACTATTGAATAGGGGTCGACAAGAGGTTTTCGAACTTACACCATACATAGCTCGAACAGCCCGTTTTTGAGCCAAAAATACCCTTTTTGAATCAGAAGAATTACCCCAAAAAATAATACCATATGACATAAGCGTATGAAAATATGCGAAGTATACTACTTTTCGTGTTGAAATGTCACTTATTTCAGATACTGTTCTAATGGTAAATAAAGCGGCATTTAGTTTCTGAACAAGATCCTGAACATGGGCTTTCCACAACAGCTTACTATCTATCTGTACGCCTAGGAACTTGAACTGTTCCGTCTCGCTTATAACATGCCCATTCTGTCTGATTAAAATGTCAGTTCTTGTTGAATTGTGGGTTAGAAACTGTAAAAACTGAGTCTTACTGGGATTTAACATCAGATTATTTTCCACAAGCCACGAACTTATATCATGAACTACATTATTTGATAATGTTTCAATATTACACACAAGATCCTTCACTACCAAGGTGGTGTCATCAGCAAACAGAAATATTTTTGAATCACCTGTAATACTAGAAGGCATATCATTTACATAAATAAGAAACAGCAGTGGCCCCAGCACCGACCCTTGGGGAACGCCCCATTTAACAGTGCCCCATTGGGACTGAACATCATTACCACTCTCAATATTGCGGAGGACTACCTTTTGCTTTCTGTTCTTAAAGTAGGAGGCGAACCAATTGTAAGCTACTCCCCTTACTCCATAATGTTCCAACTACTGCAGTAATATTTTGTGGTCAACACAGTCAAAAGCCTTTGTTAACTCAAAGAAAACACCTAATGTTCGCAACCTTTTATTTAATCCATCCAAAACCTCACAGAGAAAAGAGACTATAGCATTTTCAGTTGTTAAGCCATTTCTAAAACCAAACTGTACATTTGACAGCAAATTATGTGAATTTAAATGCTGCAGTAACCTTGTATATACAACCCTCTCGATAACTTTAGCAAACACCGATGGCATAGAAATAGGTCTATAATTGTCAACATTATCCCTGTCTCCCTTTTTATAAAGTGGCTTCACTACCGAGTACTTTAATCGGTCAGGAAACCGACCACTCCTAAAGGAAAAGTTACAGATATGGCTAAGTACTGAGCTAACATACGTGGAACAATACTTCAGTATTCTGCTAGATACCCCGTCATATCCATGAGAGTTCTTGGTCTTTAGTGATTTAATTATTAACTCAATCTCCCTCTTGTCAGTATCATGGAGGAGCATTTCAGGTAACAGTCTCGGAACACTTTTCTCTAAGAGCACTATATGATTCCCTGTTGGGACTAGGTTTCTATTTAGTTCACCTGCTATATTCAGAAAGTGATTATTAAATACTGTACATATATGTGACTTATCAGTAACACGGACATCCCCACTACGCACTGATTCTATATTCTCGACCTGTCTCTGCAGACCAGCCACTTCCTTTACGACTGACCATATGGTTTTAATTTTATCCTGAGACTTAGCTATTCTATCTGCATACCACGTACTTTTTGCCTTCCTAATAACTTTTTTAAGCACCTTACAATACTGTTTGTAATGGGCTACTGCATTTAGATTTTGACTGTTTCTAACGTTTTGATATAATTGCCACTTTGTTCTACAAGATATTCTTATCCCTTTAGTCAGCCACCCAGGCTGCCTGTTTGTGCTAGTACCCTGTTTTGAACGTTCTAACGGAAAGCAACTTTCAAAGAGCACGAGAAAAGTCTTGAGGAAAGCATTATATTTATCGTCTACTGTATCAGCACTATAAACATCTTGCCACTCTTGTTCCTTGATAAGGTTTACAAAAGTCTGTACAGCAACTGGATCAGCTTTCCTAAAAAGTTGGTAACTATATTAAACATGTGTTGCAGCACAAAAATCTTTTAGACTTAAAATTTGTGCATCATGATCTGAAAGGCCATTCACCTTTTTGCTAACAGAATGCCCTTCTAATAATGACGAATGAACAAAAATATTGTCTATGGTTGTTCTACTGTTCCCTTGCACTCTCGTTGGAAAGAATACGGTTTGCATAAGATTATATGAATTAAGGAGGTCTACCAGCATCCTTTTCCTTGCACAATCACTTATACAATTAATATTGAAGTCACCACATATAACTAACTTTTTGTATTTCCTATAAAGGGAACGAAGAACCTCCTCTAGCTTTAGCAAAAATGTTGTGAAATCGGAGTCTGGGGATCTATAAATAACAACAGTAAGAAGTTTAGCTCCACTAAATTTAACCACACCTGCACAACATTCAAACACCTTTTCAGTGCAGTACTTTGAAACATCAATTGACTCAAATGGGATACCGTTTTTCACATACATGGCTACTCCCCCACACCGCAAAGAGCTCCTAGAAAAGCTGCCAGCCAACCTGTATCCTGGTAAAGGAAGCCTCTGAATTATCTCCTTATTTAAGAAGTGTTCAGATATACCAATAATTTCAGAGTCAACATCTATAAGCAGTTCACTAACTTTATCTCTAATACCTTGAATATTTTGATGAAATATACTAATTCCCTCATTAATCGGATACCCAAGCTTTGTAGAAAGTGGTTTCTTTGTTAGAGAGACTTCCCTTAAGCAGGAATACCTATCAGCTGACTTCAATCTAAAAAAGGTACAGCTCTAACACCCACAACTACCGGAATTTTCCCATGAGTGATCCCACCACCCCCACCTATGCTGTCACCTATAAGTTTTGCCAACCTCCCCTTCCCATACCTGTTGAGGTGTAGGCCATGTCTAGTGAAACCCGTCCTACTGATAGACTCCACCGACACCACTGAAATGTGACTCATGCCCTCTGTCATCAGCGCACCCCCAAGTCTCATGTTATTACGCCTGACGGCTGTATTAAGATGAGGCCGATCGTGACGCTGAAACAGTTCCACAAAATGCACATTCGTGTTGCCAGTCTGAGTGGCTATCTTTTCCAGGTCACCATCTATGTCATACTCCCCATCCCTATCAATACTATTACCAGCCCCACCCACAATCACTACCTGATCCTCTTTAGTAAAATCCCTACATAACCCCCCTATGTTAAAAGTCACCTGAGCCAATCCTGCATTAGGCTTCACAATGCTGGTGACCTGGTACTCACTCCCCAAAACTTCCTGCAACTGCTGGCCTACACCTCTACCATGAGAACTACCTAACAGCAGAACCTTCTTCTTTCTCTTAGACTTTGCAACTGTCCTAGCCACCGTAACTGCTGAGGTCTGCTGCATACTTCCTACATCTACAGCTACTAGAGATTCCTCTCCACTAGACTCTGACAGTTGGTCAAATCTATTACAAACACCAATAGTAAAACTATCTGAAAATCTCCTTCTCCTAGCAGATCTCTTGCCAACAGCCAGCTCCCATTCCCCAACCCCCTTCTCCCTCCTCATCCTATCTAGCTCCTCCTGTGCGTTTTTCAACTGCACCTGAAGGGCACAGATCTTACGCTCCTGCTCCTCTATCAACTTACTCTTGCTACATAACCTGCAGTTCCAGGAGAGGATCTCACCAGAATGCCCACAGGCTTCCCCACTGCATTCCCCCCAGTGAAAATACTTCGAACAAGTCTCACACCGCAATCCACTACTCACGAACCTACGGCAAAGCCCACACTTCTCACTCATGGTAAAATTTTACAATTATTGAAACAAGAAAACAACTTTATCTAAGTTCCGCAACTACAATAAGAAGGTGTTAAAAACTGACTACAATTATCACAAATTTGCTCTACAAGGGAGGTAACTACTATTATTGACAGTATTAATCAACAACAAATGAGAATATAACAAAATACTAACACAGAAAGAAAATCAAACGTCTAATGACAGTAACGAAACTGAAAGCAGTTCGCAAAAATTTCTTCTGAAGTTATTTCACCGGAAAACACCAAGAACACCGGTTGAAGACTACTAAAGTTCCTAAATAAACTACTATACACAAACAATTAATTAGTACTTAGCTTTCGATGCGCCGCTACAGCTGCAACTGGTCAGCGCGGAATGTAAACACGGGTAAGAGGTTAAGTTGCTCGATACGAAACACTCACAAATATCAGGCCACAACACAAGAAATGCAGAGGTGAATGAAGAAACCACTAATAAGTCACTTATATAGTAAATATTATCACAAAAATAGTTAAAATATATATCAGAAACATAAAAATAGATGAAATCTGAGAGAGCGATCTCACACGCAGTCACGCGCTTATGACGTCACACCAAAGAGAGGGACATCATTTGCACCACGATACATTTTCTTTCTTCGGTAAACATTTTTTTTTTTTATACTTTTGGAATTTTGGTTTTTCATGATGATTATAAAATGACCTTATTCGTGTTTGTGATGTACTAACTCGATTTTTCCTCACAGGAGGTAAACTTGTGTGTGGTTTCAACATTACGGTCCCATTGAGTACATTTTTGGAGAGAGGGACATCAGTTCCACCACAGGACAGGGTGGAGGGTGCCGTGCACGATACATTTTCATTCTTCGGTAAGCATTTTTTTGTGTTTTATACTTTTGGAGTTATGGTTTTTCATGTTGATTATAAAATGACCTTTTTCATGTTTGAAATGGACTAACTCAATTTTTCCTCACAGCAGGTCAACTTGTGTGAGGTTGCAACATTACCGTCCCATTGAGTACATTTTTGGAGAGAGGGACATCAGTTGCACCACAGGTGCGGTGGACGATACATTTTCTCTCTTCGGTAAGCATTTTTTTGTGTTTTATACTTTTGGAATTTTGGTTTTTCATGTTGATTATAAAATGACCTTTTTCATGTTTGAAATGTACTAACTCGATTTTTCCTCACAGCAGGTCAACTTGTGTGTGGTTGTAACATTACGGTCCCATTGAGTACATTTTTGGAGAGTAGGACATCAGTTGCACCACAGGGCAGGGTGGAGGGTGCGGTGCACGATACATTTTCTTTCTTCGGTAAGCATTTTTTTGTGATTTATACTTTTGGAATTTTAGTTTTTGATGTTGATTATAAACGACCTTTCTCATGTTTGAAATGTACTAACTCGATTTTTCTTCACAACTGGTCAACTTGTGTGTTTTTGCAACATTAAAGTCCCATTGAGTGCATATTTGGAGAGAGGGACATCAGTAGCACCACAGGGCAGGGTGGATGGTGCGGTGCACGATACATTTTCTTTCTTCGGTAAGCATTTTTTTGTGATTTATTCTTTTGGAATTTTGGTTTTTCATGTTGATTATAAAATGACCTTATTCATGTTTGAAATAAACTAACTCAATTTTTCCTCACAGCAGGTCAACTTATGAGTGGTTGCAACATTACGGTCCCATTGAGTACATTTTTGGAGAGAGGGACTTCAGTAGCACAACAGGGCAGGGTGGAGGGTGCCGTGCACGATACATTTTCTTTCTTCGGTAAGAATTTTTTTGTGATTTATTCTTTTGGAATTTTGGTTTTTCATGTTGATTATAAAAAGACCTTTTTCATGTTTGAAATGTACTAACTCAATTTTTCCTCAAGCAGGTCAACTTGTGTGTGGTTGCAACATTACGGTCCCATTGAGAACATTTTTGGAGAGAGGGACATCAGTTGCAACACAGGTGCGGTGGACGATACATTTTCTCTCTTCGGTAAGCATTATTTTGTGTTTTATACGTTTGGAATTTTGGTTTTTCATGTTGATTATAAAATGACCTTTTTCATGTTTGAAATGTACTAACTCGATTTTTCCTCACAGCAGGTAAACTTGTGTGTGGTTTCAACATTACGGTCCCATTGAGTACATTTTTGGAGAGAGGGACATCAGTTGCACCACAGGGCAGTGTGGAAAGTGCGGTGCACGATACATTTTCTTTCTTCGGTAAGCATTTTTTTGTTATTTATACTTTTGGAATTTTAGTTTTTGATGTTGATTATAAAACGACCTTTTTCATGTTTGAAATGTACTAACTCGATTTTTCTTCACAACAGGTCAACTTGTGTGTGGTTGCAACATTACAGTCCCATTGAGTGCATATTTGGAGAGAGGGACATCAGTTGCACCACAGGGCAGGGTGGATGGTGCGGTGCACGATACATTTTCTTTCTTCGGTAAGCATTTTTTTGTGATTTATTCTTTTGTAATTTTGGTTTTTCATGTTGATTATAAAATGACCTTTTTCATGTTTGAAATGTACTAACTGAATTTTTGCTCACAGCAGGTCAACTTGTGTGTGGTTGCAACATTACGGTCCCATTGAGTACATTTTTGGAAAGAGGGGCATCAGTTGCACCACAGGTGCGGTGGACGATACATTTTCTCTCTTCGGTAAGCATTTTTTTGTGTTTTATACGTTTGGAATTTTGGTTTTTCATGTTGATTATAAAATGACCTTTTTCATGTTTGAAATGTACTAACTCAATTTTTCCTCACAGCAGGTCAAATTGAGTGTGGTTGCAACATTACGGTCCTATTGAGTACATTTTTGGAGAGAGGGACATCAGTTGCACCACAGGTGCGGTGGACGATACATTTTCTTTCTTCGGTAAACATTTTTTTGTGTTTTATACTTTTGGAATTTTGGTTTTTCATGTTGATTATAAAATGACCTTTTTCATGTTTGAAATGTACTAACTCAATTTTTCCTCACAGCAGGTCAACTTGGGTGTGGTTGCAACATTACGGTCCCATTGAGTACATTTTTGGAGAGAGGGACATCAGTTGCACCACAGGGCAGGGTGGAGGGTGCCGTGCACAATACATTTTCTTTCTTCGGTAAACATTTTTTTGTGTTTTATACTTTTGGAATTTTGGTTTTTCATGTTGATTTTAAAATGACCTTTATTCATGTTTGAAATGTTCTAACTCGATTTTACCTCATAGCAGGTCAATTTGTGTGTGGTTGCAACATTACGGTCCCATTGAGTACATTTTTGGAGAGTAGGACATCAGTTGCACCACAGGGCAGGGTGGAGGGTGCGGTGCACGATATATTTTCTTTCTTCGGTAAGCATTTTTTTGTGTTTTATACTTTTGGAATTTTGGTTTTTGATGTTGATTATAAAACGACCTTTTTCATGTTTGAAATGTACTAACTCGATTTTTCTTCACAACAGGTCAACTTGTGTGTGGTTGCAACATTACGGTCCCATTGAGTACATTCTTGGAGAGAGGGACATCATTTGCACCACAGGTGCGGTGCACGATATATTTTCTTTCTTCGGTAAGCTTTTTTTCGTTTTTTATACTTTTGGAATTTTGGTTTTTCATGTTGATTTTAAAATGACCTTTTCCATGTTTGAAATGTACTAACTCAATTTTTCCTCACAGCAGGTCAACTTGTGTGTTGTTGCAACATTACGGTCCCATTGAGTAAATTTTTGGAGAGAGGGACATCATTTGCACCACAGGTGCGGTGCACGATACATTTTCTTTCTTCGGAAAACATTTTTTTTTTTTTTTATACTTTTGGAATTTTGGTTTTTCATGTTGATTATAAAATGACCTTATTCATGTTTGAAATGTACTAACTCGATTTTTCCTCACAGCAGGTAAACTTGTGTTTGGTTTCAACATTACGGTCCCATTGAGTACATTTTGGGAGAGAGGGACATCAGTTGCACCACAGGACAGGGTGGAGGGTGCCGTGCACGATACATTTTCTTTCTTCGGTAAGCATTTTTTTGTTTTTTATACTTTTGGTATTTTGGTTTTTGATGTTGATTTTAAAATGACCTTTTTCATGTTTGAAATGTTCTAACTCGATTTTACCTCACAGCAGGTCAACTTGTGTGTGGTTGCAATATTACGGTCCCATTGAGTACATTTTTGGAGAGTAGGACATCAGTTACACCACAGGGCAGGGTGGAGGGTGCGGTGCACGATACATTTTCTTTCTTCGGTAAGCATTTCTTTGTGTTTATACTTTTGGAATTTTAGTTTTTGATGTTGATTATAAAACGACCTTTTTCATGTTTGAAATGTACTAACTCGATTTTTATTCACAACAGGTCAACTTGTGTGTGGTTGCAACATTACGGTACATATTTGGAGAGAGGAAAAACTAGTAGAAGCTGACCATGGGGAAGATCACTTTGCATTCCGTAGAAATATTGGAACACGTTAGGCAATACTGACCCTACAACTTATCTTAGAAGAAAGATTAAGGAAAGGTAAACCTACGTTCCTAGCATTTGTAGACTTAGAGAAAGCTTTTGACAATGTGGACTGGAATACTCTCTTTCAAATTCTGAAGGTGGCAGTTGTAAAATACAGAGAGCGAAAGGCTATTTACAATTTGTACAGAAACCAGATGGCAGTTATAAGAGCCGAGGGACATGAAAGGGAAGCAGTGGTTGGGAAGGGAGTGAGACAGTGTTGTAGCCTCTCTTCGATGTTATTCAATCTGTATATTGAGCAAGCAGTTAAGGAAACAAAAGAAAAGTTGGGAGTTGGTATTAAAATCCATGGACAAGAAATAAAACCTTTGAGGTTCACCAATGACATTGTAATTCTGTCAGAGACAGCAAAGGACTTGGAAGAGCAGTTGAACAGAATGGACAGTGTCTTGAAAGGAGGATATAAGATGAACATCAACAAATGCAAAATGAGGATAGTGGAATGTAGTTGAATTAAGTCAGGTGATGCTGAGGGAATTAGATTAGGAAATGAGACACTATTTGGGGAGCAGAATAACTGATTAAGGTCAAAGTAGAGAGGATATAAAATGTAGACTGGCAATGGCAAGGAAAGCGTTTCTGAAGTAGAGAAATTTGTTAACATCGAGTATAGATTTAAGTGTCAGGAAGTCGTCTCTGAAAGTATTTTTATGGAGTGTAGCCTTGTGTGGAAGTGAAACGTGGATGATAAATAGTTTGGACAAGATGAGAATAGAAGCTTTTGAAATGTGGTGCTACAGAAGAATGCTGTAGAAATAGATGGGTAGATCACATAACTAATGAGGAGGTATTGAATAGAATTGAGGAGAAGAGGAGTTTATGGCACAACTTGACAAGAAGAAGGGACCGGTTGGTAGGACACATATTTTCAGTCACAGCTATTGATTTGTGTTAAAAACAGGGATTTAATTTTGAGTATTCTATCATAAACCTGTTCTGATAGTAAAACAAGTAGAAACATGCTAAAAAATAAGCTCATCTGCTATGTATCCAAATCATTGTTCACCCAGAGAGGTGCTGGTGAGTATCCACAACACTGATGGCATTTACCTAAGAGGATTCCATTTAAATAGGTCTCATTTCTCCTGCTGCCTTTGTACACCGTTTGCATCTAGTAGTGAGTTTGTATACTTGATCAAGTTCATGCCGTATTACCTCCTAATAATATGGAAGGAGGAGGTCGGAATTGAAAAAAGTGCTGTAATTGTAGCTCTGCATCACAAAGGCTATTCTAGCAAGGCAATAGTAACAAAATTTGCTTAACCAAGCCTACAGTGGTGTATACATTGCTCCAGTTCAAGCAGACTGGTGCCAGCACAAGTGTTTGACAATCTGGAAGACCCTGAGTAACATCGTAAAGCAAAGATTAGTTCATATGTGTACAGAGTAAATGTGAGGACTCTTCCTGCACCTGAAATTAACAACAAAGTAAACAATATGTGAGAAGCTCCAGCCTTTGTCTCAGCAGAGCAATGCCATTTATGTGACCATGACTTAAATGGATGGAGAGAAAGAAGTTGAACTGATTGCAATGGGCACAGCAACGTAAAACCTGGAGAGTGCAGCAATGGTCCAAGGTGGTGTTGGTGGATGAATCAAGTTTTAAATTTGGAACCCTTCACTGAATGTTTACACATTGACTTCATGGAGAACATATGAAGTCAGTATTTAATGCCAATGACAAAGAATGGTGGAGGTTCGGTCACTGTGTGGGGATGTTTTGTGGGTGATAGAATCAGTTTTGTAGTGAGAATTAATGGAACATTAAAGAAGGAAGGATATGACAATATACTGATCAACAATTCAGTTCAATCTGCCAAGAGACATATTAGTTGTGGGTTTTTCTGCAGCAAGACAATGCTCCCAGACAGACTTCTAAGTTGTGCCGACAGTAAGTCAATAGAGGAGAGAAATTTGGGAAACTGAAGAATACGGTCTGGTGAAGTCAGCCACCTCACTTAAATCCCATCAAATACTTACGGGATGAACTTGAGGGAGGAAGGAAGGAGATTAGTGTTTAATGTCCCATTGACAATGATGTTATTAGAGACGGAGCACAAGCTTGGATTAGGGAAGGATGGGGAGGGAAGTCAACTGTGCCCTTTCACAGGAACCATCACAGCATTTGCCTGAAGCGATTTAGGGAAATCACAGAAAATCTAAATCAAGATGGCTGGACATGGGTTTGAACCGTTGTCCTCCTGAATGCGAGTCCAGTGTGCTAACCACTGCACCACCTCATGCACTGGGATGAAGACGGCAGAGAGATCAGAGAACTGAGGTCATCTAATGTTGAAAATCTATGGATTACGGATGTATTGGACTGTAATCTCTGCAAAAATATTATCTCCGTAATGGCAACAGTCTGTGCAGCTGTTCTTAGCATGAAGGGTACTTAATGACAGAGAGAGAAAATATTTGTCTTGTTAGCCTATTTAGTTTGAAGAGTGTGGTTGTCAATTAAAATAAAGTGTACAGCTTTTTTCATATGTGATCGAATACTTTTGACCTGTAGTATATACTTAGTAACAACAATAAACAGAAAATAAGCAAATATTGAGATCCTTGTCAAGGAAGGTGATTTATTTACTAAACTAGACAGGTTACAATGAAATGCGTACCATGTACTCTGCTGAAAAAGGAAACGACAACACCCCCAAAGAAATGGTAATTTTTTGTCACATGATGTGACATCATTGTAATTCAGGTAAAATGAAACATGTGTCACAGTGAAGGGTGTCCTATCACATCACTACAATGCAGGTGTATATTGTCACACACATAGATGATCATAAATGTGCCAAATGGCATCCTGTGATACATTGCCCCAAAGCATCTTGGGCTGTTTGTTGCAACTTGGCAATGGTCCTTGCAAGCTCTGGAGAAAAGTATGTTCCCAGACAGACAGACAGAACCTACTCTCAGCAATGACAACAGAGCACCTCTTCATATTCCATTTGACCCCTTCACGACACCCGTGTCAGTGGTAATCTGGCCAGATGATAACAAGTGTTCATCAGAGAAAAGGGTATCATCATGAGTGCCCCATGGAAGTGTGATAGGGCCAATATTATTTTCTGTATACATAAATGATATGGAGGGAAGCAATCTGCAGCTGCGTGCTGCGGTGTATGGGAAGGAAGAGTGAATGTAGAAGGATACAAGGTTACAGACAACATTTAGCTAGTGTCATGAATGGCTGCTAGCTCTAATGTAGAAACATGTAAGTTAATGCAGATGAGCTGGAAAAACAAAACCTGTAATGTTCAAATACAGAACACACAGATGTAGACATCTTCTATTTCACTCAATCACATCATTTAAATACCGGGATGGAAAGTTAGACGGCAATATGAAATGGAACGAGCATCTGAGGACTGTGGTAGGGAAGACAAACAGTCTGCTCTGGTTTATTGGCAGATTTTTGAAAAAGTGTGCTTCATCTATATAGGACACAACTGCACACTTTCTCAAGTACTGATCAACTACTTGGGATCAGCACCAGGTCAGTTAAAAGTGAAACATCAAAGCAAGTCAGAGGTGTGCTGCTAGATTTGTTACCACACCTTGAGGTGTGGTATGGTTCAACTAAGTGCAAGATCTGACATGCCTCCACAAAACAGTCATATGGTGTCATATCACATGACACCAGTGGCCAGTTCAGATCGTCATTGCAAAGATGAGACAAGCAGGAAATCTTTCTGTTAGCACCCTAGTTGTTTCAACAAGCATTGTGGCAGGTTGCCCTCATCCTGTTGGCTGTCTTTCACATTCACATTCAATTCTTGCCCTTGCAATTGCACCCATAAAAACTGTGTCATCATCTGGCAATAACAATCACCAGTCACTGTCACTGCATTTCTAGTCTTGCCTTCAAGAAAGTATGGCCCATTTAGTCAGCCAGCCCACAACCTGCACAAAACAGTGACTTGTTCTGGGTAAAGACACTTCTCACTGACTTTGTAAGGATTCTCTGTGCCCCAAACCTGGCAATTATGTTTATTCACATAACCTTTAAGCCAGAAAGGTGCCTTGTCACAGAAAATTATTACTATTTTTTTTATGAAAACCCAATCAGCAAACACTTGTCCCTTGACCTCAGCTCATGTGTTTTTTTCTATCATAAAAGAATGCAAATGCAGATCTTTTGTTAAAATTCAATGCAAATTCCTTCTCAGAAGGGCTCACCATTGAGAATGGCAGTGAATTCACTTCACTGCACTTGTAGCAGTAGGACACTAAAGACCGAGACATTCCCTACCAGTTGACAAGAATGAGGACATCCATGTGATTTTATGTTTCCTGTCAATCCTGTATCTTAAAATTTCCTTACCAGTCTCTGCACTGTTGACACATTAGGCACATTTTGGATACAAAAATTACACAACTTCAAATGGTCTCTGCATGGCATTCAATGTACTTGAAATGCCCTTTCAAAATCTGGATTGTTCATTCATCATGTATCACTCTATTATAGCTGATAACAATACACACAAATGCCAGTTGACAATGACAGTCAGTAATCGCAATATAGTCAGATAGCAGTAGCTTAAATTTCATATCTGGCAACCTAACAAACTGAAAAAGGTGCTCAATTGAAAAACTGCATTCCTTATGGGACACCCCTTATATACTCTCTACTTCAGCCATTGTCAGCTACTTTACTGCTCATTTACTACTTTTTGTGTCGCATTTCCTAACCTACTACATTTTAGAACAACATTAATTGATGCTTTTCTTATAAACTCTTTCCAAGATATTACTAATCCCATTCAGCTGCCCTTCATCCTTAGTCTTCACTGTCATAATACATTTCTTTTATTTCTTCTTTCCTGACCTGTAAGTCCCACTCCAAATTTGTCTTTGGTTTCCTTTACTGCCTGCTCAGTGTAGAGACTGAATAACATTTGGGATAGGCTGCAGCCCTGTCTCTCCTCCTTCTCAGTTACCACTTCCCTTTCATGTCCTTTGACTCTTGTAATGGCAATGTCCTTTGTGCACAACCTGTACACTGCCTTTTGCTCCCTCTATTTTATCCCCATAGCTTCAGAATTTTAAATCTGGGTTCTTGTCATCAGTGTCAAAAGCTTGGGTTCTTCATATGACCATTAATTTTGAAGACTGCATAATTTTCATTGAGTGTACAACCCTTATGAATCTACATAATCTTAAACTTTTCATTTTTTCAGTAATTCCATGCCTAATATATGCTACAGACAGCCTGTTAACAGAAAGAACATTGAGAACTTTTCCACTTGTGTCCTGACAGGAACAGTACTTGACTAAAAAATAAGACATTCTTGCAACTTGACAACAAGTTATGTCAAATACCTCCTAATTCACATTTCTGCTACAAACATGCTGATTTGGCACATTAATATGAGAATGTGTGTGGCCTAATTACATGTGGGAGATTGAGCAAAGAAATTCTTCAATAAACCATGACAACTGGCAATTATAAAGAAGTGATTTGCTCTAAGTAAGCAAGTATACAAACTTTCTACTACCTAAAATTTTATTTCTTTTGAGTCAACCTTCACATGTTGTAATGCACACGTAGCAAAATGATTTTTAAAGTTCTGCTAATTGTACTTTACTTTCGTATTCCTTGCTATGATCCTCCTTTCTCCCAAAGCCCTTCAATCTGTAATGCCAACCAACTGCTGTAGCATTAAGAGTTAAATTAATCTCCTTATCTTGGCCTCTTTTCTGTTTAATTTCATTATAAACATGCAGATCTCCAATACTGTGGTAAACATTCACACTGGCATTACTTACAACTGCTTCATTGTTCTTCGTCAACACTTTATAGTAATACAACAGTCTGCTGAAACGTTTGAGTTGATCTGCTGAAACGTTTGAGTTCAGCTACTTATGCAATAAGGGTCATTGCAAATTTTGGTGATAAACATCTTAGTAAATTAGCTTACTACACCTATTTTCACTCATTGCTTTCATATGGCATCATATTTTGGGGTAATTCATCACTGAGGAATAAAGTATTTATTGCACAGAAGCGTGTAATCAGAATAATAGCTGGAGTCCACCCAAGATCATCCTGCAGACATTTATTTAAGGATCTAGGGATATTCACAGTAGCTTCTCAGTATATATACTCTCTTATGAAATTTTATATAAAAACAAAGATGAGGTGACTTACCGAACAAAAGCGCTGGCAGGTCGATAGACACACAAACAAACACAAACATACACACAAAATTCAAGCTTTCGCAACAAACTGTTGCCTCATCAGGAAAGAGGGAAGGAGAGGGGAAGACGAAAGGAAGTGGGTTTTAAAGGAGAGGGTAAGGAGTCATTCCAATCCCGGGAGCGGAAAGACTTACCTTAGGGGGAAAAAAGGACAGGTATACACTCGCGCACACGCACATATCCATCCACACATACAGACACAAGCAGACATATTTGTCTTTAAATATGTCTGCTTGTGTCTGTATGTGTGGATGGATATGTGCATGTGTGCGAGTGTATACCTGTCCTTTTTTCCCCCTAAGGTAAGTCTTTCCGCTCCCGGGATTGGAATGACTCCTTACCCTCTCCTTTAAAACCCACTTCCTTTTGTCTTCCCCTCTCCTTCCCTCTTTCCTGATGAGGCAACAGTTTGTTGCGAAAGCTTGAATTTTGTGTGTATGTTTGTGTGTCTATCGACCTGCCAGCGCTTTTGTTCGGTAAGTCACCTCATCTTCGTTTTTATATATAATTTTTCCCACGTGGAATGTTTCCTTCCATTATATTGATACTCTTATGAAATTTGTTATTAACAACCAAACCCAATTCAAAAGTAATAGCAGTGTGCATAACTACAATACTAGGAGAAAGGACGATCTTCACTATTCAAGATTAAATCTAACTTTGGCACAGAAAGGGGTGAATTATACTGGCACTAAAGTCTTTGGTCACTTACCAAATAGTATCAAAAGTCTGACAGATAACCAACAAGTATTTAAGAAGAAATTAAAAGAATTTCTGAATGACAACTCCTTCTAATCCATAGAGGAATTTTTAGATATAAATTAAGAAAAAAAAATATTAAAAAAATATAAAAAATAAAAATAAAAAAAACACAAAAAAATAAAGTAGTTATATTAACTTAAGTATGTTGTTAAATTAACCTAATTATGTCATGTATTGGAAAATTCGACTCGTTCCACATCATTACGAAATATCGTATTCATGATCCATGGAACTAGTATTAATCTAATCTAATCTAATCTAATCTAATCATATTATTATCCATACTCATTGCTTCATGTAACAGTGTATCATACAACTTTTAATACCCAATGAAGAATATTAACAGTCTATATGTTTAACAACATGTCATAAATCCACACATCAAAATATTATATGCAATTTGCAGCTAACACAAGCCGATTACAATGCATGTTGTCTCATGATGATTTAGTTAGTGTAAGGTTGAGACATACTAGGAATTAGGCCCAATCCAACAGATTCATGTGTAGTAAATTGTTCTTTAAAATCATTTATTTGCAACATAACACCCTAGTACTGGGTGAATATATTTAAAATGCAACTGCTCACAGGGGTCCAGTGTGTGCTGTACTTATCATGTGGTAGCAAAACTTGGTAGATATTATAATGCATAAATACAGAAGTGATATTTTTTTTCCACAGTACAACTTCCAGTTTTGGCCAACGAGTGCAAATCTGGCACTGTGAATGCAAGAAAGATGTATAGACATGTTTGCACATGAAGTGGATTAGGAACAGGACACGAGTAGAAAAGTTCGAACAAGACAGAAGAGAATAATTGTCAGTTTATTACTAAGCACTTCTTACACAATTTGTTCAATATGAGCACCAGAGATGTCTACAAAATGCTGTATGGCATTAGATTTGCACCTGGTGGCAAAAATTGAAATTAATTTTTTCCCAATGTAAATTGGTTCTGCATTATCCCATTAGTGTATCTACCAAGTTTCACCACCATATGGTAATTACAGCCCACACTGGATCTCCCTGAGCAGCCGCACTTCAGTTGTAACCACTCAGCATTTTACTCGAGTTCAGAATCAGACATCCCCAACTACAATAATAAATAAGTCATAATGCATAGTAAAGAATAATAATACAGTACTTAACTACAGTATTTTAATTATGTGATGATTTGTAAGTAATTCTTTAAAAATCATGATAAAACACAGTTTTATGTTTCTATTCTTTATTGAAACCACACAATTTCAATTTTACAACAGGCTGTTTGCAGGTTTCTACCGACAAAGTTAACAGAAACACTATAAATAAGGGAACTGGCCTTGTCATTGGATGTGACCAGAGTGTCACATTATAAATGAGGAACGTGTTGTAGAAGAGCACAAACTGAGTCATTCAGCAAACAGAATATGAGTATTAGATGATAACATTTTTCATTTATACTTTATTGGAGGGCTTTGTAGTTGAGTGATTAAGTGCATGCATGGAAATCTTTTGGTGACTGTAATAGGTAATGTATTCATGAAATCTCAATCAAAAAACAATTATGAGAAGTTAATCTTCGAGACCTACAGTCATGAAAGAGTTTGTAAATGACAATATGTTCACCTTTTGACTGTAAAAGTGTTGATTTGTTAATCCCAATATTGCAATTTTGATCATGTGGGAATAACTGCACGTTAGCACATGTCAAAGAGAGATGGTTTCATCACATTGTGTTCCTGATTACAACATTTTGTATGTACTGCACTGTTCCATAACATTTTGTGGGGTAAATGATTCCATATTTCTTTTTGTTTCATATAAAATAGAAGCTGGTTTCACCGCATGTTTTTCTGTGGGTTCACTTATGTTTGTTCCTGCGTACAAATCTGCATGTGAACTACTTGATGTTAATGCGTTTTAATATGTTGCGCATTTTCTACTTTATGTTCACACCATTCTTCTGTACTTTCTCACATTTAATGGAGAACTTCATGCTAGCAAGCTTTTGAAAAAATTGGTATTTAACTTTTTTACATCTTGTCATTGAATGACTATGCAATTCTGCTTTGAATACTATTGCTTTTTGCCACAGACTATGTTTTGTAGTCTCATTGACTAGAGAATTCTTCCTCACAAATACTAAAAAATTCAACAGCAGCTACAAATATTTTTTCACACATTATTGACAAGTACTAAAAACAATACATTTTAGCAAAAATTGATTCACTAGAATCATCCTCCCACTCCAATGAGTTCTCCATTAAATGCAAAAATGTATGAAAATGAACACAAACAAAAATAAGGTAGAATATGAGCAATATACTTACAATTTAGCAGTTCATACATGGCTTTGTAAGCAGAAACAAATATATATGAGCCTACAGAAAATCATGTGATTAAAGTAGCTTCTATTTTATATGAAACAAAAACACAATATGAACAGTATTATGAAAAAGATGGACTGCTATTCACCACATGGAGCAATCAGTGAGCTGCAGACAGGTATAATGAAAAGAGTACTAAACATTTAAGCTTTTGGCTGAAAGGCCATGTTCAGAGATAGAAAGCACTTATATATTCAGACACTCGTGGCCACTGCCACCTAATGTGGAATCATTTATCCCCTGCAATATTACTGGTATTAGCAAAAATCAGACAGAGTAGGAGTAACATATTTACAACACGATTTATGGGAACAGGTTACGAGTAACGGTGTATGGAATGAACTTCCCCCAGTAATATTTGCACATACATATATTTCGACAATTATCATACACATGCACACAGCACAAGGTATAAGAATGGACTGAATTAAAATGGCGGCTCAGATGAGTGGCCTGAGTCCCAAAGATTTATGTTGTCTATCGTCGATATGACCTATCAACGCTACACAGCCCCCCCGCCCCCTGGCAGTAAGGAGCACTGCATATGAGTCTTGAGGGAAGACCGTGTGGGCATCGATATTGCTGGTATTCGTACGAGCTGGGAGTGGCACAATGAGGATCACCACCCCTACCGGGGCGGAATTCAGAGGCAAAGCAACAGGAGGCAGGTCCACCTTGAAGTCGTTGAGCCAGTGAGGGTGGATGATGCGGCGGCCAGCCTGAGAGCAGGTGGGTTGAACAGCGGGTAGTGAGGTGTGTGTGTGTGTGTGTGTGTGTGTGTGTGTGTGTGTGTGTGTGTGTGTGTGTGTGTGGCAAGCCCGGATGCTGATCGCGCTGTCCGGTGAGATGAAGGCGCAAATTGTCATAAGGTCACACTCACAAGGGAGGGTGAGGCTATGCACAACACTGATGTTTAACTGGTCATTGGGTGGTGGGGCTGTGGTGTCTGTGAGTAGAATGAGAACTCAAACATTGAGAGTGATGACTGAAATGTTGTCCACGCGATGTGGGGGTACATTGCAGATGAGGGTGACTATGGGAGATGGTGTCTCCATAGTCGATGAGATAGCAGCAAAACCTGCACACGAGGTGGAGGGTGACGTGTGTGAGAAACCCGCAAAAGGTGACAGGGAGGTGTCAGGTGAATAGAACAGTGTGGTGGCCCGAGGAGATACGTTGTCAGACTCCACAGCAGGAGGGAGACTGGCTGGAGAGTCATTAGGAGGATCAGACTGAGCCAGCAGAGGGACATCGTGGTCCACGAATGCTGGTTCGAGTTGGTGTAACAAAACAGTTTGAGGACTGTCCTTGACGTTGATGTTGAAAGTTGTATTGCCCTGCTGGAGGACTTTAAAGGGGCCTAGATAAGGTGGTTGCAGAGGTTGTCAGACCGAATTGTCTCTCAGCATTACATGGGAGCAAGTGTTGAGAGTGGTTGGCAAGTAAGTGTCTGGCGGGAGTGGGTCCAGACGTGCATGTTTGAAGTGGGTGTGCACGCAACTTATGACATTGGGGGGGAGGGGGGGGGGGAGAAGTCTTCAGGTACTTGAGGCTGAATAAATTCCTCCCCTGGTAGGATGGGGTTCTCCACAAAAAACGAATTCTGAGATAGTTCCGTGTAAGTCAGGCTTGAAAGTTGAACGGACACTGAGCAGTCCTCAAGGAAGTGCTTCAGACCAGAGGCAGTTGTGGCACCTGAGTTCTGCCTTTAGAGTGTGGTGCCACCATTCCACTAGCCCGTTGCTTTGTGGGTGGTAGGCTGTGGTGTGAATTTTCTTTATGCCACAGATGTTACATAAAATGATGAACAGGGAAGACTCAAACTGCCGACCTCGATGAGTGGTGATGGTGGTTGGATGACCGAACCTAGCGATCCGTGAGGAGATAAAACCCTCGGCCACAGTCTCGGCAGTGATGTTACGTAAGGGGACTGCCTCTACTCAGCAGGATGTGTGGTCAATTGTGGATAGAATGTATCTGTGTCCCTCCGCGACGGTGGAAGAGGATCGATTTGTTGCATTGGCAGGGGATGCAGCTGTGTGCCCATGTCTGACAGTCCCATTTTATATTTTTCCAAATGAAACGCTCAGAGATGAGCCGTGGACTGGAGCAGACACCTCGGTGAGTAAGGTTATGTAGAGTTCGAAGGCCTGCCAGCGCAGAGGGAAGGGGGGGGGGGTGAGTAACGGGTGTAAGGTACTGGTAGAAGAGTCGCACCACACTTTGTCCACAATGCTGGGGAATATAGCTTTAGTAAACACAAGGGATGTTTAAGAGTCCATGAGGCGATCTTGAGATCCCTCGTCACAGGCTTGTAGAGTGGCCAGGTTGGATAAGTCAATGATGCGTGAAATAGTATTGATCTGCGGCGATATTTGATATAGCGAACATTGGTTATGAATTGGGAGACTAGATTAAAGTGACAGAAATGCGGGGAGGAGGGGGGGGGGGGGGTTGCAGAAAGCATCTGTGAGTGGTTTGTGGTTTGTGATCTGTGAGGATGAATAACGAGTGACCCTCCACATCGGGGCAGAAGTGTTTGACAGCCTTGTAGACCACAAGGAGTTCTCTATCGAAAGTGGAGAATTTCTTCTGAGCTGTTTACAGAAGAAATGAAGAGGGGAAACCATGTCTATCTTGCGTTGCTGTAGTACCACTCCCACTCCAATGTCACTGGCGTCCGTAGTGATGAACAGCTCAGCCAAGAGGTCAGGGTGGGCGAGTGTCACGGCATGAGCTAAAGAAGTCTTTAATGATACGTAAGATGGCGCCGATAGAAGAGTGTTGTGACACATCTCAGTCCTCAAAAAAGGTTAAATTAAATAGTTCATCGTGTAGGGAATATTCAAAACGCGTCATGAAAGGCATCTTTTGTGTGAAGTGTAACTACTGGTTTCATGAAAAATGCGCGAAAGTGAATTTAAAACTCATAAAAGACGAGTTTCCATGGTCGTGTCCACATTGTTTGCGTATGGAGACGGCCGAACGCGTAAGTACCGTGAACTCAAAAGAAGAAATTATTAAATTGCTTCAAAGTGACATTGAAGCGCTGAAGGCGGAAATTTTAGCATTGAAACAAGAAAATTCTGAACTGGTTATTGAAAGAAAATCCTGCGTGTGTAGAAATCAACCCATTACTGAACAAAGTGACAAACATCCGCATTTGTGTAATATGGCAAATAATACAACAGAGAGCTCTGTCAGTGAAACAAGTGATAAGTATAAATGGAAAACAGTTTCCTATAATAAGAAGGGCAAACGTAAAAGTGCAACGAACAAAGAAGATGACAAAAACGATTTTCTGTTAATAGGTGATTCTATATTAAAAAATGTTATTGTGCCGGACTGCAAGGTCGATGTTCGACCTGGAATCCGATCGCATCAGCTCAACAAACACTTTAAGAATGTATTGTCCACGAAAAGAAACACGGGCGAAACTGGTAACAAAACTTTAAGTACCGACGATTACAGAGGTGTCTTAATCCACGTGGGCACAAACTCCATCCGCGGTAACAGTGAGGAAGAAATCGTGAATGAAACGCGGAATCTGATTAGATCGGCGAAAACTGTATACCCAACAGCCAGGCTGGTAATTAGTGGAATCATTCATCGAAGATCGGTAAGTGATACTTACATCAACAGAATAAATACCGGCATTAGGGAACAGTGCAACAGACTCGGTGCAGTATTCATTGACCCAAACAAATTCTTAAACTGCAAGTGTCTGGGAAAAGACGGCCTGCACTTGAATAGATTAGGCTCTGTGAACCTTAGTAAAATGTTCATAGACGTGTGTAAAGTCCTAAGAAGCAAGGGAAACTAATTCATTGTGATAGGGGTGACAAAGAAAAAATTCAAACTGAAAACAAAAAGTTTAGGTACCAAACAAAGGATGCACGCGAAATAACTAAAAGAAAAAATGATCTATTGATGCACTTAAATATAAATGGCTTAGGGGCAGAGGGGCAGAAATACCAAATCGTAAATTCTCAAAAATCGACGAACTAAAAATTCTGCTTTCAGAATCCGTAAATATTAAAATAATCTGCCTAAATGAACACTGGTTAACAGAAGATAGTATAAAAGTACTAAATAGTATTAATAATTTTAAGGTAGCTGCTAGCTTTTGTAGAATAAGCAAATCTCGTGGAGGCTCCTGCATTCTTGTCAATTCTTCCATAAGTTATACAGTAAGAGATAGTTTTAATTATTTAAATGAAGAGAGCGTGTTTGAAAGTTGCTCTGTAGAGCTGAGTGATCTGAATACATTGGTTATAGCAATCTACAGAATTCCTGGATGTGCGGTAACAAAAGTGTTTTTAACCAAATTCGAATGCCTCCTGGAAAAACTCCAGAAAGAAAGTAAGAAAAAAGTTGTTATAGCAGCAGACTTCAACTTAAATGTCTTAGTTGAAAGCAATGATTCCACAAAATTTCGTGACTTAATTCAGAAATCTGGTTTCAAGCTAAATTTTTCTGAAGGCACTAGGGAAAACAGCAGATCAGTGACCTGCATTGATAATATTATTACTAACTACATATTTGACAGTGGAAATAAGCACAAATACTGCTTAGACTTGGGTATTTCAGATCACTCAGCTCTGTTTATTGAGCTCCCAAAAGCAAATGACCTAAAGTCTCCAGAAGTGTGTATAAAAAGGGATCTCAGTAAAAGTAAAATGGATTTATTCCGCAGTAAATTAAGTATAATAAGCTGGCCTGTAGACTACAATAGTTCAAGCTCGATTAACTATGACAAATTCTTAAATTGTTTCTTAGAGGTATTTAATGAATCATTTCCTCGTAGATATAAGCAAAAGAAGGTTAATGGTAAACTCAAATGGATTACAACAGGAATAAAGATCTCTAGTGCCAGAAAGAGAGAGCTCCACAATGAGTTAAAATCAAACAGAAATCCAGATTTTGTCATTTATGTCAAACAGTATAAAGCTGTATTTAGAAAAGTTGTAGCGGCAGCTAAAAAAATGGCAAATAATAAATTCATACGAGAACACAGAAATAAGACAAAAGCAGTGTGGTCAGTTGTTCAGTCTGAACTAGGAGCCAAAGTAAAAATTCATGAGATTTTGAAAATTAGACATGAAAATGAAATTATAGTAAACCCTGTTCAGATGTCAAGTTGTTTCAATGAATTCTTCCTAAACGTAGTAAGATCGGATGTGGATATGACATTCTATCAGGGCATCACAAATTTGGAAAACAGCCAGAACACATCTTTCAAACAATTTGAAAAAATAACCCAAAGGGATGTGGAAAAGGAAATATTGTCTCCAAAAAACAAAACCTCACATGGGTGGGATGAAATAACAACATCTGTGATCAAGTATGTGTATGATATTATTTCCCAACCACTGTCAACTATTATAAATCAATCTTATGAACAGGGATGCTTTCCAGAGGTATTGAAATATGGTGAGATCAAACCTCTATTCAAGAAAGGATCGACAGAAGATATGGGGAATTACCGCCCTATCTCTCTCTTGCCGATCTTCTCTAAAGTGTTTGAAAAGATTGCAGCAAAACAAATTAATAACTTTCTTACTGTAAATGATATAATTTTTAAAAACCAGTTCGGATTCCAACAGGGTAAAAGCACTGCGAATGCTATAAATGAGTTTATCCAAAAAATATGCTCCACGTTAGATAAAGGTAGAAAGGTCACAGGTATATTCTGTGATCTGACTAAAGCTTTTGATTCAGTGAACCATGCATTACTCCTCCACAAATTACAGATGTATGGAATCAGAGACACTGCTTTAAAATGGTTTAGCTCTTACCTGTCAGGTAGGAAACAAAGAGTAATTTTAACTTCAAATGGAACCAATTATTCATCAGACTGGAAAACAGTTCCCCAAGGAGTCCCACAAGGTTCGATATTGGGTCCCTATCTGTTTCTTTTTTACATAAATGACCTACCACTTGCTATTGATGTTCATTCAGTCTTATTTGCTGATGATACATCAGTTCTAATTGAAAATGAGGTATCTGAAAATATTCCAGAAAAAGCCAAAAACACTTTAGAAAAACTTGAATCTTGGTTCTATCAAAATGGACTAAAACTAAATGTAACCAAAGCCAAAATGATGCAATTTGAAGCTAAATCAGTAGAAAGGAGTGAAATAAAGTTAACTTGCAATGATCAGGATATCACAGAAGCAAACCACGTGAAGTTCTTAGGCCTAAATCTTGACAAAAATTTAAATTGGAAGGTACACATAGATTACTTAGCAAATCAACTGAACAACTTAGCATTTGCAATGTGTATTTTGTCAGGTGCCACAAACATAGATACCAGAAAGATAGTTTATCACTGCTACTTTGAGTCAGTTATTCGTTATGGCATAATCTTCTGGGGAAATTCAGCAAATGTCACTAGGCTCCTAGTATTACAAAAGAAAGTAATTAGAAACATGTGTGTTGCAAAAAAACGGGAATCCTGTCGACCACTGTTAAAAAATTTAAAAGTACTATCTATCCCCTCACTTTACATATATGAGATGGTGGTGTTCCTATATAGAAATCAACATACACTAGACAATTTCCGTTTTGACCACAACTACAGCACTCGCCACAGAGATAACTTCAAACTTCCAACACATCGTTTAAAACTTTATGCCCAAACGCCAGAGTATATGGGGTTAAAAATTTTCAATAAAATAAAAGGCAGTAATATATTTAAAATGGAGATTGGTTCACTGAAAAGATTGCTCTTTACTCTCCTGGTGGAAAAGTGTTATTATTCTGTCGATGAATTCATTGAGGACAGCTTCACAATCTGAACACAGGGATTGTAATACATTTATTATTTTATGTACATGTGTAGCTGTAACTTAGAAATGTAAAATATAATGTAAACTTTTGTAGTTCTCTTAAAAAAGTGAAAAAAGTTTCTTTTGTAAACCTTGACATGTCTCCTGTACATCAAATCAAATGATTTGAAAATTGTATGTAATGAGATGAATAAACCACATGACATAACATAACATAACATCGAAAGCCTCCAGCATAGGTGCAGTCCAGTGAAAGGGTTTGAGTCCTGAAGTCTGTTTACCCAACAGCGTGTCTGTCAGTGGGGCCTGCACGGCAGCAGCAGAAGGCAGGTGACAACGGCAGTAACTTATTGTGCCCAGGAAACATCGGAGTTCTTTGTAAGTAGCCAGGGGCGGCAGTGAAGTGACAGCTTGCACACGAGATTTGGGAGGCTGTATTATGTCAGTGGAGATGGTGTGACCCAAGAAAGTGATGGAAGGCTGACACAACTGTAATTTTTCTTTGTTGACCTCAATGCCGTTGGATAAATGATTTTCAAGTTCCTCAGCTGACTTGCTGGAAAGTAGTATATCGTCCAGGTATGTGGAGCAAAACTCTAACTGTCATAGGATGGAGTCAATGAAACGCCACTGCATTTCTTAGGCCAAATGGCATGAAGTGGTATTGGAACAAACCGAGTGGCACGATAATAGCTGTTTTAGGGATGTCATCCGATGCTATGGGAATCTGATGGTAGGCATGTTTACAGTCGATAACACTGAAGATTATAGCTACCAGTAACATATGAGGGAAATAATTTATGTTAGGCATGGGGTAATTGTACATGACAGGACGAATAGCAGTGTACAGAATAAACTGTTCCCACTAATATGTGCACATATGTATATTTCGATAACTATCATACACATGCACACAGTACAAGATATAAGAACAGACTGGATTAACATGGTGGCTCAAATGAGTGACCTGAGTTCCAAAGATTACTGTTATCTATGGTCAATACGACCTACCGACACCACAGATTCAAAGAGTGCAATACAAACAAGAAGTAATAACCAGGAACGCAATGGAATGAAACCAGCTTCTGTTTACTATGAAACAAAAACAATATTGAATACTTTAAATTACTTAACAAGAAAATGATGTGTGCTTCACATGGTTTGGCAGCAAACCAAGGTGATGTTACTCAAAGTCCCTACTTAAGTTTCATCCCCCTGGTAGCACCAATCGAATAAAATGACAAAACTTGTGTAACATTACAACAAACATAAGGCTGTAAGTGAACCTGTCCGTCACAGCTTCTCATATCATTATATCATATGAAAGTAAATGCATAAATAATAAAATTCCTACCACCTACATCAAATTGTTATGCTACTTTAGAATCAAGTTGCCTAGTCATTTGGATATACCATTTGGTACTTGAAAGATATATTGGTCCACCAGAAGAAAAACGAACTGACAGTCAATGTCAAGAGTTCTTTATCATTCAGGAAAGAATGAAATAAAGTAATGTAATTAAGAAAAAACAAGAGAAAAAGGAAACACATTTGATATTAAACTACAGCCACTCATTTCAGTTTATAACATTGGTGAGTAGGTTGTTTAATGACTAAAGAAAATTCACCATTCCTCTGTTGCATAAATATATTGACAAAATTATTACTGTACTGAAAATGCCGATTAACAACAATTGTGAATCAGACCTACTGCAGCTGTTGACTATGGCTGATGGTGACAGAGTGCATATCTGTTCCCTGAACAGTGCTGAACTATTTGAAGAGTTAAAACAAGAAGTATTGCACATAAAGCAATTCAACAGCTGTAAGAATGACCATGCATGTAAAAGCATTATAATGTAACCAGGCATTCATTAGTACAATTAAATGCTGTGATGCAGACAGTGCTATGAATATAATTGCATGGAACAACTAGAATTAGCATTGTTTCATACCTTGTACAAGAATGATTGGTTTTAAAAATCTACTAGTCAACTTTGACAGCCAATTTACATACATCATAGCTGGAAAGGAGAAAAAATTAAGCACCTGTATTATGTACTGGCTACGCAAAAGCTTGTGCTAAACAGGAAGTTTTAGCAGAAATGAAAGTTTCTATCCTCTAGAAGACAGAAATGAGTATTAACAACTTTCATTTATTAACAGTTATGAAAAGGGTAGATTGCTACTCACTGTAAAGAGTTGCAGACAGGCACATGAAATAGATTGTTTAACACTGAGTTTTTGGTCAAAGCCTTCTCCAAAAAATAAAAGAAATCACACATGTGTATGCAACACAGACAGGTTAAAATATGCCATTGTCAGGCCTCTCTACAAAAAGGGGGACACCTCAAATGTCAATAATCATCGGCCAGTATCCTTGCTTACAGCATTTTCAAAAATCCTTGAGAAAATAAGGTACTCAATAATGGTTAGCCATCTCAACAGTAATGGGATACTTAGTAAATCACAGCTCGGATTTCAAAAACGCTGTTCCACTGAGACAGCAATATACAATTTCACTGTCCACATTATAGAGTCTTTAAATAGTAAAACATCACCAATAGGAATTTTCTGTGACTTGTCCAAAGCATTATGTTATAGGAATTACAATTCTATGGAATAGCGTATGAGTGGTTTAAGTCACCTACAGAACAGGAACCAAAAAGTTTCCTTATATGGGTCAAGTGATTGAAATAAGTTTACCACTTCATCTAACTAGTGTTAAATTACATTAGGTGTTCAACAGGATTCAATCATCGGTCCCCTTCTGTTCTTGATATATGTGAACAACCTCCCTTCTTATCTGAAACATGAAGCTGAACTGACACTGTTTGCTGATGATACAAGCATCATTATTAATCCAATAGAAGAAAGTCCAATTGAAAATGATACAAATAAGGGCTTTGGAAAAGTCATTAATTGGTTTTCTGCAAATGGGCTTGCTCTAAACTTTGAAGAAACACAGTACATCCAATTTTCTGCTGCAAAAAGTACAGTTCCTTCAATAAATATAACACATAAAAAGAAGTCAGTAGACAGGGTAGAGCACACTAAGATTGAGTGTACATATAGATGGGAATCTTAATTGGAAAATTCGTATTTTAGATCTTCTAAAGTGACTAGATTCAGCAACTTTTTCACTCAGAATAATTGCCAATTTTGAGGATATAGAAGTTAGTAAGTTAACATACTTTGCATATTTTCACTCTCTAATGTCACGCAGCATAATATTTTGGGGTAACTCAACATTTAGGCAAAAAGTATTCATTGCTCAAAAGAAAGTGGTTAGAACAATGTGTGGGGTTTGTAGTTGCTCATCTTGTAGGCATCTTTTTAAAAGACGTTTGATACCCTTTTTATAATGAGAACTGCCTAACTCCTCAAAATAGCCATTAACTGCCGACATCATGTCTTCATTTGTAGAAAATTTTCGACCACCAAGTCTTTTTTTTCAAGTTTGAGAACAGAAAATAATCCAATGCAGCTAAATCTGGTGAATAGAGTGCATGAGGTAGCAAGTGAAACTTTAATTCATTAATTTTGGCCATTGAAATGAGGGACTTGTGAGCTGGTGCTTTGTCCTGAAGAAACAACACTTTATTTTTGGTCGTTTTTGCTTGATTTCTTTGCCCAAATGTTGCAGTAAGTTTGCATAATGCTCGCCACTGATAGTTTCTCCTTTTTCAATGTAGTCAATGAAAACTATCCCAAAAAAACTGACACCATGACAATATGTGATGTACCACACATTCTGAAATGCACTTACAGTAGACGATCATCCAGTACTGCTTTGTGGATTTTTTTCACCATTTCTGGAGTCATCACCTCATTTGGTCAACCACTGCGATGCTCATCTTGGCAGCTCATACGGCCTTGCTTAAACTCAGGCGCCCAATATTTTACTGTTGTCAACAAAGGAGCAGACTCTCTCAAAGTAGAAGCTTTAATATTGGTTGCACTGAAGCGTTTCAAATAATATATTGCATCAGGTAACAATGACCAATTTTCTCCATTTTAACAAGTTCACACAACATTCACTACTGGTGGCTGCCAAACAAATACTAAACAATGTGGCGTCTTCAGACTTGAAACATATGCTTCATAGATCATATACTTTCTAACTCAGAGGAATTTTTCAACAACAACTGCCATCATTCAGTCAGTCCAGGTAATAATAATAATAATAATAATAATAATAATAAAGATTTTATTGTCTTTAGGCCATTACAGCAATTGACAACGTCAAATGAAGTTACAATTTATAATACAGTGTGATAAGGTATTGACTACTGAAATATTTTAGCTTATATTACAATCAATGTACAGTGGGTCATCTGTTAGATTACTGCATTTTACAGTTGAAGAATTCATTGATATCATAGAATGGGTGGGCAATAAACCATTCATGCAGTCTTTCTTTGAATGTATGTTCAGGAAGATCCTGTATGGCATGTGGCAGCTTATTAAATAGCTTGTGCCCTGTGACTTCATAGCTATTTATTGATTTTGATAGTCTGTGGTAAGGCGTGTATATGTGTTTGATGCTTCTTGTGTTGTAACAATGTACATTTTCTCTACGTTTCACATCTTGTAGGTTCTTCTTCGTAAAGATTAAGACATTGTATATATAGAGGTTTATTACAGTCATAATTTTTTGTTTAGTAAATAAGGGTTTGCAGTGAGCCTTATGTGAAGAATTTGTAATTATCCTAATGGCTTTCTTCTGCAATAATAGGATGTCATGTATATGACTACAGTTACCCCACAAGATAATGCCATAGGATATTATACTCTGGAAAAATGCAAAATAAGATGATCTGATGTATGTTTCAGGTACACAATTTCTGAGTTGTCTTAATAAATAAATTACTCTAGATAGTTTACTACTAATATAGTTTACATGTTGGCCCCAGGATAACTTTTCGTCTAAATAAACTCCCAGGAATTTAACAGAACTAGGGTCATCAGATAGTGGCTTGTCTCTTAGAGTGAAGATTATCTGCTGAGTTTTATTTTCATTTAGCAGGAAACTATTTGCTCTGAACCAATATGCTGCATGAGTGAGTGTATTTTCAGCACAGGTTTTAAGATCATTAAGACTGTTACTGCTATGGAGAAAAGTCGTATCATCTGCATACAATACAGTGGTGGATCTAATAAACGAGGGGAGGTCATTGATCATTATCAGAAACAGGAAGGGCCCCAGTACAGATCCCTGAGGCACACCTACTCTAACATTTTCTATGTTTGACATTTCCTTACCAACACAAACTACCTGTTTACGGTTGTTGAGATAAGCTTTTAATAGTCTGAGACTGTTTTCTTTGATGCCGTAGAATTCTAATTTCTCTAGTAGTGGCATGTGCTCAACACAGTCGAAGGCCTTGCTTAGGTCACAGAATGAGACCTGAGCAAAGCCTTTGTTCTCAAAAACTTTGAGGATGTAACTGACTACCGTGTTGATTGCATCAATGGTCGACAGATTCTTCCTAAACCCGTATTGTGTAGCATTAATTATTCCTAGATTCTCAAAGTGAGATGATAATTGTTGGTACATGATGCATTCTATTATCTTGGAGAATGTGGGTACTATTGAAATAGGCCTGTAGCTAGATGGAGAGTCTTTATCTCCCTTTTTGTATACTGGGACGATCCTAGACAGTTTTAACTCATCAGGAAAATATCCCTCAAGTAAGCACTTGTTTATACAATGGGTTAAGGGGTAGAGAATGCAGTCACACACTTTTTTTAGCAGGTTGGATGATATGCCATATATATCTAAGCTATCAGATGATTTCAGTTGTTTTATGACCCCTTGTACATATCTAGGCGATACTTCGGAGAAGGTTACCATGCTTGTATTTAGTGACTGTCTACCCCAATTTTGGGAGAGTAACTCTGATGGGCTAATGTCTGGTTTGATAATTGTGTCTCCTATTTCTTTCACTGAATTAATAAAAAACTCATTGAGTGTTTGTGGTGGGATATTAATTTTGTCTTTTTTAGTATCTCTGGCAGCACTGTTAATTACTTTCCACGCAGTTTTGCATTTATTGGTGGAATTATGTATGCTGTTGGCATTGTAGGTTTTTTTGGCTTGCAGGATGGCTTTTTTGTATTCATTCCTGCATTCCACATAGGCTGATTTGGCACAGTCAGACTTCATACTATTGTATATGTTGTACAGTAACAAAACTTGTTTCTTTAGATCTGTCAGCTGTTTAGTGTACCATATATTTTGTCTGTTTTGAGATCTGGATTTGTGGCTGCTGTCCATTATTTTGATTTTCTTTATGGGAATACTATGGTTAAATAGGGTCAAGAATGCATTAAAAAATCTATCAAATATTATTTTGGCTGGCAGATCATTACTTGATGTGTAATGTCCATCGACACTACAATGGCCAAACCAGTCTCTGTCAGCAAGGGAATTACAAAATGTTTTAATTTTATCCTCAGTTATGGGTCTGGTAATCACAACTGTGGGGACAGGTCTGTTTGCATTGCACCTATTGAGGGGAATTTTACTTGCATAATTTAGAGATACGGAGTCATGGTCAGAGAATGGGAACACTACAACTTCGCATGTGTTTTCAGTGGTCTTGAAGTTTACAAAGATGTTATCTAAACATGCTTTGTTTCTTGTGGGCCTGTTATTAACATGATGTAAATTGTATTGTCTTAGCAAGTTTTCCAGATCTGCAACACTACCCTTACATTTAGTAACATCAAAATCAGCATTCAAATCACCTCCTATTGCAATATCATAATGTAGCCATTTAATATTACTTAATTCACTCAATAGCATGTCCATTTTTTCTAAAAATATGTTAATGCTTCCCTTTGGTGATCTGTACATGGATACTACTATTAGCTTATGACTATTAATGATTATACCCGTAACTTCAAAGTGCTGTTCATCACACAAGGAATTTAGGTCTAGTTTGGTTATTGTACAATTGAGTGACTGGTTGGAATAAATTGCCACACCACCTCTAATGTGCTTTTTCCTACAGTAGCTATTTACTATACTAAAATTGTCAAATTTGGCAACTGCAAGTTCATTCTCATTAGCCCAGTGTTCACTCAGACAAAAAATATCAAACTGGTTATCAAGTCCAAACTCATTTATGATAAGTTCTTTATCTTTCAGTCCTTGAACGTTAAGGTAACATATTTTAAGATCCATGCTCTTATTGCTAACACACTGAACACTATGGTGATTGGTTTTCAAACGTTTTTCAGGGCTTATCTTTTGGATTTCTGCCTCTTGTTGCCTTTTACTAAAAAATTGTTCACTTGGAGGGGTAGCACATCCACTGTTGTATACCTACTCTTCCCTCCTTGTGATGATATTGTAGATGAAGCCGCTACTAGAGGAATTGATGTAACTGCTGTTATGGTGTCTGGAGGCACTGTTGTGGCACCTGGTGACTGAGGAGATTTGGATGTTGCTTCATCTTCTGCTGCTGTTGAATCCTGTTGATGAAGTGTGGTAGGTATTGCTGCTGCAACATTTGTTATGTGTGTAGGTACAATTGCTGCTTCCACCTCTACTTCTACTGCTGCAACAGAAGTAAACATTTCTTCAGGCTCTGCTTGCGTCAAGCAAGGAACTGGAAGAGCTGCAATTACTTCTTGGTTGTCAGATGTTTTCAGTATCATGCTGATGTTTTGGCACAGAATCTTCTTGCCTCTGTTATTAAGGTGCATGCCATGTCTCGTGTAACAGTCTCTTTGCAAGGAGTCCATACTTATAAAATATGCATTTTGGTAGGCCCTGCAAATCTTTGAGTATTGCCTGTTTGCTTTTATGATTTCCACGTTCACACATGACCATTCCGAAAGGTCATGCCTATGTGGAATTCCGACTACAAAAACTGATTTCTCTCCTGTTGAATTTAGTATTGCTTTAAGGTTTCGTGTTGCACTGTGGAGGTCGTTTTTATATACATTATTGGCTCCTGCTATGACGACAATATGACGATCATTTTCAGGCTTCATTTCTGGATCCTGATAAATGTGTAATAAAATTTTAAGATCTTTTTATAATATTTGTAGAATATTTAGTTTTCTTCCATTTAGCCATTCCAATTTTTCGTAACAGAAATATGCCCTCTTGATTTACTTCTTCCTGTGATATTCATGATTTTCTGATACTTCTTGTTACATTGCTCAAATATGACCAATTTAATGTACAAAATTCTCATTCTCTTCATTTCAGGAACTTCATCACTCAGCTCATGGAACTATTCCAGTCAGACATTAAGATTGCTGCTAAACTCTGTCCTAGTTTTCTTTTATGTAAGATGTTTATTCCACAAACTGGAGGTGCAGAGAGCATTATTTCTCATAGGTAAGTATTCTATGTAAAAAGCAAATTAACTGTAATTAGTTTTGATATACCTAAAGTAATGTACATAAAAGTTCAAGCGAATGTAGGAAACCAGTGAAGTAATGTACACTTTGTTTCAGATTGTAGCACTTGTACTTGTGCAGATGACAAGTGTCCTCCAAACTATAATAATGTTTCACAAACAGTTCAACCCAATGTAACTGAAAGCCAATGATGGCTGAAGCTTACAGATAGAGAGTTAACGGCATGAACTCCATCCACCTGAGACAAAATGTAGATGGGAAAATCATGTGGGACAAGTGTCACCTGCACAAGCAATGGAGGGTTAAAAGAGGAACTGGTATCTGCATGAAGCAAATACTCAGACTGTAATAAATGGAAGACAAGCAGCATCAATAATAAAAATGGGTAGCATGCACGAATAGTAAGATGAACTAGCAACACCTATTACAGCACCTCGACGATGGCAAGATGCAATGCTGATGTAGCAGCTGGGCATTCCACTGAATTCCACAGCCATAACCCACTGTGTTGATGTTGGGTTTTCGGGTACCTCGAAGAGTCTTTACATGAGTTTGAGTGCTTACTGGCAAATGATATTTTAGTGCAGAGTCATGCTACAATTAGCAGTATTTTGAGAGATTCTGAGAGTGTGGTTTGAAATATTTTCAGTAAAAAACAATGGTCTGATCACAATTTGTATTAACCACTGCAGACATCATAAAAATTAAGAGTTAAGCATCATATATTTCCTAAGAACAATTACACCCAACAAAAATGATTAAAAAGCTTATAAACATAATGATTCACTTTCACTTGCTAATGCTTTTGCATGGTTTATGAATAGGATTTGACAAGCAAACCATTGAATCTTCCTCTGAAACACAAGTTGGAACCTGATGATGTGCCAGCTGCGTTTCCCATGCTACAGAATGGATGTAGGTGGAAATAATGAGCCTAATATCAGGATGCTAAACTGGATATAAAAACGAAATTACTGTAAAGAAGTAGAAGAGATTGTGCAAGTAAAGACAGGGTGAATCATGTAAAACGCACACGGCAAATCTTGTGGAAATGGGAACAGGTGTGGTTTTCACAAAATGAATTGGTAGTCAGGAGCTCATATTGTTAACCAAGAAACAGATCATAATAATACTTAGAAAGTGTATTCCTTGTGCAAACATACAATTTTTTAAGTGGAACAATGCCTATTGACATCAAGAAACTAAAAGTGGTATGCCTCAGAATGTCAGTGGGGTTTGTTGCAGGAATCTAGTACGAGTCATTTATGCATTGTAATATTGTACACAGTTTCCACACTGACACTTGTCTGTGCCATTAAACCTGCATAGTTGCTAAGTACAATGTTCTTATGTTTGCTTACAGTGTGCTTGTATGTTTCTTGAGTGCATAAAGACTTGCTAATCAGTTAATATGTGACAGTCCAAGCAGTAGGTCATGAGTGGTTGACGGGATTTACTAATGCCTAAAAAGCAGACACACTCATGATAAACAAAGAGTTTCATAAGACTGTAGTTAATTCTTGTACAGTGTACGAGGCAAGATATCCCAATAGATATTGACCATCTTGGCAATTATTTATAATCTTCAATGAGTTACTAAAAGTGGTAGCATAACACCTAAACATTGTAATGGAAATAAACAAATTAGGACAGAAGATGGGGCAATTAATATCCTTGCTACTGTTTGCAGTTGATCTGCACATTAGTTCCTACAGAATCGCAAGAGGAAGTGGTACGAGTCAGACAATTGTCCTGCACATTCTTCACTGACACAGGTTCCATTCCTATCACACCTCTAAAACATTACTATGAATTAATTTTGATTTAAGTTAAAGTACTCACCATTGCTGGTGATCTGTCGCAGCAGAAAACAGCGACTGTAGGATTTAACCATAAAGTTAAATGAATTTTTAATCTAGTATAATGTTTCAGCTGAATATTTATTATCATCTCAAAGTAAATAAAACCATCTTGACAAATCTAAAATAAGTTGTAACATACTTACAATAATGAAATGAAACATGCTCAACAAGCAACACACTTTCTGTCCAAATACACACAAAGTACTGACCCCCTATGTGTAAATTCCAAACAATCACGAACAATCTGCAGCGTTGTTTAGGATCATTTTTTGATTAACTAACAATTAAAATTAACATATAAAAACTGAAAATACATATATAAACGTATGTTTACTCCAGAACGACAAGTACAATTCTATGTGGGGTCATATTTGTGATACTATTTGAGTATAATTTCTCGAATACATAATTGCAATAATGAATTTACATGTCTCATTAAGTACTTGAGTCTCCCTTCATGGAAATTGTTCCCTTCTTGTATAGAGCTTCTACACTTTGAAGTAAATGAAATCAAGCAGTTATTTTTGCAGTTATAATTTTCTCTAGATGAGTTACATATTTTTTTGTATGCATGTGTAATTCTGAATTCATCTGGAGAATGCATGTTTTAAGTGAGTCTGTTATGTTTCAACACACCCAAAAGGATTTGTGAAACTGAAAGTTGAACAAAACCTTTTCTGACACATGGAGGAACAAGAATTTTACTTATGGTATGAAATAAATCCACTATTTGATTAAGTATGTAAATTAATATGAAGCATAATACAAAATTATTACTCAATAGCAGAAGGAAAGAACAAGTTCTTTCTTAACTATATGAGCTAATATGTAACTTAGAGTCCTGCACATTCTTCACTGACACAGGTTCCATTCCTATCACATCTCTAAAACATTACTATGAATTAATTTTGATTTAAGTTAAAGTACTCACCATTGCTGGTGATCTGTCGCAGCAGAAAACAGCGACTGTAGGATTTAACCATAAAGTTAAATGAATTTTTAATCTAGTATAATGTTTCAGCTGAATATTTATTATCATCTCAAAGTAAATAAAACCATCTTGACAAATCTAAAATAAGTTGTAACATACTTACAATAATGAAATGAAACATGCTCAACAAGCAACACACTTTCTGTCCAAATACACACAAAGTACTGACCCCCTATGTGTAAATTCCAAACAATCACGAACAATCTGCAGCGTTGTTTAGGATCATTTTTTGATTAACTAACAATTAAAATTAACATATAAAAACTGAAAATACATATATAAACGTATGTTTACTCCAGAACGACAAGTACAATTCTATGTGGGGTCATATTTGTGATACTATTTGAGTATAATTTCTCGAATACATAATTGCAATAATGAATTTACATGTCTCATTAAGTACTTGAGTCTCCCTTCATGGAAATTGTTCCCTTCTTGTGTAGAGCTTCTACACTTTGAAGTAAATGAAATCAAGCAGTTATTTTTGCAGTTATAATTTTCTCTAGATGAGTTACATATTTTTTTGTATGCATGTGTAATTCTGAATTCATCTGGAGAATGCATGTTTTAAGTGAGTCGGTTATGTTTCAACACACCCAAAAGGATTTGTGAAACTGAAAGTTGAACAAAACCTTTTCTGACACATGGAGGAACAAGAATTTTACTTATGGTATGAAATAAATCCACTATTTGATTAAGTATGTAAATTAATATGAAGCATAATACAAAATTATTACTCAATAGCAGAAGGAAAGAACAAGTTCTTTCTTAACTATATGAGCTAATATGTAACTTAGAGTTTCAAAGCTAGTAAAAATTCTAAAGCGTAAATGCAGTAATCTCTGTACTTTACATAAATGTAAATAGTCTTGATATTTGCAGCATGCAGACTACTTCGTAGAGAATCTTGAAGTGTGCAGTACGCAGACTGCTTTATAAGATGGCATGCCTGACCAAGTATCTTCAAGAGTGCAGAAATACTAGCTTGTTTCCCAGATCCTCCTGTGAAATAGGCTTTTGTCAACAATGGCAAGTGTTGACACGGTAAGCTAGAAGGATCTCAGCAATAGAGGCATATGCATGTGGACAGAGGGAAGGAGAGCTTGGTACTCTGATGAGAAGTAAGAAATTAAATAGAAGATTCAGAGTGTTGGAGTTGAATAAGAAAAGATGACAGACCCCAAAGACAAGACACCCCCCTACCCAGGACCCCCACTGTTCCAGAACGTCACTGTGGCACTGGAGAGAGAAGAGTGTTCAGCATTCCCTGCAGAATGGACTTGACACTGCTTCGCCTTCCCAGTCCTCGAATATTAACCCCAACACTCCCTACTGACTAATCAACAAAGGGTGAACAATTTGCATTCTGCAGGACAGAGTAAATGACATATATAATGCTGTACTGGTTAATTCAAGTAACAAGTGCTAGATACTACCAACCGACTTACAAGCAGCCCCTCTAATATCTGGGTTTGATCTTACATAAACATGAAATATTGGAACCTCTGACATATCTGAGACATAAACATGAAAATAATAAAGAGAGGTACAGAATTACTGTGTTCCTCTGATATCTGTTGCTGCTCAAACATAAATTAGTACATAAACATGAAAATATAGAAATAAGGTAGCCAAATGCATCAAATTACAACATATCCCATATCAATTAATAAACAAAGTCAACTAACTGCCTCGTTGGGCAGATCATACAAATGTAAAATGTTCATATTGTAAGAAGTACTTTGTCATGCATCAATATGTTTGCTAAACACCATAAAGTCAAGTATAAAAAAATTATGTCACATTTTCAAAATTAAACAGAAGGCAAGTCTGAGATACAAAATTTTAGGTTCCTAAAATCTTGGCTGAGTGACATGTTCTCCTTCCAATAGACAAAACATGTATGAAGTGCTATTTCAAGTGTCATGTTCTCCTTCCAATAGACAAAACATATATGAAGTGCTATTTCAAGTTCAAGGACATATTTCATGTGTTTATAATGTTACAAAATTATATATAAGGCAAAGGTAAAAGATGTATATTTTTTCAAACTCCAGTACATATAAATAAACAGTTGTTAGCAGAGTGATGGAATTAATTAAGTCAAGATATTGTTATTAATAACTGCTGGGGTATGCTGTACACCACAAGAAAGCGGTTCACATTTAAGGTCAGGAAACCACAAGGATGGACAGAGGAATTTGCCCTCAATAATTGTCAAAGGCACCTTGTTCTCGTAGCTAGAAAGCCATCATCCCAATTATTTATTTATTTACTTTGTAGAGACTGAGAGCCACCATGGCCAGATGCCACTGTAGAATCAGGTTTATACTGGTAAGTTAAGTACCCACAGGGTACTTCCAGAATGTATACTGCTCAATAACCAGTTGACGGTCATCTCGTTGATCATCACCACACTAGACATGATGTAGCAACATCACATCAGACAGTAAATAAAACCGGGCACAGATAAAGGTAAATTCTGACATAGATTAATTTAAAGGGTGAAGTACCACTAGTTACATATGAATGAGTAAAAAAAAAAATTGGAACAAAATGGATAGTTCGGCCATCCTAAAGGTTTGATCTATATGTATATATTTTCTCATCAGTCATAAAATAATGAATTAACAAGACTTCAGTGGAAAGTAGATGTCTGAAGAAACAATAGCTATACCATGAATACAAATCCTCATGGGCTGCAGACAAATACCTAATCTTTGAAACATTATTTTATCATAGATTTGCCTTGTGCTGCACATTACATTCCAATTGTTTATGACTGTCAGAATACAAATAATACAATAACATAATATTGGACTGGTTTTCATGAAGTACACATTAGTGAAAAGCATTGGCTTGCTGCAACATTGAACAGCACCTAACCTACTTTCTTCATCATTACAAATTTTCCGTTCAAACATCCTACGTCACCTGAGATTTATAGCTGAGCAGTTTGGTGATTTGAGCAGACATTATGACAAAAGTAATATGCAGAACACCTTATATCTGTATCAGACAGATAGCATAATACATATAGATACCAGACATGGAGCAATCATCCAAGTATGTCTGAATACACAGTGCACCAAACCCTTCTAAAATGGGCCTCTGCAGTCAATGACCCGTGCACGTGCCACTGTTAAACTACAACATCGGCAACTACAACTGAAATGGGCATGTGACCATTGGCACTGGAAATTAGTACAGTGACAGAGCATTGCTCGGTCTGGTGAATTGTGATACTTTTTTAATCACGCTGATGGGAGGGTGCAAAGCCTCTGTCTTCCAAAGGAACAGATGGCGGTGGCTCTATTATGCTCTGAGGACATTCAAGTGGGCATCCATAGGTCCGGTGGAGCTCGTGCAAGAAGTATTGTACACCCCTTCTTAACAATTATGTTTTCCAATGGCAGTGGCATTTTTCAGCAAGATAATGCACCGTGTCATTAGGCAAAGAGAGAGTGACCGAGTGGTTCGAGGAACACAGTGGCAAGTCCAGTTGATGTTCTGGTCCCCCAACTCACCATATCTGAAATTGGTCAGGATGTGACTGAACGTGGCATCAGAGATCAGCATCCCTCCCTGGAATTTATGGGAATTAGGTAACTTATGTGGTGCCAGCTACCTACCAAGACCTCATTGCTTCCATACCACAATGCATTGCCACTGTCATCCCTGTCGGAAGCGGCCATACCGGTCATTAGGTAGGTGATCGTGCTGTTCTGGCTGATCAGTGTATGCACAAGTATATTATGTGTATTAATGACCTTGCGGACAATATTAAAAGTAAACTCAGGCTTTTTCCAGTTGATGCAGTTATCTATAATGAAGTACTGCCTGAATGAATCTTCATAAATATTCAGTTAGATCTTGATCAGATTTGAAAGTGGTGTTCTTCAACTTGATGTAAATGTTCACTAGTGTAAAATTGTGCACTTCACAAAATGAAAAAAGCATAGTAACCTGTAACTATAATATCAATGAGTCACTGTTGGAATCAGCAAACTTATACAAATACCAGGGTGTTACACTTTGTGAGGATATTAAAGGGGGATGATAACGTGGGCTGAGTCATGGGTAAAGAAGGTGCCATATTTTGATTTATTGGAGAATGCTGCGGAAATGCCCTCACTCTACAAAGGAGATTGCTTACAAATCACTCATGTGACCCATCCTAGAATACTGCTCAAATGTGTAGGAACCGTACCAGATAGGACTAACAGGGGATATTGAACATATACAGGCAAGGGCAGCACAAATGGTCACAGGTTTGTTTAATCCATTAATCCAAGGGAGAGTGCCACAGAGATGCTGAAGAAATGGAAGTGGCAGGCTCTTAATAATAATTACAGCACACATGAAGGTATCCAAACAATCATTCTTCCTGCACTCCATATGTGAATGAAATGAGAAGAAATCCCTGTACCTGGTATATAAGGCTATCACCAAGAGAATCTTGTAAAATCAAATTCAGACAATTTACAATTTTGACAGTTCCATCTATGTATGTATGTGAAACTATCATGTATGTCAAAGCAAACTGTGCACTAATGCTAAACAGAGAAGTACACATTTGTAGCACAAAAGTTAAAGTTTGTTATCACATAGTCTGTTACCACATCAATGGTACTTGACTACAACTGGCTGATAAAGGTCCTGCTAAAGCTAGGTGCTTATTACACAACAGGCTACCAAACAGTTTACAAAATACAAAAGCATTACCAGTCTTTAAAACAAAAGTAAGAGAGTTCTAGACAATAGTTTGGCTGTACAAAGTTAAGGAATACTTTGGGAATAGTCCAAAAGAATCGGAAAGAAATTGCTCTACTATGGCACTTTCCTCAGAAATGTGTTACATATAAGGCATCGATGACAAGTAAATGTGAAAAGTTTCTTATGTTTTGTCAACACTCAAGTACTGCAGCTGAAAGAAAAGTTGAGTGCCTATATTTATTAAATTAAATTATAAATAAAGTTTTGGTTTTTCCTTTTCATTAATTATTATATGTATCTACACAAGTAAGTCTACTGTAAAATAACCTGTGTGCTCAGTTTCTAATTCGCCCTGTACTTGTAATTGTAATGGCCATAAATAAGTAAATATTTGTTGAAAAGGAACACACTCACTCTCTCTCTCTCTCTGTGGTTTCAGTTGCCTAAGATGCAGTCATGTGTGTGAGTTGCATTTTGTGTGTGTGCGCGTGTGTGCACATGCACACATATGTGTCTGTCATCTATTTTTGACAGAGGCCTTTTGTGAGTCTCTTTGTTGTGGCCATCTGCGACTCAGCATCTCTGCTATATGGTTAGTAGCAACTTTCCTTTTCATAGTACTGTTACGTTTCATCCTGGATTTTACAGTGTTGAAATATTTGGTGATTTTAATATAGATGCAAATCCAAAGAATGTAGTAAATTTGAAGCTCACTGACATATTAAACTCATAAAATCTTTTAAATATAATACATCTACATCTACATCAATACTACACAAGCTACTGTATGGTGCATGGTGTAGGATGCCCTGAACAATTACTTCTTATTTCCTTTCCTGTTCCATTTGCAAACAGAACAAGGGAAAAATGACTGTCTACATTCTTCCATGAGAATCCTTATTTATCACGTCTAATCTTCATTATCCTTGCATGAAATGTAAGTTGGTGACAGTAGAATTGTACTGCAATAAGCCTCAGATGCTAGTTCTCTAAATTTTCTCAATAGTGTTCCTAGAGAAGAATGTTTCCTTACCTCCAGGGTTTCCCATTTGAGTTCCCTAAGCATCTCCACAATACTTGCATGTTGACTGAACTTGCCAGTAACAAATATAATGGCCCACCTCTGAATTGTTTTATGTCTTCCTTTAATCTGACCCAAAAACTCAAATAGTACCATGGCTTTCACTAGTATGTCATCTGAACGACACTTTACTAAAAGTCAATCATTCACCGTCCCTACTACAGTCCTCACATGCTTGTTTCATTTCACATCGCTTTGTACCATTATGCCTAGACATTTAATTGACACGAATGTTTCGAGCATTACACTAGTAACACTTATTCAAGCATTTCTGGTTTGTTTTTTCTACTCATCCACATTAATTTACATTTTTAGACATTTAGAGCTAGCTGAGATTTATCACACGAAATAGAAATTTTTGTCTAAGATATCTTGTATTCTCCTAGAGTCAGTCAATGATGACAGCTTCCTGTGTGTGACAGCATCATCGACAAATGGCTGCAGATTGCTGCTCACCCTGTCTGACACATCATTTGAGCCTACAGAAAAAAATAGCAGTCCTTTCACATCTCCCTGGGGCACTCCTTACAATATCCTTGTCACTGACTGACACCAGCCCTCAAGGACAGCACACAGGGTCCTGCTACGTGAGAAGTCTTTGAGCCACTTTCATTTCTGGAGACCTAACCTTTATGCTCATGCCTTCAGTAACAGTCTGCAGTGGGGCACAATATCCAATGCTTTTTGGAAATCTGAGAATATGAAGTCACCCTGTTGCCCTTTTTCCATAGTTTGCAGTATATCATGTGAGAGAAAGGCAAGCTGAGCTTCACATGAGTAATACTTGCTAAAACCATGCTGATTTGTGGACATAAGTTTCACAGTATCTAGGAAATTTATTGCATTCGAATTCAGATTGTGTTCTACAATTTTGCAAGAAACCGAATGTTAATGATACTGGTCTGTAATTTTTTGGGTCCTTCGTTTTTCCTTCTTATACACAAGAGTCAACTGTGCCTTTTTCCAGGCACCTGGAACTTTTCAGTGGATGAGAGGTTCATTAATTCAAGCTAAGTAAAAGGGCAATGCCATAAACTACTCTTTGTAAAAGCTAATTAGGGTTCCATCTGGACCTGCGACTTATTTGTTTCTAACTATTTCAGTTATTTTGTTATGCCAGGGGTGACCATTACTGTTGTATGTTTGTATGATTGTCCTGTGTGGATGATTTCTTAAACACAAAATTTAAAACTTCAGCTTTCTTTTTGCTGTCTTCTACCTGCATGCAGGTTGGTCAATGAGTGACTGGATAAAAGCCTAAGACTTCATTAGTAGTCTTATAGATGACCAGAATTTTCTTGTGTTCTCAACAATATCTTTTGCTTAGGTATGACAGTTGTACGGATTACACATTTATCTTTTTACAGATGCTTGAATCTCTACTAACGTTTTCCTGTGATCATTTGTTCATTCTATTTTGAACTGAGAGTGCAACAGCCTTTACTTTCCCAGTATTTTCCTAATGTCAGTGGTAAACCACAAAGGATATTTTCTGTCCTTCGTCCACTTAATCAGTACATACATCTCCAGAGCATGATATACAGTCCATTTAAACTTTTCCTACAATTCCTCTACATCCATCATACTGGATGAAACATGGTACCTACCAGAATTAAAGAAAATGTGGAAGGAAGGACGCAAACATGTAACTTACTTTTCACACAACCTGTATATTTAACAATATACAACCATACCTGCAGCCTACATGTTATTGGGTCAAATGGCAGTGTTTACTATTGCACTGGACAAAGCCTCTGCTATTACATGCCTTTCTGCAACATATGAAAATTATATAAGCACCATTGATGACAAGAGTGTTTAAGTTACTCAAAACAGATGACATAATTTTTAATTAGAAGGCTGTATGTCTAAAGGTTCTGGGTTAATATGTGCTTAAAGATTAAACAGATTAGGAAACAATATGACAATGATAAAGCTTACTTAAAAGCAACCAACTTTCTAATTTCAATCAACAGCCAAGGTGCGATTGGATCCCAACCTGTCCCTTTTGACAATCTTATTTTGACTAATGCCCTGGTGACAGTTGGCTGTTAATATTTTCAAAGTTAAACTGATTTCAGTTATTAAGACCGTTCTGAAGGAACGTCTTAAAACATCACTTGTGAATACTTAGTACAAGAGAACTCACTTGCCAGAACCACAAGATCCAGCTAAAATACACCAATAATGATCCGGTCTTTCAAACACACCTTAGTACAACAGGTTGTTCAGATTATAACTAAAGATTTAAAAATGTAAATGCAATCAAATAACTGAACTGGTTAACACCTAAATCTAACTAGAAGGTCCCTCTTTTGTTTAATGGCAACATGTGCATTAGTATAATTGTTCTGGCTGTATTTATGGCCAGGAGCTGGTCATTAGAACATTAATGACTGGGTGCAAACCAGAAAGGAAAGGAAATATAATAGTGGGACAAATTTTCAAATGACAACCAGTGTCTCAGTACAATATTATGGCCTCTATTAATGACCAAAGAGCCGACTGAGTAAAACTCTGAGGGTCAGGTACAAACTGGAAAATCATAAGCAGGGCAGGTAGGCAATGACAAAAATCAACACGAGGATTACAGAATGTTACTTCACTTTATTAGCAAGCAGTTCCTTGGATCCATGGTGTGTTACAGTGGTTACTGAGTGGTGCCAATGAAAGCCAGGTAGAAGAGGGCAGCCAGGCCACGAGCAGTCGTCCAACACAAATGTTGCCAACCAACTGACAGGATGTCAGCTTGCTGCTTGTAGTCAATGCTGACCCCAGTGAAGTACTCTGGTATCGTAACTCTGCAGAGGCCCTCCTTGCACAGCTTGTGGTTTTGGCCACTCGGACCTTGTAGCCACCTCTTGTTGTGATGCTACTGCAATCGGCAAACTTTGTGCCTCCCTTCTCAGGCCAGCAGACCCCTCTCAAGGACCTTTTAAGGACACAGACCACAGATATCCACTCTTTCTCACAGATATTGGCAATGGGGCCACAAGAGTGATAGTCGATACAGTTCTTGAGCCACTGATGCCAGACAGAACAGTCTACTAACTCAATGGCGCCACATCTCAACATCCCCCTCTCAAACCTGAACAAGCCTTCCCCCAGATCTAAGAACCCTTCACTCTGCTGGAAATTTTAATTTGCCTGAGATGAGCTTCCTCTTTTCTGGGTCCCTGACCAAAAGATTGACTGGGCTTAAAATTTTGACAATGGAATATGGACCTAGGAAATGTGGGGCAAGTTGCTCTAAACATTTATCCTGGGAAGTCCACCCAGAAATGTTTCTGATGTAGACAATATCCCCTATCTCCCCTTGAAAGGGGCACTTGTTTCTGTTATAGTGACAGGCCTGAAAATCGTGAACGTTCCTAATATTTGGTCCCTTTGCTCTCTAAGTACCTTCGGACTGATAGATGGAGGTGAAAGATGATTTATCTTACATAAATTGGAGAGTCAGGAATTCACGGGATATGCAAGCATTAGGCTAGCTGGGGTGGCACGGGATTCTTCATTCCACATGGAGTTAAACACTAAGTTTAATCAGGGTGAGGTTGTATCCCACTTCTTGGATGATTTATGGTGGTAAATAATCAATGCTGACTTCAAGTTGCAGTTAATCCTTTTGGCACAGGAACTGTAAGGATAATAAGGTGTGGTGGTAACATGATTTATCCCATTGCCAAAACAGAATTGTCTAAACAATCTTGACAGAAATCCAGGAATGCTATCCATAACCAATGGCTGCAGTGGCCCAAACCATGTAAATACATTAGTACCATGAGAGATGGTGATAAGAGCGCTCTCACCCCAGCTAGGTATGAACCTGGAGAAGGTGTCCACTACTATGAGAATATACAGATTGCCTTTTTTTGTCCAGGGAAGCTGGCCCACATAATAAACAAACAATTTGACCAGTGGATGCTCTTCCCATTCCGACTGCAGCAATCCCCTTGCCAGGGAGTTACTTGGTCTTCCATTCTTACAATCTCGGCATTCTTTGACTAAACCTCTAATGTTTTTATAAAGTGTTGGCCAGGTCAGCTGCTACTTGACTATCTCTAACGTTTTATAAAGTCATGAAAGTACCGGAAGACCAGAATAACTAAGGGTCAAGGGAGATAAAATCTAGCTACCCCAGACCTACCCCTGCAGTTACACAGAATCCCATTCTTCAGAAAACAGTCACTGGATTCCTGTCCATCTAGTATTTGCTTCCTGAGCCACCCCCCCCCCCCCCCCCCAAAATGGGTATTATTCTTGTTCAGTTTACAAATTATTAAACAGTTTGGGTACCTCAGCAAGGATAGTACATACTAGTTAACTGTCTGGCATTTCCTCATCAAGCTCATGCTGTTGGAACATCCTGCTAAGGGCATCAGCAGACTGATTATCAAAGCCCTCAATGTCCTGAACCTTAAAATGGAAAGCCAAAATGCGGACCGCCCATCTTGCAATACGCTCTGTCTTCTTAGGACAAGCTAGGTCCCAACTAAGGACCTAATTATCCATCTCTAGATCAAATTCATTATGTTTGAGATAGAACCAAAATTTTTCCAGAGCAAATAACACAGCTAACGCTTCACACTCATATACCGAGTAATTGAGTTCAGGCCCCTCCAGATGTTGGGAAGCAGATGCCTGATATCTTGATCTTTCTGTAAAAGAACTGCTGCGATACCAGTAATGCAAGCATCAGTGTGGGCCACAAATCATTTCTTAAAGTCAGGTATGGCTAAAACCAGTGGGTTGGACATCACAGTTTTGATTCCCTCAAAGGCTGCCTGCTGACTTTCAGCTCACATGAATTTCTCATTATTTCTGCATAACAAATTTAATGGAGCTGAAGGTTGCACAGAGTTTGGGACAAATTTGTGGAAATAATTAGTCATTGCTACAAATCAGGCAACCTCCCTCTTATTCCATGGTTGCGGAAAATTCCTCAATGCCTTAGTTCATTCTGGATCAATGCTAATTCCATCACCAGATACCAAGTGACCCAAAAATGACACTTGGTGCTTAGCCAAGGTTATCTTTGAGGGTTTCACAGTCAGGACCACATCCCTAAGCCTGGAGAGTACCTTCCAGATGTGAGATGTGCTCTAAATGCTCTTCAAAGGAGGCACTGAATATGACTGCATTGTCCCAATAACTGAAGACACAATTAAACTTTGAATCACCTAAAATTTTATCCAATAAATGGGATAAAACTGCTGCACTGATTGACAAACCAAATGGAACTCGGATGAACTCATATAAATTCCAATCCAGGGTGAAGGCGATGAGATGCTTAGATTCCTCTGTTAAGGGTATCTGGTAATAAGCCTGATTAAGATCTAACACAGTAAACCAATATGCTCCCTAAAACCAGGCAAACCAGCACATCATCCATAACATGAATATGGTATCAAATGATGTCTGTGACTCCCAACCTGTCATGAAGTACTTCGGGAAATTCTCCCAAAAGTTCACTTAACTGGAAAATAATAAGGAGGGCAGGTAGGCAATGACACAAATCACCATGAGTATTACAGAATGTTACTCCCCTTTATCAGCAAGCAGTGCCATGGATCCACTGTGCTTACTCAGTGTGCCAATGAAAGCCAGGCAGAAGAGGGCAGCCAGGCCACAAGTGGTCATCTGACATTAATGTTGATAACCAACCGACAAAATGTCAGCCTGCTGCTTGTAGTTGATGCTGACCCCAGTGAAGTACTCTGGTATCTTCACTCTGTGCAGGCCCACCTTGCATAGCTCACGGCTTTGGCCGTTCAGACCTCATGACCATCTCTTGTCGCAATGCTACCACCAATCTCCAAACTTCGTGCCTCCCTTCTCAGGCCAGTGAACCCCGCGTATATATCGGCAAGCAAAGACCTTCTAAGGACACAACCCACAGATGCCCACTCTTCCTCATAGATATTGACAATGGGGTTGCACGAGGGACAGTTGGTACTACTCTTGAGTCAGTGGCTCCAGTCTACTAACTCAATGGCACTACGGCTCACTGGAACAAAATGATGTCAGTTCATTATCTAAGTGGGGATGCCAACAACTACTTACACTATGTGATCAAAAGTGTCCAGACACCTGGCTGAAAATGAGGTGCAAGTCCGTGGTGCCCTCCACCGGTAATGCTGGAATTCAATATGGTTGTTGGCCATCCTTACCCTTGATGACAGCATCCACTCTCTCAGGCATGCATTCAACGAGGTGCTCAATGGTTTCTTGGGGAATGGCAGCCCATTCTTCACAGAGTGCTGTACTGAGGAGAGGTGCTGATGTCGGTTGGTGGGACTTGGAATGAAGTCGGCATTCCTAAACATCCCAAAGGTGTTTTACAGGTTTCGAGTCAGAACTCTGTGCAGGCCAGTCCATTACAGGGATGTTGTTGTCATGTAACCACTCTTCCACAGACAGTGCATTATGAACAGGTGCTTGATCATGTTGAAAGATGCAATCACCATCCCTGAATAGCTCTTCAACAGTGGCAAGCAAGAAGGTGCTTAAAACATCAATGTAGCCTGTGCTGTGATAGTGCCACACAAAACAACAAGAGGTGCAAGGTCACTTGATGAAAAACATGACCACACAATAACACCACCGCCTCCGCATTTTACTGTTGCCACTGCACATGCTGGCAGATGACATTCACTGGGCATTCGCCATATCCACACCTCGCCATTCGATCACCACATTTTGTACCATGATTCATCACTCCACACAATGTTTTTTCACTGTTTAATCATCCAATGATTACGCTCCTTACACCAAGCAAGACATCGTTTGGCATTTACTGGCGTGATGTGTGGCTTATGAGCAGCCGCTCAACCATTAAATCGAAGTTTTCTCACCTCCCACCTAACTGTCATAGTACCTGCAGTGGATCCAGATGCAGTTTGGAATACCTATGTGATGGTCTGCGTAGATGTATGCCTACTACACACTGTGACTCTCTTAAACTGTCAGTCAACAGACGACGTCGGCCTGTACGCTTTTGTGCTGTTTCCACTTCACTATCACATTGAAAACAGTGGTCCTAGTTATGTTTAGGAGTGTGGAAATCTTGCATAAAGATGTCTGACGCAAGTGACACCCAATCACCTGAACATGTTGGAAGTCTGTGAGTTCTGCAGAGAGACATTCTGCTCTCTCACGATGTCTAATGACTACTGAGGTTGCTGATATGTTGTACTTGGCAGAAGGTGGCAACACAATGCACCTAATATGAAAAACGTATGATTTTGGGGGTGTCCTGACACTTTTGATCACATAGTGTATCTGCTGTTTCTAGCTCAAGACAGTTTTTGGAAAATATGTTCAAAAGTACTTTTCAAGATTGTCTGTCTGTACCCCTGCAATGAATCTGTATGTACCAGTCCATACTCAGTAGGTTAAAGACACCTAAAACTAATGTTGTATAATCTGGGTATTTAGGTGCTTCTGACTGAAGACTTTCTTGAATGACTGTAGAACTGTCACAATGAAATTGGGTAACCAGTAAAAACATGCAACAATTAACTTGATTTCATCTAGACCTGTTAGACATGACCAAGTAAATTCACTGTCACATTCGAATTCAGTATCAGTAGAGTCAATATTTTTGTTAACTGCAATGAAGCCTCAGCTTCTTGTTGCATCAGGTACTAGAGTAAATGACAAATACTCCACTAAAATGGATTATTCTATAACCACCAGGAATTTTTATAGGTCAGGTAGCCTAGCTTTAAATTATTTTGATCACTTTTGTCATGTGGTAGAGTACATAAATTCAGTCATAGAAAAATAACAAAGGATGTTCTGCTGAAATTAACTCTGAATAGATTGAATAGTAATGCCTTTAAATACAATCAGAGGAGAAATGAGGTTCTGTGTACCAGGTGTAAGGAACTGATAACAAATGGAATAAGTTCTATGAAACCCTGATGAGACCTTATGACTATTGCCACTGTTTCAGAGAAACCCTTCAGGTACTTAAACATTACCAAAATGGAAGTAATCCTAGAATGAAATTCCCCCAAATCTGATTAGGCTCAGTCAAATATACATCTAAACCTACTTTATAAAGCTAATGCTGTACAGTTTTTGAAGGAGAAATGAAATGAGGCAAAGAAAACTTTTAACACTGAAATTGCTAATCTTAGGAAATGGATTAGCAACAAAACAATAGAGCAGTCTGATAATAAAAGTAAAGCTTTCTGAGAACTAATTCAAGAATGAATTTAAGTTCGAAGATGATGAACATGAACCATTTAGCATAAGACATGATGGTGAAACATCCAAACACAATCTCTATATATAATGCCCTGACTGACTGCCTCATCATTGCCCAGTCCAGTGATAGATACGATAGAAACTTGAAATTTGGAGGTGTGGATCTTATATTGCCGGTGTCATTTAAGCAGGGATTTTTTGAAATACCAACATCAAGGGGGTGAAATATGGGATGAAGGGTTTTTTCAAAAATGTTTCTATTAAGGCAATTTTGAAGCTAGACTTACAAAAATTGGTATTTGGTTTCTTGGTCAGGAACAAAGAATTAAGTGTTTCAGCATTTTTGGAAATTTAACAAGAGACTAGACTGTTGTTTCAGTTGTTAAGGCTTTCTCTTAACTGATACTTGTATTACTGTCCATGTTTAACACCTCTTGAGTTGTCTCACCAAATATTGTTTATATATTACTTGATTCATTTATTTAATGCAAACTGTTACAAAGTTCTGTACCACCACACTCTCAAAGGCTGCATTTACAATATGTTCCCTCAGATGCCTCCATTTTCCTGCATCTATTTATTTCTGTTTGTCTTATTGATATTGCTTAAGTTCCTTATGTATTCAGTAGATACATTAGTAGTAGTATTATCTTTATTCATCTGTAGATGTCTTTTTACAAGGGCATAGGACATGGCAAAGTATTTATAAGTTTATATCAATTTAAAATAAGCTAATTTGTGTACACAAAAATTTACAGAATTCTAGTTGGAGACAATCATCAAATCTACTCCTGCAGTGTTATTATTATTTATTTGTATAACATTTTTTATGAAACCCCTACTCTGTTTTATCTAAGTAATCCTTCAATGTATAAAATGTATTGCATAATAGGTAATTTTTAGCTGCCTTTTTAAATAAGTGTATTTTTGTAATTTCTTTAATCTCTTTTGGTAATTTATTGTACAGTTTTATTCCATGGTAGAAAATGCTGTTTTGAGTTTTATGTTTATTTTTTCTTGGTAAATGTAAGTTGAGTCTATATCTTGTTGCATGGTCATGGACAGAGCTGTTTGTGCAGTAATTACCAATGTTATTTTTGATGTGTACAACTGACTGGCAAATGTATTCACATGGAGCAGTTAAAATCCCTAGTGTTTTGAACAGATCTTTACAATGAGCTTGACTAGTATTTTTGGTTATTGTTCTTATGGCTCTTTTCTGGAGTTTGAAAATTGCATTCATATTCTGTGCATTTGTTCCCCAAAAAAGAAGGCCATAGCTAAGAATTGAGAGAACATATGAATAATATGTAACTAAAAGGCAAAAAAATGGTTCAAATGGCTCTGAGCACTATGCGACTTAACTTCTGAGGTCATCAGTCGCCTAGAACTTAGAACTAATTAAACCTAACTAACCTAAGGACATCACACACATCAATGCCCGAAGCAGGATTCGAACCTGCGACTGTAGCAGTCACTCGGCTCCAGACTGTAGCACCCAGAACCGCACGGCCACTCCGGCCGGCAACTAAAAGACACTGCATGTTAGACACTGATGATAGGATTATAAGGGTATAACATGCTGATGATTGTTTCTTCTTTCAATAGGTTTGTGTATCACTCTCCATTTTTTTATACCTCCTGATGTAGCCTTGTCAAGTACTAATTTTATTTTATTAGTTTTGTTTATTAATAGAAACTGTTATGTAGGCATGCTGTTCCTATTTTGTGTTAAAGTTTTTCCTGTTTAGACCATTTTTATCTATTTACTTGACAGTCTTCAATGCACTACCACCACACTGTCAAAGATGTTGCTTGCTGTATGTTTTTGCTTCTCTTTCAATGTTGTTTGTAAACATTGCAACTTCTTTGGTGAAAATACGCAGTAAATGTCTGAAGATGGCCTTGTAAGCCGAAAACTGGTTAACACAACAAAAGTAATGTTGTAGAGCAAAAACAAACTGGTGCTTTTCATTTATTATAATGTTGTTCTACCAAGAACTGAAGGAAGATTCTGTTAACATAATATTTTGTTAATGTAATTACTGTCATATTATTATTTATGACATTTACAAAATCCAGCATTCCGCTGGCTCTATGCAAATAAAATGTACTACCTAAATAAATCTTCAGGCCAATGGTGGCCCAAACTCTTTGGGCTTCCAGATTTAGGTTTCCCATTTTCTCCACTGCTTATAGTCATTGCCTGGATTGTTACTTAGAAAGGACACACTCAATTTCTCTTTCCTTCCTTTCCCAATATGATCTCATCCCCAATCTCTGATGACCTCATCACTGATAGCATATTAAACACTTATATTCCATGGCAACCTGAAGACCGGTATAACAGTTTGCCTCTTCAGGAACTGACAAATATTCTCCAACCACAGAATTTCAAAAAAATGCAAGCTTTCCAATCTGTTCTGTAGGGATAACGTGTCAACAAAAATAACCAATGTTTGAAAATATTACTGGATAGATACAAGATCTACTTGCCAAGTGTTGACTGGAGAAAACACATACAAGGATCATGGAAATACACAAGCATTTGGAGCCATTGGCTCCTTCTTCTGGCAGGAGGACTGAAGGGAAAGGTAGAGTGATGAAGGAAGAAGGTGGGTGAGATTTAGGAAACAGTGAGAGTTATGGAAAAGTTGCCCCGAACCTAGGGTCATGGGAGACTTTATAGATTGGATGAAGGAGAATAGGGTACTAAGCAAGATAGAGATTACTGAAAAATAAATCATGCAAGAGTCAATAAGAGCAGAAAGTAAAGTGCATTATACATGCTAGACAGGTGTTGGAGAGGGCAGTGAGGTGGGGGAATAGGCAGGTTGCAAAATTAAAGATATAGAAAAACGGAAGGGGAGTGAAAAAGAGCAACAGTTACTGAAAATAAAAGCTGAGATCACAGAAACTAGTACAAATGAAGGCCAGGTGGCTGGTAAGAACCAACCACATGGCAGTTCCAACATGCAGAATTCTGAGAAACTTGTGAGAGGCACATATCTGGAAACAGGCACTGAGGTCATAACAGTCATGTTGTAGAGCATCCTCTGATACAGGATATTGTGTGTTGCCAGTATACATCTTCTGTCTATGCCCACAAATTGTAACTGATAACTTGGGCAAACAGTGTTCATCTATATCTACATCATACACCACAAGCCACATATAGGTGTATGGTGGAGGGTGCTCTTTGTACCACTAACTGAGTCCTCCACTCATGAACAGCACTTGGAAAGAAGCCTCGTATTGGCTCTGCTTTCTTGAATTTTCTTCTTGTGGTCATTACATGAAATGTATGTGGGAGAAAGTAATATGTCATCTGACTGTTCCCAGAAAGCGCTCTTTCAAAATTTCAATAGTAAATCTCTCTCAGTGATGCACAATGTGTCTCTTATAACATCTGCCAATGGAGTTTGTTGAGCATCTCCATAACACTCTCATGCAACTAGGTGATGATGTAATGAAACATGCCACTCTTCATTGGATCTTCTCTGTCTATGCTATCAGTCCTATCTGGTACAGATCCCAGACAGATAAACAATACTCATCAATCAGTCAGACAAGCACCTTGTAAGCCACTTCCTTCATGGATGAGTTACATTTCCTTAAGATTATTCATATGAATCTAAGTTTGGCTTCTGCTTTTCCAACTACTTGTTTTATGTGGTCATTCCCCTTAAGGTTGCTCTGAATAGTTACTCCTAGATATTTTGTGGCAGATACTATTTCCAGTGGTTTTTCATCAATAGTGTGGCTACAGAATAGTGGATTTCTTTTTCTATGTAAGAACAATATGTTACATTTATTTACATTCTGGGTCAACTGCCAACTATTCATCAATTCTCTGAAGCTCATTCTGCAAATCATTACTGTCTTATGGCATTGCTACTTTGACTGCAATATCAGTGAACATTCCACGTGGGAAAAATATATCTAAAAACAAAGATGATGTGACTTACCAAACTAAAGTGCTGGCAGGTCGATAGACACACAAATATACACACAAAATTCAAGCTTTCGCAACCAATGGTTGCTTCATCAGGAAAGAGGGAAGGAGAGGGAAAGATGAAAGGATGTGGGTTTTAAGGGAGAGGATAAGGAGTCATTCCAATCCTGGGAGAGGAAAGACTTACCTTAGGCGGAAAAAAGGACAGGTATACACTCGCACACACACCCATATCCAACCACACATACACAGACACAAACCCTGGGGGTTGCCTAATACTATCTGCCTCCATTGTGGCATGATGTATTGCTGGTGGGATGTCAGATATCAGTGAAACCTTTGCACTGCACTTGCCGAGAAATTGAGAATGCTAAGTCTGGCAAGTAAAATGTCAAAGCTGACAGTATCAAAGGCATTACTATACTGTAATAAGCTCATAATAGTTGCTTCTTGTGCATCCATGGCAATGTCTGCTTGTGCCTGTGCACGTGCGGCTGGACACGGGTGTGTATGCGAGCGCACACCCGCCCCTCCCTCCCCCCAAGGCAAGTCCCCCCACTCCCGGGACTGGAACAACTCCCCACCCTCTCCCCCAAAAAACCCACATCCCCCCATCCCTCCCCCTGTTCACCACAGGATCAACAAGCCCAGCTATAACCAACACTTTTTCGCCTTTTTTCACACCAGATCTCCAGTTGCTTTCCAGTTCACCCTTATCTCTCCCCATATATTTATATTTTTATTTTCATTTTCATTTCAACCTCATGTTACACTTTCCACCTTCTAATACCATGTCACCCTCACACCATCCCCACAATGACCCCATTAAGTTTTATTTACATTCCCTCCGCAAACATGCCTTTGCCCTAGCCAGATTACACTACCATATTTTATTTTCTCAAGCTTGTCTGACATTTGGCATTACCCCCAAAGGCCTCACACTTAAAGTTCCCATCTCTGGCTGTAACCCTTCTTTCCATCAGTCCCTATACCAGTTCCAAACTGAACAATCCATTGCCGTCACCCACCTAATCCTTCACCTACACATCAACTCAGCCAATGAACACACCCGTCAACTCCTATCCTTAATAAAAGTCCTCAGTCTTTCCTCTCCCACATCCACACCAGCTGTTCAGAGCATCCTCCTACAGGCCAACCGCAAATTAGAACAGCATGCCACCTTCCACCTCAAAAAACTATCCAATCTCCTGGTTTCCCACCTCTGGAAAGGCAACTCTCTCACCCTTCACAACCTTTCCAGCAAACCTCAACCTCCTCTCATTGCACACAGACCCAGTCTCTCCCATCTACTCAATCTCCCACTTCCAGCTCCACTCCCCCCAAAACCTCAAAATGCCAATCAACACAATCTGGAACCACAACACCCTAATTCAGTAGTTAACCTCTCTCCCAATCCGAAATCTCTGTCCTATCCAAAGGCCTCACCTTCAGCCCCACTCCCAGATTGAACCAAACAGCCCTTGTCAAAGATTTACTGTCCTACACCCGTACTCTCTGCTGGAAATATCACTTTGCCATGAAGAAAAATGATCCTAATCCTACTCCTAATGATCCAACTCCCCAAGACACTATCCAAATTGAACCCTGCCTGGAACAGTTCCGTCCTCCGTCACAGCGGGACCCACCTCTTCTTCCTCAAAATCACCCTCTCCAAACTCTCCAGGAATTTCTGACTTCCAGCCTTGCCTCTCAATCCCTCTTAAAAAACCTTAATCCTACTCCCAACATCACCACTGCTGAAGCCCAGGCTATCCGTGATCTGAAGGCTGACTGATCCATCGTCATTCTTCCGGCAGACAAGGGTTCCACGACCGTGGTACTTGATCGTTGGGAGTATGTGGCTGAGGGACTGCGTCAGCTTTCAGACAATACTACTTACAAAGTTTGCCAAGGTAATCCCATTCCTGATGTCCAGGCGGAGCTTCAAGGAATCCTCAGTACCTTAGACCCCCTACAAAACCTTTCACCTGACTCCATCAACCTCCTGACCCCACCAACACCCCGCACCCCTGCCTTCTACCTTCTTCCTAAAATTCACAAACCCAATCATCCCGGCCATCCCATTGTAGCTGGTTACCAAGCCCCCACTGAACGTATCTCTGCCTATGTAGATCAACACCTTCAATCCATTACATGCAGTCTCCCATCCTTCATCAAAGACACCAACCACTTTCTCGAACGCCTGGAATCCTTACCCAGTCTGTTACCCCCGGAAACAATCTTTTTAACCATTGATGCCACTTCCTTATACACAAATATTCCGCAAATCCAGGGCCTCGCTGTGATGGAGCACTTCCTTTCATGCCGATCACCTGCCACCCTACCTAAAACCTCTTTCCTCATTACCTTAGCCAGCTTCATCCTGACCCACAACTTCTTCACTTTCGAAGGCCAGACATACCAACAATTAAAGGGAACACCCATGGGTACCAGGATGGCCCCCTCGTACGCCAACTTATTCATGGGTCACTTAGAGGAAGCCTTCTTGGTTACCCAGGCCTGCCAACCCAAAGTTTGGTGCAGACGTATTGATGATATTTTCATGATCTGGACTCACAGTGAAGAACAACTCCAGAATTTCCTCTCCAACCTCAACTCCTTTGGTTCCATCAGATTCACCTGGTCCTACTCCAAATCCCATGCCACTTTCCTTGACATTGACCTCCATTTGTCCAATGGCCAGCTTCACACATCCGTCCACATCAAACCCACCAACAAGCAACAGTACCTCCATTATGACAGCTGCCACCCATTCCACATCAAACGGTCCCTTCCCTACAGCCTAGGTCTTCGTGGCAAACGAATCTGCTCCAGTCTGGAATCCCTGAACCATTACTCCAACAACCTGAAAACAGCTTTCGCATCACGCAACTACCCTCCTGACCTGGTACAGAAGCAAATAACCAGAGCCACTTCCTCATCTCCTCAAACCCAGAACCTCCCACAGAAGAACCCCAAAAGTGCCCCACTTGTGACAGGATCAGACTCTGAATGTGGGTCTCCAACAGGGATATGACTTCCTCAAATCCTGCCCTGAAATGAGATCCATCCTTCATGAAATCCTCCCCACTCCACCAAGAGTGTCTTTCCACCGTCCACCTAACCTTCGTAACCTCTTAGTTCAACCCTATGCAATCCCCAAACCACCTTCCCTACCCTCTAGCTCCTACCGTTGTAACCGCCCCCAGTGTAAAACCTGTCCCATGCACCCTCCCACCACCACCTACTCCAGTCCTGTAACCCGGAAGGTGTACACGATCAAAGGCAGAGCCACGTGTGAAAGCACCCACGTGATTTACCAACTGACCTGCCTACACTGTGAAGCTTTCTATGTGGGAATGACCAGCAACAAACTGTCCATTCGCATGATTGGACACAGGCAGACAGTGTTTGTTGGTAATGAGGATCACCCTGTGGCTAAACATGCCTTGGTGCACGGCCAGCACATCTTGGCATAGTGTTACACCATCCGGGTTATCTGGTTACTTCCCACTAACACCAACCTGTCAGAACTCCAGAGATGAGAACTTGCCCATCAGCATATCCTCTCTTCTCGTTATCCGCCAGGCCTCAATCTCCGCTAATTTCGAATTTCAATTTGCCGCCGCTCATACCTCACCTGTCTTTCAACATCATCTTTGCCCCTGTACTTCCGCCTCGACTGACATCTCTGCCCAAACTCTTTGCCGTTACTGTGTGTGTGTGTGTGTGTGTGTGTGTGTGTGTGTGTGTGTGTGTGTGTGGGCGCCTCGACTGACATCTCTGCCCAAACTCTTTGCCCTTACTGTGTGTGTGTGTGTGTGTGTGTGTGTGTGTGTGTGTGTGTGTGTGTGTACCTGTCCTTTTTCCCCCCTAAGGTGGGTCTTTCCACTCCCGGGATTGGAGTGACTCCTTGCCCTCTCCCTTAGGGCCCACATCCTTTCGTCTTTCCCTCTCCTTCCTTCTTTCCTGATGGGGCGGCTGTTGGTTGCGAAAGCTGTAATACCTGCCACAGGGGGTAGGTCAAAATGCACAGAGGCATAGTGTGCCAAGTCAATTCGATCACATGGGCATAGCTTTGTTTCCTGGAGAGCTACTACGAGTGGACAGTGCAAGCATAGCAGCAACTTTAAGTCGTTGCAGTTGGAGTGAATGCTGTGAATATTCCAATGAAGAAGTGCCATCATGAGAAGAAAAAGAAAAAGGAGAAGCAAGAAGGGGTCACCTCGAAGGCCACTGAGGGCCTGGCTTCAAGCGACCACTGCTGCCACCATCAATAGGTGGAGAGTCATCCTCCATTTTTTCAATAGGTTCATTGGCCACCGTGTTAAGATGGCCGGGAGGGGGAGCTTCATCCGCCGGTGAACAGCCAGATGTTCGGCTACCAGTGGTGCGGCCATGCGAAACGGATGACGGCCTGGGGCAGCAACCGCTGGGTGGTGCAGGAGAAGAAACGCGCCATGGTGGAGAAGGAGAACTTTGCTTCCTATGAGCCTTCTTGGAAGGTTGTTTAGTTGAAGTACTGGTTGATGGCTGGGAGTTCGGGGTACGTAGGAAGTCCTCACGGCACGGTTCCTTCTTGAAGGCCCATGCATCTGGCAGAAGCTGATGAAGGTGCTTGTGTCTTAGGGGTGACGGGAGGAAGAGATGTTGACCGGGCGATCTTAGCACTGGCCGAACGAACGACCGTAGCGCTAAAGGTCAGATCGCATGTCTGTGTCGACAACTCCCTGGTAGGTTGAGGAGACGTGAGGACAGTACTGTATTTCCCCACTGGGAGCAGCGTTGGCTTCCTACTAGCAAATAGCTTGTGAGCAGCCGAGGTGGACACTTTCTCTTTGACCCGAATTTCCTGTATACAGCGTTCATCCTTGTAGATGGGACAGTCGCAGGAGGATGCTGCATGGTCACCCTGACAGTTCACACAATGAGGAGATGGAGGTGGACAGTCACCCTCATGGGTGTCCCTGCCACAAGTGACGCATTTAGCTGCATCAGAACACGACTGGCGGGTGTGATTAAAATGCTGACACTGGTAGCAGCGCGTAGGTGTCGGGACGTAGGGGCGAACAGAAATAACCTCATAGCCTGCTTTGATGCACGACGGCAGCTGAACACTATCAAAGGTCAAGAAAAGGGTCCGGGCCAGTACAAGGTCATTGTCGACCCTTTTCATGACCCTATGGACAGCCGTCACACCCTGCTCAGCAATGAAAGACTGAATCTCCTCATCAGTCAATCCGTCGAGTGATCTAGTATATACCACACCACGCGAAGAATTCAAAGTGTGGTGAGCCACCATCCGGACAGGGAATGTGTACAGGAGTGTGGCCCGAAGGAGTTTTTATACCTGAAAGGCGCTCTCAGTTTCTAACTGTACAAGACTTGACAGGTCCGGCTATGGCATCTACGCCCTTCTGAACAATGAAAGGGTTGACAGATGAAAAATCTTTTCCGTCCTCAGATCTAGAAACTACGAGGAACTTTGGGGCAGGCAGTAGCATTTTTGTCACTGGGGCTGGACAAGTTTATGCTTTTGGGCAGAAGTCGCGAGAGAAGAAGAAGAGAAATCCATTGCGGATGAATCCCCCATGATTGCCAGAGTCTCAGATGGCGGGCTCCTTCCTTGTGGGGACCCTCTCAGAGGGCGCTCCCACCTTAGGTGAATGTTTACACCTCCTGAGAAATGGACGGAGGGACCAATCGGCATGGTCGGAAGGTGTCAGCTCAGGCAATCGCCTCTTCCTGGGCCTGGCCTTTATCAGGGGGTACGTGCGTGCCTTACTTGTCTACCCAGGGAGGGGAATTATGCATTACCCCATCATTGGCTATGCGTGTGAACGCGTGGGTTGGCCTCCAGGCACACACGGGGAGGAAAGAAGAATAGGAAAAAAAGGGGGAGAGAGGCAGATAAAGGACAGACTGTCTCAAACACCGAGGTGGAGACCATAGGGTGGACAAGAAGGCAAGGAGTAGAAGGCAAGGTAAAAAGTAAGGAAGACAGTGAGACAGGGAGAACAAAGAAAGGAAACAAACAAAGGAAGGAAGAAACCAGAATAAGCGAAAAACCAAAATAACCACAAATGTAAGTCATTGAACCGTCCACCTCTGGACGCAGATGCAAACAACCCCCTTGAGGGGGAGGGACTCCTTTTAGTCGCCTCTTACGACAGGCAGGAATACCTTGGGCCTATTCTTACCCCAAACCCACAGGGGGAGCGCGTTAGACTAGCCACTCTAATTTAAACTCTTTAATTTTATAAAAAGTCACTGCGTACTGCAGGGCGCATACTAGTAATTATGTAAGGAAGTGTCCACTGCACACAGATGAGATACCGACGTGCGGATAATCAACATATCACTAGTGATTCATGTTGTATTCCCAATGTAAGTCATTATAGTTATGATTAATGTTATTGTGATTTCGTTATTTGTTTAATCCATGATCCAAAAATTTCAACATTATATGTAAACTGTATTTTCAGTATTTACCTCATTTTAGGTCAGAAATAACATGGCCCATGAACCTCCTCCTTACGGTGACGAAATTGTCAAAGCATATGTCCAATGCCACCCTATCATGGTTTAAATACATTCGCTGATTTTTAATTATTTCCCTCCATATCAATTCAGTTCAACAAAAATTATAAGAAAACATAAAATAATATAAATAATCATATTTACATACATATGTATTAAATTATTTACATTGGCAACACGTTGGCCAGAACGTTATTGGTGAGCTAATTTCTTCTTTCATTAACTCGCGATATATAGTGAAGTTTAGCAAAAGTTAAAAAGTGATTTTTACTACTGAGTTTGATTTTTTTTTAAAAAAAATTATTCAGATTTTCAAAGTACGACAATAATTATTGCAAAATGGCTGATACACAGCTCAGTGGAGACAACATGGCGTGTAGATACATCATCAATAATAGATCAACTCTATGCATTGTTTGAATAACAGTTACATACAAGCTAAACATTGTAGATACTCATTTGCTGTAGAGATGAGTTTAAAAATATTTCATGCATTTACTTTACTGAATTTTCAGAAAAAAGTTACTACACTTTTGCTATTGATATGGTCATGACTCGTAGTATGGCAAATAGAATGGATAACATAAACAGTTCACCTACTGCAAGTTCCGTATCCAATGAAGATGCATAGAATTAAATTACGCTTGCTCAAAACACTAATGCTCAAACAAGCGAAACAGTAAATGAAATACAGAACCTAAATAATCTAACCGTAGCAACCAACAGTAACATAGAGTCACAAGATATGGAAACGGAATCAGAAGCAGTAAATTCTCACGATTCACTGGAGGCAGATAATGTTCTAACAGTAAATTTCTCACAACTTATCAATACAATCATGCAACAATTTCAGCTGATGAATACAAGTTTAGAGAACAATGACAAATAGTTTACGGAAAAATTTCAGGAAATAAACAAAAAACTTGATGCTAATGACACTAAATTAAGCAAAATTGGTACTGACTTAAACAAAAGGATCAATGAAATGGCCACCTAGTTTTCAAAATTAACAGTTTTAGCAAAACATAATGAAACCAAAATCAATGTTCTTGAAACCAATGTCAAATAGTTAAGTTGCACGTGTGACACCATGAAGACAAAAGTAGGAAAGTGCGTCACTGCTCATGATGACATCACGAAGCGTGTCACACAAGTAGAGACAGATTTAGAAACCATGACAAAGACAATTGACCAGACAATCAAATTAGAGACAGACAGATGAATTTCGAATGAATGAATGAGAGAGAGAGAGAGAGACAGCAGTGCTTGGATGAGGATGAATAGGTGATGATGAGGACAACACAACACCCAGTCCCTGAGCGGAGAAAATCTCTGATCCAGCTGGGGATGAAACCCGGGCCCTTAAGATTGACAGTATGTCACACTGACCACTCAGCTACCGTGGGTGGACAATGATTTAATAGAAACAAGCAGACTGCAAACTGACTTATTCAACAACCTTGGACACTGAAGCCAATAATCAGTCTACTTTATTTATTACTTTTGGCCATATAAATACATAGTATCTGATCCGTTTGGTTTGTTTACTGAATCAATGAGAAACATCAGCTTAAAAAAGTAAAATAGCATCATAGTGTTCTCAGTAACTATTCCCTTTCTTTGCTCCCCTTTCATTTTTCTGTATCTTTCATTTTGCAGCCTGTCTATCCCCCCCCCCCCCCCCCCCCCCCCACACATCTCCACCCTCTTCCCCCTCCCCATATATGCCTATCATGTACAATGCACTTAGCTTTCAGCTCATATTGACTCCACATGATTTTTTTCAGTAAATTGTGTCTTGCTGATTACCATATCTTCCATCGTTAAGCTCTCAGGTTTTCGAATCTCATCCAGTGCAGGCAGCAAGGATCAGTCTTTCCTTCTCATCCTGTCTGGTAAGTCTCCTCTGACCTAGGGTTTTGGGCAACTTTTCCACAACTCTCTCCATTTCTTAAGTCTTGCCAGTTTTCTTTCTTCAGTTCTCATTCTTTCCCTTCAAATCTTCTGCTAGAAGGACGAGCCATTGGCTCTGAAAGCTTCCACATTTCTATATCCTTTAAACATAGTTTCTGCTGCCACCAGCTTGGTGAGTAGATCATCTTATTTATCCAATTATACTGCAGCCATCTTCATGATAGTGTTGGCAACATGGCTGTGAATGAGGTCATGGTTGGTGTGAGAGTCAGTTACCATCTGATATCGGTTTACGAGTACTCAGCAAAAAGATTATGAGAATTCAGTTCCATACAGTTGGAACCAAAAACAAAAAATTGGTAGTTCATACCACCACAAGACCATAAATGAAAAAGTTGTTATTAATAATCTGTGTCCCTGACATTCTATCTACAAGTAAGTTTCAGTATACCATTTCACACTGAACACTTAGTCTGCTATTGACACTATTTTACTCAACTCCATTTGGTTGTGACAATTGCAATGATGCATCAAACGGGCTACAGTACATTTTCCTACATTTTTATTACATGATACATTATTATCTTTTTTGCAGTTTTAGGAAAATGGTGGACACTGACACTTAAGTAAAATGCTAATCCGTGTGCATGCACAGTACTGTATTGCAGGTTTTCTAATACAAACTACTCTATCAACAATATATTAGATGGAGCAAGTGCTGGACTGAGTATAATGGAGCAGCTAGATGAGGCAAGCAAATAAATCTGTAACAGTTATGCTACATACGAAGAGTTTTTGCTTGTCTTTTATTGTTAGCCAAAATTAGCAGCAATGTCTTTGTGTACATGGTAACTCCAAACTGTGACAAGCTTTGAGAGCACTTGCCTGCTAAAGGCAAAGGATCCAAGTTCGAGCCTCAGTCTTAATCTGCCAGGAAGTTTCACATCAGCACACACTCCACTGCAGAGTGAAAATTTCATTCTGTAAACATCCCCCACTCTGTGACAAGCTATGTCTTTGCTATATCCTTTCTTCCAGGAGTGCTAGTTCTGCAGCATTGCAGGACAGCTTCTGTGAAGTTCGGATGGTAGGAGATGAGGTACTGGAGGAAGTAAAGCTGTGAGGATGGGTCATGAGTCATGCTTAGGTAGCTCATCTGGTAGAGCACTTTCCCACAAAAGGCAAAGGTACTGAGATAGAGTCTCAGTACAGCACACAGTTTTAATCTGCCAGAAAGTTTTGTATCAGCGCACACTTTGCTGCAGAGTGAAAATTTCATTCTGGAAGCTTTGAGAGGTTGTGTGTTTGGGTGGGAAGGAGTGTTTTATGACTGTGGAACATGTATTATGATTAGTTGGGTTTATTAGCACAGAATAGAACTACTGAAGCTAATAAGTTATTGGAGGTAATTTGCCATACTTTTTGTGGATTTTAGAAGCAGAGTGTTCATGACTTTGCAATACAAATATTCAGAATAAATCTCTGAGATTGTATTATTAAGGTGACTTGAAGTTCCCTCGATCCCATTCAGTAGCGGCTGGTCTCACCGTAGCGGCAGTGGCAGCACCAGCAGACCTCTTCTGTGGCTGTGTGTTGGTTGGCCAAATATTTGACAAGTCTCCTTACACATCGGTGTAGCAGCTGTGAACTGAAGTTCATCTGTGAGGAGAGATTGTGTTGATTGATCTGATTTCTCAGTGTGAGAGAAACCTCAAATTGCCAAATTTTTCTATACATGCTTAATTTTAATGGCTGTGTTCTGGATCTTCCAACCTCTGACTGACAAAAATGCTCCTCAGAGAGCACAACTCCCCTTCCCTGGGCTATGTTTTACTCGGGTAACCAGTGCTTCCCTTTCTGCTATACTCCTCAGAAAAAGTTGTGCCTCGCTATTTCTATCTCTATCCCCCATCAATGAGGCAGCTTCCTTGTGGCTCTGTTGGGCTCTCTGTCACTCTGAAAAACATCAAGATGAACCACTGTCCATAGGTCTTAAATCCTTAAACAAAGTTTTTGTAACAGTTATGTGTTTGGTGGCATCTCAAGAATTTCAAAGGCCTAGCTGGGAGTTCGGCTGTAAGATAGCAATCTCTGGCACGCATCCCAAAGCCAAATTTCCTGCATTTGGCAGTCAATAGCATCTTTCACTAACATTACTCCTCACTCCAACTCGTAAAACATTTGTGTGAGGGAACACTACAGAATGTCTCGACTGTTGTCCAATTGCACAGTGGTGCCGTTAGGGATCATAAAGACATTTACTGGGCCAGCCTGCCACAGTGAATGTTTCCCCTCACTGCTGCTTTTCAGACGAGCTCAGCCGGGTCCCCGACTGTTCAAGTGCTCAGCTCAGTCTGTGTCACTGAGTGTGCTTCCAAACATCCCCTTATTCCCAGCTAACGTACAAATCTGTTTTAAATTACTCTCTAAACTGACAATCACTCACACATTTAATATCAATACCATGCTTCATTCATAATTAATTGTGCAGCTCAAGGTAGGCCTCTACTATGAACTCACAAGAATTTGTGTATGTTGTATGACAGTGTTGAAATATTGTCCTGTGACAGTTATTATAGCTTCATACTTAGGTCTACATCATTTTATGGCCACAGAAAGAAAGTTCCTGTTTCAATTGAAATTTAAGCTTGGAATGTGAAATATTTTAAAATGTTGTGTAAATGCCCCATTCCATCACATTAGTTAGTGTAGGTGGTCAAAGTTTGGAAGAGTCCATTCAGGATGGCAGACAGCTGGTCATACATCATACCCTCATAGAGTACCATGCGTGAATAGAGTGTAAGAAGATTTGCTAGCTGATTCTCAAGGGAATGAAATATATGGTGAGAACCTGGGATCAGGATGACATACAAATGCACTAGCATATGGTTTAAGTCAAGTGATAGCATACTGTTATGGGAAGCAAAAACAAAATTTTGACCACGATATTCCTCATGTCAAGCTATGACAAAGTGGGCAAAGTTCTGTTGAAAGATGTAGCCAATTTTCAAAAAGCCTGTAAATGTTGGTAAGTGAAGTATTCATTTGTTAGCAAGCAATTTAATCAAATACATTGGCAGTGTAAGAAAAAACTTTGGTTCTGCGATTAGACATGTCTGTTATCCAGCCTGGCAGCCAAATTCTGAGCCCTGTAAGAAACCACGTGTGATTTTCACATCTTGATGAAACATTGTGGGTGAAGCTCTCTGTACTGTGCTATGTGGGTAAGGTTCAATAAGGGTGCAACCAGCCCTTGTAAGGCCAACTGAGGAGCTACTCGACTGGGAAGTAGCATCGCCACTGCCAAAAAATTGACAACGGCCGGGACAGAGGTGTGCTGACCCCGTGCCCCTCCAGTGAATTTTGTTAGCTGAGGATGACACAGTTGTAAGTCAGTACCATCACTGTTTAGACGTCCAAGGCCTGTTCACATAGAATTTTTTTTTAGGTTCAAGTCATCGCTCAAATGTACTGATTGTTATTTAGAAATTTTTTTTATGGAAGAGTAAAATATATGATTATTAAGCTGTCGTTATAAAAGTGTGCTTGTAGCCCATCATATGTACAAAGACTCTCTCAAAGGAGGAGGCTAAAAGACTGATAGTATTCACAGGTTCCTAATATATCTAAACTCCACCTAATGCTCACTATTATTGTATCATTCAGCTTTTCTGTAAATTCACAGTGGGGCACTGACTGACTTGTAAATAAAGTTCAAATTTCATAATGACAAAAATAAATATAGATCAACCCAGAGCACAATCTTTTTTAAATCTCGTCTTCACCAAGAAACAAGTAAAGCTGAGTTACATACAGGTTCCACATGTCACCTGTGAAAGATGAGGAGAACAGCTAGTTATGTCTTTAGATTTTTCTGTTTTCTTCGTAGATTAATTCTTAAATTCCATTAGTTTTCTTCTATTTAAGAGGTACAGTCTCACATTTTTGTAAAGTCATCATTTGCAAAGTCATCATTTCTCTTGAATGACCAACTACACTGCTCGATTAGGCATGTGGACCGTCAATGTGGAGGCTGGCTGTCCGGCCTCACCCATTCCTCTGTGAGTCACTCCTCCGACGGCATCTGAGCAAGCACACAGGAGGAGAGGTTTACCACTTATTGGGACCACTAGTGTTGGACACATTAAGGAGATCCTTAGGGAAATATTGTTCAGAGCCAGAAAGATAGCCAATATGCACTCGGTATGTCTGTCAGGGAGCGTCATACGAGATGTGGTGGCTTTGCCTGTGGCTATCGAGCTTGCAGGGTGCAGTCATCTGCAAGGAGTGGCATAAGTTCCGACAATGCCTTTTGTGAGGGTTCTGAGGTCATCCTCAGTTCGTACAGATGACTGGTGTAGGTGGTGGAGGCTGCTAGCCTCACATATGGAGTGCAAGCACGGCTCATGATGTGCAGTATAGTTTCCAGAGTTGACTGGGGTCCTACGGTCTGGAGCCGAGTGGACAATCTCTGCCAGAGGCTTTGTTGAGTCTGACAGTCTTGGCTGGACCTGCATTATTGGATGGATAATTGTAGGACTCTCCTTGACAGGTCAGGGTACACTACACAAAGGGAGCAGCTACTAAGTTAGGTAAGTACTTGCGGGGTGCTAATGGTGGTTTTTAGGCTAGATGGTAATCTGAGATACTCTGATGAACACTCATCGGTTGACATGCAGATAACAAAATCAGACTGCATTCAGAGTGAAGACACTTTGACAAATTATATTAGTTAATTGTTGAAGTATTTGCAACAAAATTCCCAAATTTATTTATTTATGGCTTATTTAGCCTGACTAGATTAGATGCTTATGGCCCTAACTTATGTATGACCAGGAACAACACATACAAACAATATTACACAATAATAATAATTTGCATTATTAATGAAAAATAATAACTGATAATAATAACAGTAACATTAATAATGATGATAAAATAATGTATTATAACAATAAGCTAAGACACAACAAACTCAATGCTAATAATTTGGATTATTAATAAAAAGTAACCCCCCACCCCCATGGACCTTGCCATTGGTGGGGAAGCTTGCGTGCCTCAGCAATACAGATAGCCGTACCGTAGGTGCAACCACAACAGAGGGGTATCTGTTGAGAGGCCCGACGAATGTGTGGTTCCTGAAGAGGGGCAGCAGCCTTTTCAGTAGTTGCAGGGGCAACTGATATGGCCCTGCTGTGCTGGTACTGTGAACGGTTGAAAGCAAGGGGAAACTACAGCCGTAAATTTTCCTGAGGGCATGCAGCTTTACCATATGGTTAAATGATGATAGTGTCCTCTTGGTTAAAATATTCCGGAGGAAAATAGTCCCCCATCGGATCTCCGGGCGGGGACTACTCAAGAGGACATCGTTATAAGGAGAAAGAAAACTGGCATTCTGCGGATTGGAGCGTGGAATGTCAGATCCCTTAACTGGGCAGGTATGTTAGAAAATTTAAAAAGAGAAATGGATAGGTTAAAGTTAGATACAGTGGGAATTAGTGAAGTTCAGTGGCAAGAGGAATAAGACTTTTGGTCAGGTGACTACAGGGTTATAAACACAAAATCAAATAGGGGTAATGCAGGAGTAGGTTTAATAATAAATAAAAAATAGGAGTGCAGGTAAGCTACTACAAACAGCATAGTGATCACATTATTGTGGCCAAGATAGACACGAAGCCCACACCTACTACAGTAGTACAAGTTTATATGCCAACTAGCTCTGCCGATGATGAAGAAATTGAAGAAATGTATGATGAAGTAAAAGAAATTATTCAGGTAGTGAAGGGAGACGAAAATTTAATAGTCATGTGTGACTGGAATTCAAGAGTAGGAAAAGGGAGGGAAGGAAACATAGTAGGTGAATATGGATTGGGGCTAAGAAATGAAAGAGGAAGCTGCCTGGTAGACTTTTGCGCAGAGTATAACTTAATCATAGCTAACACTTGGTTCAAGAATCATAAAAGATGGTTGTATACATGGAAGAAGCCTGGAGATACTGACAGGTTTCAGATAGATTATATAATGGTAAGACAGAGATTTAGGAACCAGGTTTTAAATTGTAAGACATTTCCAGGGGCAGATGTGGACTTTGACCACAATCTATTAGTTATGAACTGTAAATTAAAACTGAAGACACTGCAAAAAGGTAGGAATTTAAGGAGATGGGACCTGGATAAACTGATTGTACAACCTCTGGTTTAGAGTTTTAGAGAGAGCATAAGGGAACAATTGTCACAAATGGGGGAAAGAAATACAGTAGAAGAAGAATGGGTAGCTTTGAGGGATGAAGTAGTGAAGGCAGCAGAGGATCAAGAAGGTAAAAAGACGAGGGCTGCTAGAAATCCTTGGGTAACAGAAGAAATATTTAACTTAATTGATGAAATGAGAACATACAAAAATGCAGTAAATGAAGCAGGCAAACATGAATACAAACGTCTCAAAAATGAGATCGACAGGAAGTGCAAAATGGCTAAGCATGGATGGCTAGAGGACAAATGTAAGGATGTAGAGGCACATATCACCATGGGTAAGATAGATACTGCCTACAGGAAAATTAAAGAGACCTTTGGAGAAAAGAGAACCACTTGTGTGAGTATCAAGAGCTCAGATGGAAACCCAGTTTTAAGCAAAGAAGGGAAAGCAGAAAGGTAGAAGGAGTATATGGTGGGTCTACTTGAGGACAATTTTATGGAAATGGAAGAGGATGTAGGTGAAGATGAAATGAGAGATATGATACTGCGTGAAGAGTTTGACAGAGCAGTGAAAGACCTGAGTCGAAACAAGGCCCCCGGAGTAGACAACATTCCATTAGAACTACTGACAGCCTTGGGAGAGCCAGTCCTGACAAGACTCTACCATCTGGTGAGCAAGATGTACGAGACAGGCAAAATACCCTCAGACTTCAAGAAGAATATAATAATTCCAATCCTAAAGAAAGCAGGTGTTAACAGATGTGAAAATTACCAAACTATCAGTTTAATAAGTCACTGCAGCAAAATACTAACGCGAATTCTTTACAGACAAATGGAAAAACTAGTAGAAGCTGACCTTGGAGAAGATCAGTTTGGATTCCATAGAAATATTGGAACACGTGAGGCAATACTGACCCTACGACTTATCTTAAAAGCTAGATTAAGGAAGGGCAAACCTACGTTTCTAGCATTTGTGGACTTAGAGAAAGCTTTTGACAATGTTGAGTGGAATACTTTTTCAAATCCTGAAGGTGGCAGGGGTAAAATACAGGGAGCGAAAGGCTATTCACAATTTGTACAGAAACCAGATGGCAGTTATAAGAGTTGAGGGACATGAAAGGGAAGCAGTGGTTGGGAAGGGAGTGAGACAGGGTTGTACCCTCTCTTCTATGTTATTCAGTCTGTATATTGAGCAAGCAGTAAAGGAAACAAAAGAAAAGTTCGGAGTAGGAATTAAAATCCATGGAGAAGAAATAAAAACTTTGAAGTTCACCGATGACATTTTAATTCTGTCAGAAACAGCAAAGAACTTGTAAGAGCAGTTGAATGGAATGGATAGTGTCTTGAAGAGAGGATATAAGATGAACATCAACAAAAGCAAAACGAGGATAATGGAATGTAGTTGAATTAAGTCGGGTGATGCTGAGTGAATTAGATTAGGAAATGAGCCACTCAAAGTAGTAAAGGAGTTTTGCTATTTGGGGAGCAAAATAACTGATGATGGTCGAAGTAGAGAGGATATAACATGTAGACTGGCGATGGGAAGGAAAGCGTTTCTATAGAAGAGAAATTTGTTAACATCGAGTATAGATTTAAGTGTCAGGAAGTCATTTCTGAAAGTATTTGTATGGAGTGTAGCCATGTATGGAAGTGAAACATGGATGATAACTAGTTTGGACAAGAAGAGAATAGAAGCTTTCGAAATGTGGTGCTACAGAAGAATGCTGAAGATTAGATGTGTAGATCACATAACTAATGCGGAGGTATTGAATAGGATTGGGGAGAAGAGAAGTTTGTGGCACAACTTGACTAGAAGAAGGGATCGGTTGGTAGGACATGTTCTGAGACATCAAGGGATCACCAATTTAGTATTGGAGGGCACCGTGGAGGGTAAAAATCGTAGAGGGAGACCAAGAGATGAATACACTAAGCAGATTCAGAAGGATGTAAGTTGCAGTAGGTACTGGGAGATGAAGAAGCTTGCACAGGATAGAGTAGCATGGAGAGCTGCATCAAACCAGTCTCAGGACTGAAGACGACAACAACAACAATAAAAAGTAATAATAATAGTAATAATAATAATAATAATAATAATAATGAACCCCTTGGAGGCCCGGGATAAGAATAGGCCTCCGGTATGTTCTGCTAGTCGTAAAAGATGACAAAAAGAACAAACCACTAATAGGGCTAACCCCCCTTTTAGTGTGATTACTTGGTTCAGGACAGAACTAAAGAAGCCTTGGACAAGCGCCGTCATGGTCGGGGACGACGCTTGAACCATATGCCCGCCCACAATGGTAACGACACTGCTAGCCAACTGGAAAATGATTTAAATCCAAATAGAGGTGTTTTGCAGGATATGCTTCCTGCAACCACCCTAGACAGAAAATAAAGACAAAGGATGAGATGGTCAGATGAAGTTAATCGACACCTCATGTTCTGTTATTACCAGGCAACAAACCTAGGAACCAACACAACTGGATACAGACCACAAGTATACACAACATTTGTTACCAGATACCCAGAATTAACTTTTTTTAACATAACAATGACTAGCTGATCAGATCCTTGTAATAATCAAAAATAAGAGGCTACCCCAGTCAGAATTAGGAAACATCAAACAACAAGTACAACAAATATTGGAACAAAATAATGCTCAATCAGAAGAAGAAGAAAATACAGTAATGGACTCAAACATCCCAGAGCAAACAAACAAAGAACAACACGCATCAATTAAACAATCAGAGGAAAACGAAATCTTAAGACAGCCACCAGAAAAAGCACAAATAGAACACAAAGTAACACACATGTTAGATATAGAAGAAAAATTTCAGCTGACATATAGAATACAAACACACAAATACAGACATTAGACCATTCTTGCATAGACCACCAAACAACCCACAAGTCAAACCATCAATAACAACTATCAACACAATCATACACAACAAAATAGATAAAAATACAACTATGGAAGAGTTACAACTACTGGTTTATATAGGAGCACTCACTACACTAAATATACACACTAGGCAGACATCAGAACCAAGAAACCCACAAAACCAGCATGGCAACACAGACTACAGATCAGAATAGAAAAACTGAAAAAAAGACATCGGACAGCTAACACAATTAATAAGAAATAAAATATCAGACAAAAAACGAAAAAGTTTAGGTAGAATCTCACAACAAGAAGCGATAGAGCAATTAGATCAAAGGAAGCAGAAATTACAAGCATTGGTCAAACGACTTAGAAGATACAAAAAGAGTGAAAATAGAATGAAACAAAACCAAACATTCAACACAAACCAAAAGAAATTTTACCAGATAATAGATAACACACAAATTAAAATAGACAATCCACCAAACATAACAGACATGGAACACTTCTGGAGTAAAATATGGTCAAACCCGCTACAACATAACAGACATGCACGGTGGATACAAGCAGAAACAGACACATACAAGGTGATGCCTGAAGTGATAATTTTGCAACATGAAGTCACCCGAGCAATTAATTCTATGCACAACTGGAAAGCCCTTGGAAAAGATAAAATAGCAGATTTCTGGCTGAAGAAGTCCACCTCAACACATTCACATCTAACTAAATTATTTAACAATTACATTGCAGACCCATACACTGTCCCTGATACACTTACACAAGGAATAACTTATCTGAAAGCTAAAGATAAAGCACACACAGCAAACCCAGTGAATTATTGCCCCATAACATGCCTACCAATATGCAAAATATTAACTTCAGTCATTACACAGAAATTAATGACACATACAACACAGAACAAAATTATAAATGAAGAACAAAAAGGCTGCTGCAAAGGAGCATGAGGTTGTAAAGAGCAACTGATAATAGATGCAGAGGTGACATATCAAGCTAAAACTAAACAAAGGTCACTACACTACGCGTACATTGATTACCAAAAAGCTTTTGATAGTGTACCCCACTCATGGTTACTTCAAGTATTGGAAATATACAAAGTAGATCCTAAATTGATACAGTTCTTAAACATAGTAATGAAAAACTGGAAAACCACACTTAATATCCAAACAAATTCAAATAATATCACATCACAACCAATACATATTAAGCGTGGAGTATACCAAGGAGACTCATTAAGCCCTTTCTCATTCTGCCTTGCTCTGAACCCACTATCCAACATGCTAAATAATACAAATTATGGATAGAATATTACTGGAACATACCCACACAAAATAACACATTTGCTATACATGGATGATGTAAAACTACTCGCAGCAACAAATCAACAACTCAAGCAATTACTAAACATAACAGAGATAACAGAAGTGTTCAGCAATGATATAAATATGGCTTTTGGAACGGACAAATCTAAGAAAAATAGCATAGTCAAGGGAAAACACACTAAACAAGAAGATTACATGTTGGATAACCACAGCGGCTGCACAGAAGCGATGGAAAAAACAGATGCCTATAAATATCTAGGATACAGACAAAAAATAGGAATAGATAATACAAATATTAAAGAAGGCCTAAAAGAAAATTATACACAAAGACTAACAAAAATGCTGAAAAAAAATTGACAGCAAGCAACAAGACAAAAGCTATAAATACTTATGCTATACCAATATTGACCGATTCATTTGGAGTAGTGAAATGGAGTAACACAGACTTAGAAGCACTCAATACACTTACACAATCACAATGCCACAAATATAGAATATATCACATACATTCAGCAACAGAAAGATTCACATTAAGCAGAAAGGAAGGAGGAAGGGGATTTACTGACATAAAAGAACCTACATTATGGACAGGTAGACAATTTAAGGAAATTCTTTATAGAACAAGCAGAAACTAGCAAAATACACAAAGCAATCACTCATATAAATACATCGGCTACACCATTGCAGTTTCATAACCACTTCTACAACCCTTTAGATCAACAGATACAAGGAAAGTAAATTGGAAACACTACATGGCAAGCACCCGTATCATCTGACACAGCCACACATCGATCAAGATTCATCCAACACATGGCTAAGAATAGGCAATATGTATAGAGAGATGGAAGGATTCATGATTGCAATACAGGATCAAACAATAAACACCAGATATTACAGCAAGCATATTATTAAAGATCCCAATACCACAATAGATAAATGCAGACTTTGTAAACAACAAATAGAAACAGTAGATCACATCACAAGTGGATGTACAATACTAGCAAATACAGAATATAGCAGAAGACATGACAATGTAGCAAAAATAATACATCAACAACTTGCCATACAACATACACTTTACTGGAACAGAACCATTATAAAAGATAAAACAACACCACATAACAAACCTGACATCATACTCATCAATAAAGGAAGAAATTAACACAACTAATCGAAATATCCATACCCAATACAACAAATACACAGAAGATAACAGGAAAAAAAATTGAAAAATACATCCAACTGGCTGAGGAAGTCAAGGACATATGGCATCAGGATAAAGTTGACATTATACTGTCAACTACAGGAGTCATACTACACAATATCCACCAGTACATCAACGCAATACAGCTACATCCAAATGTATATATACAACTACAGAAATCTGTAATTACTGTTACATGTTCAATTACCCAAAAGTTCCTAAATGCAATGTAACATATGCCGTACAGTTAAAAGGAAGTCACAGTTGATCAAGGTCCGTGTCACTTTCCATTTTTAACCAGACGTAACGTCTGAGAAAGGAAAAAAGTAATAATAAAGTTATAGTAATAAGAACAATAAAATAACAGAGGCATTATGAATGATATTGATTAGTTTGAAGCCTTCCTTGGTATTAGAAGAAGTGGAAGAAATAATGGAGGAGGAAAGGGTTGAAATTAAAGTGACAATGGCTTGTAGGAAAGAAGGTAATATCAACAGAGAACTCTGTAAACAAGAGGAGGGAAAAGTAGAGGGGGAGGGAGGGTTGACGACAGTGAGTTGCAAGAAGAGATACTTCACTGTTGTGATAGAAAGTGAGTCATTAGCTCTCTTCTGAAGTTTGAAATGATTTTATTTCTCTAATCTTTTGAGAAAGATTGTTCCAAAGTCAGGATCCTCATACAGAAAATGATTTACAGAAAATGGCAGTGCTGTGTTGTGCCGCAGAGAGGAGTTTACTTTATTGAGAATGAGTATATCTGCTGTGCTATTCAGACAGCAGTGTAAGACTCGAAGATAAATAGGCAGGAGTGCAATGATTGAGAAGATGATGCAGCAAACCGTGTGGAGTGGCCACACAGTTTGAGGCACCGTGGCATGGTTTGCATGGCCCCTCCCACTGGAGGTTTGAGTCCTCCCTTGGGCATGGGTGTGTGTATTATTAGTTTAAGTAGTGTGTAAGTCTAAGGACTGATGACTCACAGGTTTGGTCCCTTAGGAATTCCCACACATTTGAACATCTGAACGATGCAGCAAACACAATGTATGTCTATCAGCACATAGGCATGACAATTGTTCATAGGAGTGATATGGTAGAAATAGTGTAAGTCACAAATGTATCGCAGAAGCATTTTTTGTCAGTTCCAACTGACATGAGCTCTCACACGAAAATCCTCAGAGAATAGGATCACCGTAAACAACGAGGGGAGTATTAGTGATTCTACAAGTTTCTTTTTAAGTTTGAGAGGAAATACCTTTTTATATTTCTGTAGTGAATGAAGTGTTCTGCATCCATAGTGATAAGGCAGGTAGGTCAGCATTTACTTTCTGGATGGCTGGGCGAAGATTTGTTCAGCTTGCACTTACGTATAACTGCAGGTCTTCAGCATATAAATCATATTCACAGTGGGAGACAATACTCGACACATCATTAATATATAACGAGGAAAGTAATGGGCTCAATACAGATCCTTGTGGGTCCCTTGATACTAAGCTCTTTCTCTGTGACTTCTCTGCTTCAATCGTTACACATTACTGATGGCATGTAAGATATGAGTGGAACCACTGTACAGCATGATGTGTACATTATGAAACCGATTCTAAAAAGTACTGGATGGATCATTTCTAGTCTGCACATGCCTTATATGTGAAACCAGAAGCCTTAGAATTCTCCAGTGAAGAAGAATTTTTAAAATGGAAAAAAGAAATGGAATGTGTAGCACATTCCAAATTCATTAACAGTTGTGGCATTAAATTTTAGAATGATGGCACCACATGTTGTCATGTTTGCCATCGCTCACGTCATTATCTCCAAAGGTGATGGGAGCAGACATCTAAAATTGACAGGGAGCAACAAAATCAGTGAAAAGTGCCCTGCAGACATTAAAATCTAATACAAGGAAGGAAAATGCCATGTTACTTTTGTGTCAACTCATGTTGGTCACGATCTGGACCTAGGTCATCTGAATCTGACAGAAAAAGAATGGATGAAGATAGCTGAAGACATTGCTGCATGAATCTCATTTCCTACTGTCCTCCAAACAATTGAAGAAATAGTGCACAATTCAAATTTGGAGAAAGTGCATCTTACAATGATGCAGGATTTGCATAATTTGCAGCTGCATATAAACTGTCTTCAAAGTCAGTCAGACATACAAATGACGTGATCAGCGTTGAAGCTTGGGTGCAAGAAGTGCAGCAAAGTGATAATCCATGTGTATTGTTCTATAAGCCTCAAGAAACAATTAATAATCTACACTCTGCACTGAGAAGTGAAGACTTTGTGTTAATTATAATGAATGACATATAAGCAAAATATGGAAGTGATTGTATTTGTGTTCATGGAACTCATAGCCTAATGGCTACGATTTTGAAGTTACAACATTACTTGTACTGGGTGATATGAGGCAAGGATTTCTGTGTGCTTTCCTCATATCTAACAGGAATGACTCTGATGTTTTGAGTATATTTTTCAATTGTGTCAAGTTTCAGGTTGAACATATTTCCCCAAAAGTATTCATGACAGTTCTGGCAGAATCGTATAGTATTGCTTGGAACAAATCAATGGGACCTCCTGAAATGAGACTATTCTGTACCTGGGATGTCGACAGAGCTTGGAGAACCAATATTAAGAGCAAAATTCAAAATTTTGACAAGAGAAATGAGGTGTACAAACTCCTTAAGACGTTAATGCAGGTAAGAGGCATTGCCGTGTTTCAGGAATCATTGATAAAAGCACTTCAGAAACTCAACAGCAATTCAGAGACATCACAATATGGTCACTACTTCCAGATGTAATACGAAAAAGATGTGAAGTGTTGGGCATATTGTCATAGGATGCGAACCGGCTCAACACAGACATGCACCTGGTTAGTATGCATAAGACACTGAAATACATACATGGTAACGCAAAGCAGGTAAAACATTTGGATAAAGGTATACCTGCACACATGTTGCTTGTAACAGCAAAGCTCTTTGACAGTCTCTTTTAATTTCTCTCCTTTCTGATACTTACCCACTGCCCCCTCTTCACCTTCTCTCCTGTCCTCTGTCTAAACTGCTACACTTTACTGTCCACCACTCCCACCATAATATCCCTCCACCTCCCCGCCCCAGCCTCCTCCTTACCACCACCCAGTTGCCAGTGGTGCTGCTGCTCGCAGTGTGGTTTCAGTTTTCTGAGACTGCAGGCGTGTGTGCAAGTTGCATTTGCATGAGTGTGTGTGCGTGTGTATGTGTATCCACTGCTGACAAAGGCCTCATTGGCCGAAAGCTATAATTGTGTGAATCCTTTTTGTTGTGCCTATCACAACTCAGCATATTGAGTGAATGCTTGGAGAATCGAGTGCTTTCTAAGTATGGCAGATTAAGTATTTTCAGGTTCCAGCAGAACTGATAGAATTACTGGGTGAAAACTCAGTGGCATACACGGCAGTGAGATATGCAACATTTATCACCTGGTATGTGAATGTAATTTATCTTTTATTTCACACATACACAGTGCCATGTTTCTGTTCTATGTATGGAACATGATTTAAAAACCTATAAGTGTCAGTACACGTGTGCAACAAACTTTGAGTCAACCAAGGCATCAACAGCTCCAACACACCACACCAGGTACGAGATTAAATCTGTCTTATGTACTACACTAAAATGTCTTGAGAGCCATCCCTAAATTCACATATGCTCAAAGTTACTTTTCTGTTCTGATGCAGTATGCCTGCATGCTATTTTAATCTTTACTTACAGCATCTGTCAGTGAATCTGAAGAAAGAGTTTGTGACTTACCATAGCAGTAGACCAGGTATGAGATTAATTCTGTGTTACACACAATACTGAAATGTCTTGTGAGATCTCTATAAACTGAAATATGCTCAACGTTACTTTTCTGATTGAATGCACAATGCCTGCACTCTGATTTAATGTTTAATTGTTTACTTAAAGGGCCTGTCACTGAGTGTAAGGGGGCAAGCTTTTGGCATACAATGCCAGTAAGAGCATCCACACCAGGAATGAGATTAATTCTGTGATATGCAGAATTGTGTAATACCTTGTGAGACATCTATAAATCCAAATACGCTCATTGTTACTTTTGTGTTCATATGGACAATGGTCACATTCCGATTTAATAAAATTACTTGATGCCTTCCTAAGAAAGGCTCCCCATTCCTTCCAAGCTAATTATGTAAGGGTAGACCAGATATGGCTCAAATTCAAAGATACAGTATCGACAGCAATAGATAGATTCATACCACATAAGTTAATAAGAGACGGGACTGATCCACTGTGGTAGACAAAACATGTCAGCACACTGTTGCAGAAGCAATGAATAAAGCATGCCAAATTCAGAAGAATGCAAAATCCCCAAGACTGGCTAAGTTTCACAGAAGCTCGAATTTTAGTGTGGACGTCATTGTGAGATGCTTTTGATAGTTTCCACAATGAAACATTGTCTCAAAATATGGTTTTGTATGTTTGGAAGGTAGGAAACGAGGTACTGGCGGAAGTAAAGCTGTGAGTACCGGGCGTGAGTCGTGCTTCGGTAGCTCAGTTGGTAGAGCACTTGCCCGCGAAAGGCAAAGGTCCCGAGTTCGAGTCTCGGTCGGGCACACAGTTTTAATCTGCCAGGAAGTTTCATATCAGCGCACACTCCGCTGCAGAGTGAAAATCTCATTCTGGAAACATCCCCCAGGCTGTGGCTAAGCCATGTCTCCGCAATATCCTTTCTTTCAGGAGTGCTAGTTCTGCAAGGTTCGCAGGAGAGCTTCTGTAAAGTTTGGAAGGTAGGAGATGAGGTACTGGCAGAAGTAAAGCTGTGAGTACCGGGCGTGAGTCGTGCTTCGGTAGCTCAGTTGGTAGAGCACTTGCCCGCGAAAGGCAAAGGTCCCAAGTTCGAGTCTCGGTCGGGCACACAGTTTTAATCTGCCAGGAAGTTTCATATCAGCGCACACTCCGCTGCAGAGTGAAAATCTCATTCTGGAAACATCCCCCAGGCTGTGGCTAAGCCATGTCTCCGCAATATCCTTTCTTTCAGGAGTGCTAGTTCTGCAAGGTTCGCAGGAGAGCTTCTGTAAAGTTTGGAAGGTGGGAGACAAGGTACTGGCAGAAGTAAAGCTGTGAGTACCGGGCGTGAGTCGTGCTTCGGTAGCTCAGTTGGTAGAGCACTTGCCCGCGAAAGGCAAAGGTCCCGAGTTCGAGTCTCGGTCAGGCACACAGTTTTAATCTGCCAGGAAGTTTAATACCATCACTGCTTGATAGGGATGGAAATGTTACCAATGATGGTGGCACTAAAGCGGAGTTACTAAATACAGTTTTCTGTCATTCCTCCACGAATGAAGACAAAGTAAATATTCCAGAATTTGAAAACAGAGCAGCTGTTAGTATGAGTGACATGAAAGTAGATATTTTAGGTGTTGCAAAATAACTCAAATCAATGGCAACAACAGCTTCCACACAGCACACCAGGTATGCGATTATTTCTGCCTTATGCACAGTAGTGAAATTCCTTGTGAGACATCAATGAATTTAAATACACTCAATGTTACTTTTCTGTGCCAATGCCCAATGCCTGTATTTTTATTTCATGTTTAATTGCTTACTCACAGTGACTGTCACTGAGTAAGAGGGGCAAGCTTTTGACATATCATGGCAGCAAGAGCTTCTACTCAGCAGACCAGGTATGTCACTAATTTTGTGTTATGCACAATACTGAAATCCCTTGTGAGACCTCGATAAATTCAAATATGCTCAATATTACTTTTCTGTTCCAATGCACAATGCCTGTATTCTGCTTTAATGATTAATTGTGTATTTACAGTGCCTGTGACTGAGTGTAAGGTGAAATCTTTTGGTATTCCATAGCAGGTAATGTTTTCTCACAGCACACCAGCTACATGATTTATGCTGAGTTACACAAATTACTGAAATGCCTCGTGAGTTATCCCTATATTCATTTATGTCCAATGGTACCGAGTGTGGGGGGAAGCTTTTGGCATACCATGACAGTAAGAGCTTCCACACAGCCCACTAGGTATGAGATTAATTCTGTGTTATGCACAAAAATGAAATGCCTTGTGATACGTCTACGAATTCAAATATACTCAGTGTCACTTTTCTGTTCCAATTCACAATGACTGCATTTTGATTTAAGTTTAATTGAATGCTATTTTTTGTTTTATGTTTATATTTTCTTGGTAAATGCAACTTGAGTCTTGCTCTTGTTCCATCGTCATGGACAGGAAGGTTTGTGCAGTAATTACCAATGTTATTTTTGATATGTACAACTGACTGGTAAAGGTGTTCACATGGTGCAGTTAGAATCCACAGTGTTTAGAACAGATCTTTGCAATGAGCTCAACTACTATTTTTGGTTATCATTCTTATGGCTCTTTTCTGAAGTTCAAAAATTGTGTTCATATTTTGTGCATTTTTTCCTCAAAACAGAATGCCATAGCTAATAACTGACTGTACTTATGAATAGTATGTAACTAGAAGACTTGGCATGTTATAAACTGATGATGGGATTCTAAGGGCATAACATGCTGATGACATTTAGTTTGCAAGTATCTTTATGTGTTCTCATCACTTCAACTGAGAATCAATATTCATTCCTAGAAATTTTGCATTTGTTAGACAGTCTATATAGGTGAAATCTACATTTAATTTAACATTGTCATTTTCCCTCTTCAAACTGAAATTCATGGCAATAATTTTCGTTATGTTAAATGTCACTTTGTCGATTATTGACCAAGGCACAGATTAGACAATTTTAACGTCCTTCACTGGAATGTACAGTGTTTATCTAATAAGGTGGAAGTAGTGGAAGATGTCATAGAGACTTATCACTTAGATGTAGTCTGTCTCGTAGAACACTGGTTAAAGCTTGATGAAATAGATCTATACTGGCCTGAGGGCTACACCCTAGCTGACAACTAATAAAAATCATGGTGGGTGTGTTATATTTCTAAAAAATTGATTAAATATGAACCAACAGCAAAAGTTAAAGCATTATCTCTAGAAATGTTACATGAAATTGCAGCTGTTAGGTTAACAGATTTAAATTTGATAGTTGTAACTTTGTACTCAACTAAGACTAGAGGCAATTCAACAGATGATTTTTTTAACAAGTTAGTGTCTTTATGTGAGACAGTCTGTAAGTATAAGTGTAGGAAAGTAATCTGTGGAGATTTCAATTTGAATTTTCAGTTGTCCACTATCTATAACTCATATGTAAATAATTTATTAAATTCTTTTGGTATTTATATTCCAGCCACTGAAATAACAAGGCCACATTATAAAGGTACTAGTACCTGTATTGACAATATATTTGTATCAAATGAGTTAATGCATCTCAAGTCAAGGATAATTAAGACCTGAGTATCTGACCACTGGCCACTACTTCTTAAAACAGATATAACAAGAAATTGTAACACTGACTCAGTGCACATGGCAGGAAAGAAAGTATGTGTGGTCAATTATGATAATCTAAATATGTTGAAGTCTCATATTGATAAAAGTAATTGGTTGCAGGTTTATTGAGAACATGCAATAGATAGAAAGGTGGAAGAACTCATGTCTATTCTTTCTGTATATGCTAAGATGTCCTTTCCCATTAAGTTACTAAATAATAAAAAGGCACTAAGAGTAAATAAGGTCAAGAGTGAAAAGGTGTTGAAGATCAAGAGGGAGTGTGATGACTGGTATAGAAGTATAGGTTCTCAAGTATTTTAAGACATGCTCACAGTGAAAAAGAAAAGATTAAGACAGGCTTTAAGGGAAGCTAGGTGTAAAAAAAAAATGAAGATATAATACTAACATCTGAAAATAAGACACGTGCAATGTGGAATGTGGAATATCATTAACAGTCAGTACAACAGGAAAATGACTTCACAGGCTGAAGGCAGTAATCTGAATGCTGCACAGTTAAATACATTCTTCACTGAGAAGGTGCAGGAAATAATAAAGGTGATTGGCACTTCCAATATAGCCACTGACCATAAACACTACCTGAGAAACACCACAAAGCCTGAAAATATATTTAGCTTTAAACTGGTCAAGGTACAGGATGTTACTAATATACTGAGGAAAATGAGGAACAGTTTTAGTAATGATGTTTATGGTTTAAGTTCAGCCATGTTAAAGTGTGATTCAGTTCAACTGCCAGAATTGATAACACATGTAGTAAATACATGTATTTTGGAGGCTCAGTTCCCAAAGGCACTAAAGTTTGTTAAAGTCACTCCAATACACAAAAAACGCAGCCTCTCAAGTTGTGATAATTTTAGGCCTGTTTCAATTGTGCCAATCTTGTCTAAAGTGATAGAAGCTATATTAAATAATCAAATAGTAAAATACTTCGAAGAAAATGAAATCTTCACTGACAGTCAATTTGGCTCCAGATCAGGGTTAGGAACTGTTAAATCTGCCTTATCACTTTTAACACAGTGTGTGAAGCAACTAGAAAGCAAGCTAGTGGTTCAGAATAAACTCTTTGATTTATCAATAGCTTTCGACACTGTGTCTCATGAAATCTTATTGAACAAACTGCAATTCTATGGCTTTACAGGAAGTGCTCTGGAATTGATAAAATCTTATCTAAGTAATAGAGTGCAGAAGGTGGATTTTAATGGTGCAGAATCAGATTACTTACCTGTGGGCATGTTCTGTGCTTGGCCCAATTCTATTTATTATTTATATAAATGACTTACCATCTAACATAGTTGGGCCGTCAACTAGGACGTACTTATTTGCAGATGATCTTGCAGTCTGTATAACTGCAGAAACAGCACAGAAGGTGAAATATGAAGCAGACCAGAGCACTGTCAAAGTTGAAAATTGGTGTAAAGCTAATTCCCTTTGTGTCAACAACAACAACAAAAAAAAAGTACAAGACCTGTATGTATCGTGGAATAATAACACTGAACTTGAGCAGAGCTCAAATGCTGTTAATTTCCTTGGAATCTCAACTGATTCAAAATTATCCTGGGGTAGCCAGCATTAGCAAATGAATATTTGCTCTAAGGAAGCTGCATCTTTGTCTAAACGTGCCAGTACTTAAAGTGGTTTATTTTGCTTTAATACACAGTCACATTTCCTATGGTACAACACTGTGGGGACATCAAAACAAGGCAGCTAATGTCTTCAAACTACAAAAGAAGGCAATAAGACTGATATGTAGCTTAGCACCCAGAGCTCACTGTAGGCCAAGCTCTAAAAAATTACAGATTATGACCCTGCTGTCAATATTTATACTACAGTGTGTAATGCATGTTAAGGAAAACTATCCAAATTATCAACAGTATGACATACGACATAATTATAACACAAGAAACAAGCAGGACCAAGATTCTTCCCAATGTAACTATAAAAAAACACAAAAGTGCTTCTTATACAAGTCCATAAAAATTTTTAATGCCATACACCAACATATCAGAGATCAATTCAAAAAAAAAAAAAAAAAAAAAAAAAAAAAAAAAAAAGCAAAAGAATTTCTTCTTGAGCTCAGCATTTATGAAACTGATGAATTTTTAAGGGAGACAAAGAATATGGTACGACTGCACTTTGTGATCAGTTTTTATATGCTTCTATATATGAGTAAGTCTGTAATTGGCTAAATTTACTATGCAATATCAATTTGTACCGGAAGTTTCCCTGTTTTGTTTTTGTGTGAAGGTACCATAATTATTTGTGTAATATTTTCTTGTTTTTGTAATTATTTGTGTAACATTTATACTATGTAATATTGACTTTTGTAATGCCCTTTTAGGTCTCTATGACAATAAAAATCAATCAATTGTAAACTTCCGTGAGAGTTTCATATGCTTTCTCTGAGAGTAGTTCTCTTGTTTTCTCAGTGACTATAATATTGCTGTCATCAGCGAAGAGAATTTTTTCGCCATGAGAAACACTACTGGGAAAGTCATTGATGTATATCAGGAATAGTATTGGTCATAATTTGATACCTTGTGGAAATCGCATATTAAAGTATTTTTGGCCGGCCGTGGTGACCGAGCGGTTCTAGGCACTTCAGTCCGGAACCGCACGACTGCTACGGTCGCAGGTTCGAATCCTGCCTCGGGCATGGATGTGTGTGATGTCCTTAGGTTTGTTCTGATAAGTGTTTTACTAAATGTTTAGATCTATTTGAAGTATGTGTTATCTCTATTCTTTGTACCCTATCTGCTAGGTATGATCAAAACCAGTCCTTAGCTACCACTCTTATTCCTAATGCTTCTAATTTATTTAATGGAATCTTGTGGTCAACTGTATCAAAGGACTTAGAAAGATCATAAAGGAACCCTCTGACAGACTCTTCTTTATCAAGAGCATCAAGTACAACTTTTTTGCATTCTACCACAGCGGACTCCGTATTTTTGCCACATTAGAAACGAAACTTTTAAGTGAATCAAAGATTGTATTTATTCAGGTAATTCATTAATCTATTTTTCATAATTGCTTCTATTATTTTTGAGAATGGTGACAGCAGGAAAACCAGCTGGTAATTTTCTGCATTACCTTTCTTAACCAAAGGCACAACTCTTGCCTGTTTTAACTGCTCTGGAAATGTCCCTGATGTAAAGGATTCATTTATTATGTGTATTAAGGGACCTTGTATAACCTCTACGCATTGTTTTAGTACACACATTGGTACTTCATCTAAGCCTACTGACTTTTAATTTTTTAATTTTTGAACAGTTTTACTGGCTTCATTATTTGTGATTTGAAGTAACATCATTGTATTTAGTGGAACATTATTTACAGGGGTTATATTTGTTTTGGGGAATTTTTGTTGTGACTTCCCTGCCATACTTGAAAAATGCTCATTTACATAGTTTGATAAGTGTTGTGGCTTATTTATTACCTTATCCCCCTCCCTCAGCAGTATGTTATTCTGTGTTTCTTTGCTTCTCCCCGTTCCCGTTTTTATAACATCCCAGACTGCCTTGCTTTTATTCCCTGCATTATATATTACTATGTCATTAAACGACTTTTTTGCAGCTATCAGCACCTTCCTATAGATCTTTTTGTATCTATGATAGAAATTTAAGAATTCTGGATCATTGTGACTCTTTTTCATGGAAGTGAGGTATTTAAGTGTTTGGGACGACTTCTTAATACCTGCTGTTATCCATCTACTTTTGTGTGACATTGATACAGACATGCATACTTTTGGAAATGCCTTTTCAAAGTTCAATTTAAATAATGTGGATTCTTATTCACATTGGTTTCCTTATACACTTCATCCCAGCATTGTTTTGCTAGTTCCTTTGAAAAACCTTTTATTTTCATTTCTGATGGGTGTCGTTTGTAGGCTTGTAGTTTAGGGAATGATTTGATGTCTCATTTTACTGTTGTTATTTGACAGAGATGGTCTGATAATCCGAGATCTTTTACAGCTACATCACATTTTTCCCTGTCCATATTTGTGGCCACATGGTCAATTACTGATGAAGTCATTGTAGTAACCTTTGTTCCACTATTGACCAATAGGGACAGGCCAAAACTTTGAAGTATATTTATGAGGGTGCTGCTGGATTCATTTACGATGTTCATGTTGATTTTAATGTCCCCACACAGAATTGTGCTGAGCTTTGTACTTGAGACTTTATTTAGAAATTCTTTTAATCTATTGAAAAACAGTGTCCACACTATCACTGGGAGATCTATACACACACAAAATTATTAATATCTTGGTGATATCAAGCCCTGTTAATTCAAACTGCTGGAGATACTCTTTAGGCAGGGGAACCTGTTGTCTAGATTTATCCTAAAAAGACCTACCTCTCATACTGATGACAACAGGTATTTGACCATGTGTGGCCCGAGATCCACCCCCTATACTTTCACGAATCAGCTGTACCAATCTTCCCTTGTCAGTCCTGTTTAGGTATAGGCCACACCTAGTGAAACCCCATCTGTCGATAGTCCTGACGGGCACCAGAGAAACGTGAGCAAAGTTGGCTACCCTCAGAGCCACCCCTAACCCCGCATTGATTTGCCTCACATCTCCATCAAGGTGTGGCCAATCGTGACACCAGAACATCTCAACAAAGTGTACGTTGGTGCCACAAGTCAGGGAAGCTATCTTGCCCAGGTCACCACCTATGTCATATGCCCCATCCCTGTCCAAACTGTTTCCCACCCCACCCGCTATCACTACATGGTCTTCTTTTGTAAAGTCCTTACGTAAAGACCCTAAGTCCTCTATCACATAACTTAGCCCTTGCATTTGGCTGGAAGATACTGGTGGCCTGGTATGCTGCACCTAAACTTTCCTGTAACTCGGGGCCAACAACTCACCCATGGCTACTACCTAGCAGCAGCACTTTCTTCTTCCTAACATTTTGTATATTTCTAAGCTTCTTGGCCTAAGTTGAAGTGCGCTGCACATTTCTTGCTCCTCTTTCTACCAGAGGCTCTGGCAGTGGTAGACGCATGTTTTTGGGGTTGATGATAAAACTATCAGATCATGTTCTCTTTCTTCCTATCCTCCTACAAGCTGCCAGTCCACAACCACCCTCCTCCTACTCCCTAGCTCTCTTGATCCTTATCAGTTCCTTCTTTCAACTGTGCCTCAAGGGCACAGATTTTCCTTTCCTGTAGCCCAATCAATATGTTCCTCGCATACTCTGCAGTTCCAGGAGAGAGCCTCTTCTGTTCTCCCAACATTCTCCCCACTACATCTCCCCCCACCTCTCCCTCCCCCAATGAAAATATTTCCTACAAGATTAGCAACAAATCCCTCTACTCACAACGCTATAACAGCTTCGACATTTCTCACTCATGATCAGTTTCAAAAGAATAATTAAGTTTTAAATTTGTCAAGGACATGAGATTGGCTATATGTAAACAAAAACAACACGAAGGTCTTACGTGCCGTTATTGTTGTTTTTGTACTGATTTACAGATACAATGACAGAAGAATGTATTAGTAATTACGTTGCTGTTAGAGAATTTACTTTAGTGTTTGGTCAGGCTTTAAATGTTTATAACTCCAAAAATTTATGCCTTGATCACCTCTAACTAGTTAACAATATGAAATGTGTTAGTTAAATAGAATTTAAAAACTTTTAATTATTCTTTTATTGTGACAATAGACACTGATGAAACTAGTAGCTGTCTTTATAAAACGAATTTTGCACTATCAAGAAAACTTGAATAGAATTTTTTGTGTTTTGGCATGCAAAATTTCACATTATGTCGCAATTATCGGGACTTCAGATTACACTAAGTCCCCCCCCCCCCCCCCCTCCCCAAGAATAAGCTCTATGGGGACGCAAATATTCAGTTGTGTGACAAGAATGGACACTACAGCAAATATACGAAACAAAGGAAATTTAAATTTGACACTATTTCCTCTCAAATAAGTTCTTTGTGCAATTCCTGGCCGATTTGGAGAATTTATCCTCTCAGAGGTCGGGTGTTGTGTTGCGCTTATCACCATTTTACCTTTTGTTTAGATGCAAAAAAAAACCAGTATCAACTGATGTAGACTTGCAGTAGGCGGCCGATTGCTCCTGCATACGATCTCCTGGCCAGAAATGCCATACTGTCGTTTCATTTCACGCTAGGTATGAAACTGATTCTCTGTTATGCACATTATTGAAATGCATTGTGAGTCATCTCTGAATTAGTATATGCTCAGTCAGTTTAATATTAATTTGCAGGGCTCTAGAGTAAGCAGTGTGTAGTTGTGCACTATGGTCCATTGTCGTGACCCCTAGCATGGCAATACAGCATGCGACTGTAACGGTGTCAACAGCACTGGGTAGTGTTGTCTACTTCGCTGGATGGTGGTGCATGAGAAACAGAGTTGTCATGATGGCCAGTATGACCTCAGTACCGCAGGTTTCCATGTTGGCCAGTGGGTATTTGGAGCAAATCCATTAACACTCAGATATGAAGATTTGTTTATCTTTGACATCACGGAATCATGTTTCTATATCTGCTCCATCCCTCCATACCCCCTCCCCACTCCCCAGTGGAAGGGGGTCACAATTATTTTGTGAGTTTGTGCATGGAACACATGAGGCTTCTAGTAATTGGATCCTATCTGCATTAACTTTCCCGTGCTCGAACATCCCTGTCCTCAATCCTTCCCCTCTTCCCCTTCTTTACATCTCTGTTTCCTTGTTTACATTGGCCTGGCTATCTTTTTTTTCTATCCCTTACAGTATTATTCTTCTTGCTTTACACTTTCCTTTTTGGAGTTTTTGGTCCCTCTTTGGGGATTCAACTCCTCTAAATTTTGTCTCCATGGTGTGAGCCAGCTGGGGAACAACACCATACATGAAGTCTTTGGCATGTGGCCTTACCACCTCTTCCATTTTTTACCTGAAGCCATTGTCCTTTTTGTGCTATACAGCTAGCACAGTAGTCATTTCGTGTGCTTGGGGTGTAATGTACTCTTTTGATGGAGTCCTCTGAAAACACAGGGATGACAGTTCTGATACACGAGCTGCTACCTCCCTGTGTATGCCTAGGAGTAGTGGCTTGTCATTCTGGAGCATTGGAACTCCCAGCAACAGCCCCTATGCCATGTGCTCTTCAGAAATATGATCAGCTTCGCCTTGTGTCTACAACATCTACCATTGACTCTGATACATCCTTTCCCCCTCCTCCTCCTTACCCCAGTGATGCCTCACTCTTCTCTCCCTCTCCCCTGAACACAACTCCCTTTGCTCCTTTCATCCAGCAGAGAAGTGCCTCTTCTCTGGTGTCTGCTGGTACACATCGGCCGTGGAGCCATCAGCTCTAGCACCACCAAGGTTGCCTGGTCTCTCTTTATAGAACTAGCAGAAGCCTCTCTCCCCATCCCCTTGCCTCTCTGGCCACTGGCTTCTGTCCTCCTCTACCTATGAAAGAGAAGAAGGAACATAAGTCCTGGGATGAGGAAACTCTCATTGCCCAGGAGGATGGCATTCCACAGGTTTCAGTGTTAAGTATCCTTTTCCTCATCACTATTAAAGGACTTGTGACCTCCGTCAAACTGTTGGTCACCCCTGCTCTGCATGTGGACAACTTCTGTGTCTGAGTTGTTTAACACTTGGTGGCCTTTGTGAAGTGACAGTTCCAGGGTGCCATGTGGTATGCTTCTGCATGGACCTTCTCACACAGTTTTCAGTTTTCTCCTCTTAAATTGTGGGTGGTGCATTTGTGTCACCATATTGTGTTCGGTACCTTCTGGAGCTCTATCTCGAGACCCAATTTCTGATTGTGATCCCCCAGTTCCATTCCTTGGGTCTTCTTTTTGACAAGAAATTTACTTAGTCACCCCATATCCGCCTTCTGGAGATTGGCTGTCTCCATAAACTCAATGTCCTCCACTTCCTTTCCTTTCCCACACCTCTGGGGGGGGGGGGGGGGGCGTGCAGATTGTTTGACTCCTCACCATCTTTGTTTTTGTCCCTTCTGGTCCATGGTTGCCAAATTTATGGCTCAGCTGCTCCTTCCATACTGATCCTCTTGGATCAGGTCCACCATTGTGGTATCTGTCTGATCATCAGTACCTTTTGCACTAGCCCTATTGTTTCCTGGTTGAAGCTGGGGTTGTCCCCCACTCGCTGCCCTTTTGGTTCAACAGTCTAAGCTTCTTGTTTCCTATGCCATCACCATCTTCTCTTTCCCCTCACACCCTTTCTATTTTAAATTTTAGCAGCTCCAGGACATTGCCCACCCTTCAGGTGAGTTTAGCAGTTGGGCTCCACCTTGCTGCTCTTTGCCACGATTTTTATCTTCCCTCTTTGTCCTGTTCCCCATTCTCTCCAAACACCTCCTTCCCCTTGGTTAGTTCCTTGATCCCAGATTCAGAGAGATCTCTCCTGGGGGGTCTTTGTTTCATTGTTGTTCTGCCAGCTTTTATGGGAGTTTCAGGCTGCTGTTGTGTTTTAATGTAATGGCTCTAGGCTCTAAATCTGCTAATCACAAGGGATGTGCCTTCATGCCTTCTGCTGGCAAGTAACACCATCTATTACCTGCCATATGTTGCATGTGTACTGCATAGCTAATGACCATTTACCAGGCTCTTTAGTATGTTAAACAGTCCTCTCTCACCCATGTTATGTGCAGACTCGATAAGTGCCCTTGAGGCAATCAGACAGTGGTTTTCCCTCCCTCTTCTTGGTCTATGACATCTTGACCATGCTGGTTGTTCAATTGACTTTCTTTGGGTTCCCACTCATGTGGGTATCCCAGGTAATGAGCTGCTGATCCTGTGGCTTGGGGGTGTAGCCCTTTTCTGTGACCTCTCTGGTGCTGGGTTTGCAGCTTCATGTCAGATTCCTTTTTGCTCAGCCTTGAGCTGACTCTTGGAGGCCAACCCCCTGCCCAATAAACTTATTGCGATAAGGGGACTCTTGCCGCATGGCCCACTGGGGATCTACCATCCTCTGCTATCTTCGTATTGGTCATACAAGGTTGAATCATAGCCTCTTACTCCATAATGATTTGTTCCCCCACCCCTCACTGTCAACCATATTTTACAAGACTCTACTATCATTTCGCCTTTAGCACTAAATACGCTCTTCCATTCTCCATTGTCACAGATAGTAGCAGACAACCTTACATACTTACATCTGTCTTTGGTTTTCATCATAAAAGTGGTTTGTCCCCTAGATTTAAGTACCTGAATTCTCTTCCACAATTAGAGGCCCTCAGTTTGGAAGGCCTTCATCATTGCTTTCATGCTGGTCAGGTTTTCCTCCCCATTTTGAGTTGTTTCATCCCGTCCCCATTGTGTCACAGTCATGGTGTGAAGTGGGAACTGGGGTGGGTTAGCAGCGATTCCAGCACCATGTCACACATAGCGCCATTGGGGTGTCTTATGATCTTCCCCTTCCTCCCTCCAGTTCTTTACTCTTCCTGCCACCCAAGTATTCCGTCTGCATCTTCATTTGCCTGTTTTGCTTTGCCATTGACTAGATTGTGCTGTTGGTTTGCTGCTCCCACAGTCTCTGCCACTTTGGACCTTGGGACTAATGATGCCACTGTTTGGTCCCTCTCCTCATTCAGACAATCAATCAGCATCTGCAGCCAGCAGGCAAGCAGACTAGGTATCTGATCTGTTAGTGTCTGTGTCAGGGTGTTACTAGTATTAATGACAAGTTTGAAATTATTACCTGTTTCCAAATACAAATAGGCATTTTTGTTCCCTGATCAATTAGAACTACAAAACTATATGCCTAAATTTAGGAAATAATGACCAGTTAAAAACAGAACATTCTGGAATATGAGTTATTTGGTTACAGATAACTTTTGAAATAGGGCTTTTTTTAAAAAAGTAAAATTATACTGCAAATTGGAACCAAAAAGGCTTTCAGTTGAGTTATATTGCTACATTCAGAATTACTCATTCCTAATTCCAACTGCATGTGTTTATACTGATACTGAAATTAGTATTTATTCGCAAAATTTATTTTTTGGTAAATGAGTTACATTATCAGGAAAATTGATTGTGAACAATCAGGTGTTAGTATATTCCTTGCTAGAATATGAAAATATTTAATCTGTTTAACAGTTGTACTAGTGTTACTAGATCAAAAATAAATACATATAACAAGTTGTTGATTGCAACTCACTCTGTTGTAATTTTGGGATGGTTGTCAAATGTGCGGCCATCACCAGCAGTGCACTGAGCCTCAATCACAGTCATCACAGCTTGGGAGGGGATTGACCCAGCGATGCTAGCATTCTAGGCTGGTGGCACAAGCCGCATCAGTTTCTGGTGATCCCACGTGTCAGCAGAACTGCCGTATCAGAGGCTGGTGAAGAAGGAAGGAATATCGACATTTGACATTCTGTCAACAGTGAGGTCGTCAGAGACAGAGCAAAAGCTCTGATGGTTTCAAGGATGGGGAAGAAAATCGGCCTTGGCCTTTCAAAGGAACCATTACAGCATTTGCCTTGATTGATTTAGGGAAATAATGGAAAACCTAAAACTGGCTGGCAGGACACGGAATAAAGCCAACATGTTCCTGAATAATGTGGTGTAAACCTTCATCCAGAAGTGTTCTCACTAACTTTGTTTCTTCTGTATCAGGAACTGCCATGGGTAGGCAGCTTGAGGAATTTGTTTTCTTTGCTGAAAACAGTCTCCTCTGTGGTGCACGTTTTCTCTTGTGACTCCTTTGTGGACTAATGAAAGAGATACTACTACTGGCATGAACAGCACCTACACTAGCCTTCAATGAAGTTACCATTTTGTTGACCAGCTGAACTTGAGTAACTGACATACCAGAAACAATTTCTGCCAGTACCTCTGTGTCACAGGAACTGACTGGCTTCAGAATTTTCTTCTCTCTCATTAATGAAAGAAATGCCTCCAACATTTGTAACTAGTACATCTGGTAATTGTAACTAGTACATCTGGTAATTCAGAAATTTCAAACGGATTTTCTTCTGTACTCTCTACTTGGCAAACATTATGTATATGCTTGGACATATTTAACTTAATGCTATAATCAATACATGTGTAGTAATATCTATGAATGCTTACTTTACAGTCAGTGCCCACTTTCTTCCAAAAGGCAAACTTCAAGTGATTTTGTGGCTGGTACTTCCCAACCTCTGCCTATCTTTCTAGTTGAGTCCTTATTCATCAAAATACTGAATTTGTGCTTATGGTGAATGTTTTTCACTTTACTTGTTAGTTTTTCTTTCACAATGACAATGAGCCTGTCAAACAGATTTGCTGTTACAAGCAACGTGAATGCAAATATACCTTTATCCAAATGATTCAATGGCTTTGCATTACCATGTAGAGGAAGTGGTGGTAAAATGGACCCTGCAACAAATATGCCCCCCCTTAATATCTTAATAACATTTAGCTGAACTCTAGTGTTGATAGCTGGAACTAGTGTTCTAGTATGCTCACTGGCCTGTAGGAGCAATGGAAGCAGGTCAGTACAGTGGTTGAGTGGCTGTGAGGTTATATTTTTCAAGCTCCTGTTCAAAACTTTGAGAGGTATGTGAATTTCACTTTATTAATGTACCATTATTGGTTAATACTTAGATGCAAGCACCATGCATACAACCTAGTAAGTATTGGCATCAGTTTCAAATAGAGTAAAAGGTGTGGTATTATTGCATTTTAAAGCTGTTTACACTAGTTTACAAGGTGTAAGTGACTGTAATATGGCCCCCATTGGTGCTTCTAATGTGGACCCCAGGGTCCATATTATAAGCAGACCGTTAAATGTTTTTATTTCTGTTTTCAGCTGCCTAGGACTAATCTGGCACTTAAATGAACCCCCAAAAGGCAGGTGTGGGATGAAAACAAAATGTGAGAGGCAGTGTCTGCTGTTGTAGGAAAAACGATGGGAGTTAAAAAAGCAAGCATCGAAACATTTTGCTGTCCCAAATACAACTCTGCGCCAGTATGTGTATGAGGCTAATACCTTACAGATGGCAGATGTTGAAACTAAAAAGCTTGGAAGAAAACCAGCTCTATCAGCAGCCCTAGAAAGTGAACTAGTGGTTTACTTACAGTATATGGAGACGAAAATTCTATGCTTTTACTAGTATGGATGTTAGAAAAATGGCCTACCAACTTGCAGTTAGGAATGGAATTGCAACAAACCTCAGAAATGAAATTGCTGGAAGGGCTTGTCTTGACCATTTTCTTCGACGTCATCAAGATAAGCTTTCAAATAGAAAGCCAACTGGATCATCATATGCTCGAGCAAAAGGCTTTTTCCATTCTACGACTTGCTATAAGCTGAATACTGGAAACATAAATATCCAGAAGATCGTGTATGGAACGTTGACAAAACAGGCCTTAGTGTAGTTCAGACTAAGATACCACAAGTAATTGCAAGCAGAGGTAAACGCCAAATTTGTTCTCTGACTGCTGCAGAGTGTGGGTCTCTAGTAATGGTCATCTGTTTGCTGAGTGCAGGAGGTCCTTGGTCCTTATGTTGCCCTGATGTTCATATTCCCGAGAACGGAAGAGGGGGGAGACCACTGTTTCAAATGATTTGCTATACAAAAAGAGTTAGAAGCCATTATTAAGAAAAAAGAGGAAAAGAACTTTGCCAAAGACCCCCTAGTGAGATAAGCCTCTACATCCTTACATTTGTCCTCTAGCCATGCCTGCTTAGCCATTTTGCACTTCATGTCGATCTCATGTTTGAGACGTCTGTGTTCCTTGTTGCCTGCTTCATTTACTGCATTTTTATATTTTCTCCTTTCATCAATTAAATTCAATATCTCTTCTGTTACCCAAGGATTTCTAATAGCCCTCGCCTTTTTACCTATTTGATCCTCTGCTGCCTTCACTACTTCATCCTTCAAAGCTACCCATTCTTCTTCTACTGTATTTCCTTCCCTTGCCAAAGAGACACACTATATTATAGGATCCAACAGGTTTGCTTTCATGGAGAATCCACTGCCAAATATTCTCGCTGTAGTGAGTCTTAAGTGCACCCATAAATGTACGATCTAGCGGTTGCAGGACTAGAAAAATTAGCCTCAATAACTTGGTCATTCTTAGGCGGCAGTTCATTGTTACAATTTGCTGAAACCTGCCAGCTTGATCATCCAACCTGTTGGCGTCGTCTTTTTTAGCTGGTGTGCTAAGTGAAGGCAATTCCAATCGTTCAGCTCCAGATATAATAAACCTCTTCCATAACAGTTGTGATGATAAAATTTATTACAGGTTAGTGACAGATCCATTTCACATTGACGTGGATGTGTTGCCAGACAGACTACAAGAGGAAGTCTTAGAAATTAAAAATGATTCCGCAGCGAAGTATGACTTTAATAAGATGGATAAGCCTTTATTTTGGGTGAAATATCTCACGGTGTATCCCAGCACAGCAGAACAAGCACTGAAACTGTATTTACCATTTTCAAGCACTTATTTGTGCGAAAGAGCATTTTCAGAGATAGTGGCGATAAAAAATAAGCTTAGAAGCAAACTCAGTATTGCCAATGATTTACGTTGCGCAGTTTCTGCTATTCAGCCAAGAATTCAAAATCTTGTCAAAAATTTGCAAGCTCATCCTTCACATTGATTTATTTGTTTGTTTCTTGCCATATGTGTGTGGAAATAATATTTTTATAATAAATACGTAACATTATAAGAGAACTTGTTATTTTCCTCCTAACTGTCCTTACATGTAGGTAAAACTGTAAAGTTACAAAAAACTATTTCGAAGAAACAATATAAAATAAACATAGTGAATCTGATTTAAATATAAATACTGCGTGTCATCCTTATGGATTCTGATGTAACGTGTGGTATATTATTTCAACTAATAATAGTATTTCTTCTGGATGAAGACACAGCGAAAGTTTATCCTAGATATAGCAAGCGTAGTTCTAAAATCGTATACTGGTGAAGAAATGGTGTGCAGCAAGGGAATATAATCAAGGTAAGGAAGTTGTTATATTCATATTTTTTAAAGTTCTGTGTAGTCTGCAAAATTATTTCGTAAAACTTATTTTTATATATTTTTACTTTTTTGGTTCTGGGAACTGAGCCTTTGTCGCTGTTCGGTAACTGTCGTCGTTGACATAAATGCCAACCTATGCGCAATGACAATGGGGAGCGCTATAGGCGTACAAAGCAGTGATGTTCGTTAACACTGTGACTGAGTGACTATTTTTGATAATGAGTGAAAGTAATAAGCTGTACTCAACTTAAAATAACGGCCCCCATCCACTAGTCTGCAAAGGTCGCAACTATTTTTCCTTGTTTACCAAGGACTTTCTTTGCTTTAGGAGTGGCTTATAATCACTAGACTAGACTGATGACGTAATAACTGTGACTCGATACATTAACAGCCCACCATGTTACTTGACGTCACCATCACAAATTTTTCAATAGTTTCTAGATAATTTATAAAAATCTCTATTTTTTTATTTTTTGGGGGGGGGGGGGGCAGGGAAGTTTTCTTTTCACCAGAAGGGGGGCATGAAAAACAAAGTTTTGGGAACCTCTGGACTACATGATGTCCATAAACTTGTACTTGGCTCTCGTCTGTAGAACATCACGTCATTCTTCAGCAAATAATGGTGACAAATGTTAATTGAGTTTTTATCTTTCCACTTATGTTTGACCCTTAACACCTCTGGGTCTTTGTTCTGTTCGTTTGAAATGTTTGAGAAAGCTGTTTTATGTAGTTTTGAAAAGGAAGTCCTCTTATGTAGTACATACCAGTTTGGTCTTCATCTGCCCCGAACTTCGTTTTACTTGGGTTTGCACCATGTGGACACCGGGCAAAAGAATTTGCTAAGGTGTTTGTCGGCCCTGGACGTATTTTACATAGAAATCATACTCTTGCAAGATTAAAATCCACCCTGCTACTTCCTTTAGGTTTGTCTCCTCGTCACACATCTGTGTAATCGTGTTTAATTTGGATTTTAGAACCTGGCAAGTAGTCTTAAAGTGTGACAGTACTCCACGCTTAAATTCTGGGGAGTCGTCTGTTTGTACGTTAAGTGTATGTGTACTCGCACCCTGATTCTACTCGTTATCATATTTGTTACCGGCCACTGTGAGTTGCAGATTCATATTTTCAGCTGTGTTGTCATTTATTACGACGCTGTTTTCTATGTCTGGTGTGGTGATTACATAGTCTGGGTAATACTACCGTACTATGTCCTCATATGTCCCAAAATTGTATACATTTGGATCTGAGTTATTAGACCACATACTTTACTATCTTGTTCGTTTTCCGATCCAGACGAAATATTGGCTCCGTTATTTTTCTCTCCATCATCGACATGTTCTTCCCAGTTTTGTTCGATTCCCTCTACCCACAATGCCTCAGACACTTTCTGCTTGTCTTACAAAGTTTTGTGGAAGGATTTTAGTAGATCTTGTAGCTTGTTGAACTTTTGATCAGGTGTACTTATCCGTACTTCCCTCTTTTTTTCTATGACCTATATTAGCGGTATTTTGTCGATTAATACTATCGTCTTGATCAATCCTAGCTTTACCGGTTACAGCAGGATTTGTATCAAGTCCGATGTCAGTTTTGTCTGCCGGGAGGAAGTCTGCATTGGTGAATACGGACGGGTCCGTGGTCCATACTCCAGTAGCTTCGAAACCTTTGATAGCGGTTTTCATTGTTGCACTTTTGATGAAAGCTGAACCAAAAGCTTTGAAATTTGAAGGACCACCGCGCCCTGCACATCCCTCGGTCCATACGCGGAGTCAGTGGAGCTGAGAGGCGACTGGTATATATACCACACCACCCGCCAGCCTAGGACGTCAGTAAACAGGAGTAACCTGACGATGATGGCACGCTACGCCGTGACTGGAACACGATAGTAGGAAAAGGAAGAGAAGGAAACGTAGTAGGTGAATATGGATTGGGGTTAAGAAATGAAAGAGGAAGCCGCCTGGTAGAATTTTCCACAGAGCATAACTTAATCATAACTGCATGCCCGAGAGACCTTCAAGCACATTCATATTATATTAATATCCAGAAAAACTTGAATTTCTTATCATTACTGAATTTCAACACAGTCTAACATGTGTTGGACTGTGACGATACGGTAACAACTTTGATACAGCTTCCAGTTTGCGGAACTGGCGGCTGTTTAGGGGAGGCCCTTTGGGCCGGACTTAATCCGGATGAAATCCTGGCACTGAGGGCACGTGTCGGTTATGCCGTCGGCACACGGACTGTTCATTCGAACGTAGAGCATTCAGAATGCCGAGTTTCTGCCGTCATGGCATGGAAAACGCACGCTGGGGAGTCTTTCCAAACGTGCGGAGCAATATCTAGCAAGACAGATATTCTGAAAGTGTGTTTGAATGTTGACCAACGAGATGGAAGAACGCCGCGTACGTCACATGCACGCCATCTTTCTTCAGTACAGACTCGCCATACGCCATACTGGCTTTCAGTTGATGTTGGTTTCAAGGTATAGTCTGTCTGTAAACTCGAGAGCGAACAGCGCTTTTCGTGGGGCAAGTGGCATTTTCCGGAAGAACCATGCCACTGGCCTACAGGGGCACCCAAAATCAGTTGCCCGTTACCTGTCTAGCGGCGTAGATCGGCGTGCAGTGATGTACAATACGTCGTTTCTGTTCGTGAGGTCTTAGTTGCTAGTGTCAGTCAGTTAACGTTGTGTAGGCCCTACTCACTGATATACTTCGGTAACTGGAAGTGCTGGACAACCGCCATGCATTGCAAGAAAATTGCAGAAAACGTAGAGGAGCTATTTGCGGAGTACATTTCCCCACCATGTTACAGTTCTGGGTGGAGATTTTAGTTTGCCAGATATACCGGGTGATCAAGAAGTCAGCCGGCCGAGGTGGCCGAGTGGTTCTAGGCGCTTCAGTCTGGAACCGCGCGACCGCTACGCTCGCAGGTTCAAATCCTGCCTTGGGCATGGATGTGTGTGATGTCCTTAGGTTAGTTAGGTTTAAGTAGTTCTAAGTTCTAGGGGACTGATGACCTCAGCTGTTAAGTCCCATAGTGCTCAGAGACATTTTAACCATTTGATCAAGAAGTCAGTATAAATTTGAGAACTGAATAAATCACGGAATAATGTAGATAGGGAGGCACAAATTGACACACATGCTTAGAATGACATGGGATTTCATTAGAACAATAAATAAATAAATAAATACAAAAGCTAAAAAAATGTCCGACAGATGGCGCTTCATCTCATCAGAATAGCAATAATTAGCATAACAAAGCAAAGATGATGTTCTTTACAGGAAATGCTCAATATGTCCACCATCATTACTCAACAATAGCTGTAATCGAGGAATAATGTTGTGGACAGCACTGTAAAGCGTGTCCGGAGTTTATGGTGAGGAATTGGCGTCGGATGTTGTCTTTCAGCATCCCTAGAGATGTCGGCCGATCACGATACACTTGCGACTTCAGGTAACCCCAAAGCCAATAGTTGCACGGACTGAGGTCTGGGGACCTGGGAGGCCAAGCATGACGAAAGTGATGGCTGAGCACACGATCATCACCAAACGACGATCATCACCAAACGACGCGCGCAAGAGATCTGTCGCACATTTTGTGAGCTTCGTTTTTTTCTGTTCTAATGAAACCCCATGTCATTCCAAGCATGTGTGTCAATTTTTACCTCACTATCTACATTATTCCGTGGTTTATTACGTTTTCAAATTTATACTGACTTTTTGATCACCCGGTAAACTGAAACATTCATAACGGGTGGCAGGGTCAAAGAATTCAGTGAAATTTTTTTAAAGTGCTTTATCTGAAAACTACCTTGAGCAGTTAAACAGAGAACCGACTCGTGGCGATAACATATTAGACCTTCTGGTGACAAACAGACCCGAACTATTTGAAACAGTTAACGCAGAACAGGGAATCAGCGTTCATAAAGCGGTTACTGCATCGATGATTTCTGCCGTAAATAGAAATATTAAAAAAGGTGGGAAGATTTTTCTGTTTAGCAAAAGTGACAAAAAGCAGATTTCAGAGTACCTGACGGCTCAACACAAAAGTTTTGTCTCAAGTACAGATAGTGTTGACGATCAGTGGAAAAAGTTGAAAACCATCGTACAATATGCGTTAGATGAGTATGTGCCAAGGAAGATCGTAAGAGATGGAAAAGAGCCACCGTGGTACCGCAACTGCTGCGGAAGCAAACATAAACATAGCCAAAGCCTTGCAGACAAACAAAAATTACGCGAAGCGAAATGTAGTGTGAGAAGGGAAGGCTATGCGAGAGGCGTTCAATGAATTCGAAACTAAAGTTCTATGTACTGACTTGGCAGAAAATCCTAATTTTGGTCTTATATCAAAGCGGTAGGTGGATCAAAACAAAATGTCCAGACACTCTGTGACCAAAACGGTACTGAAACAGAGGATGACAGACTAAAGGCCGGAATACTAAATGTCTTTTTCCAAAGCTGTTTCACAGAGGAAGACTGTATTGTAGTTCCTTCTCTAGACTGTCGCACAGATGACAAAATGTTAAATATCGAAATAGACGGCAGAGGGATAGAGAAACAATTAAAATCGCTCAAAAGAGGAAAGGTCGCTGGACCTGGTGGGATACCAGTTCGATTTTACACAGAGTACGCGAAGGAACTTGCCCCCCTTCTTGCAGCGGTGTACCGTAGGTCTCTAGAAGAGCGTAGCGTTCCAAACGATTGGAAAAGGGCACAGGTCATCCACGTTTTCAAGAAGGGACGTCGAACAGATGTGCAGAACTATAGACCTATATCTTTAACGTCGATCAGTTGTAGAATTTTGGAACACGTATTATGTTCGAGTATAATGACTTTTCTGGAGACTAGAAATCTACTCTGTAGGAATCAGCATGGGTTTCGAAAAAGACGATCGTGTGAAACCCAGCTCGCGCTATTCGTCCACGACACTCAGAGGGCCATAGACACGGGTTCCCAGGTAGATGCCGTGTTTCTTGACTTCCGCAAGGCGTTCGATACAGTTCCCCACAGGCGTTTAATGAACAAAGTAAGAGCATATGGACTATCAGACCAATTGTGTGATTGGATTGAAGAGTTCCTAGATAACATAACGCAGCATGTCATTCTCAATGGAGAGAAGTCTTCCGAAGTAAGAGTGATTTCAGTTGTGTCGCAGGGGAGTGTCGTAGAACCGTTGCTATTCACAATATACATAAATGACCTTGTGGATGACATCGGAAGTTCACTGAGGCTTTTTGCGGATGATCTGTGGTATATCGAGAGGTTGTAACAATAGAAAATTGTACTGAAATGCCGGAGGATCTGCAGCGAACTGAAGCATTGTGCAGGGAATGGCAATTGAATCTCAATGTAGACAAGTGTAATGTGCTGCATGGAAAGATAGATCCCTTATCATTTAGCTACAAAATAGCAGGTCAGCAACTGGAAGCAGTTAATTCCATAAATTATCTGGGAGTACGCATTAGGAGTGATTTAAAATGGAATGATCATATAGAGTTAATCGTCGGTAAAGCAGATGCTAGACTGAGATTCATTGCAAGAATCCTAAGGAAATGCAATCCGAAAACAAAGGAAGTAGGTTACAGTAAGCTTGTTCGCCCACTGCTTGAATACTGCTCAGCAGTGTGGGATCCGTACCAGATAGGGTTGATAGAAGAGAGAGAGAGAGAAGATCCAACGGAGAGCAGCGCGCTTCGTTACAGGATGGTTTAGTAATCGCGAAAGCGTTACGGAGATGATAGATAAACTCCAGTGGAAGACTCTGCAGGAGAGACGCTCAGTAGCTTGGTACGGGCTTTTGTTGAAGTTTCGAGAACATACCTTCACCGACGAGTCAAGCAGTATATTGCCCCCTCCTACGTATATCTCGCGAAGAGACCGTGAGGATAAAATCAGAGAGATTAGAGCCCACACAGAGGCATACCGACAGTCCTTCTTTCCACGAACAATACGAGAACTGGTAGAGGTACTCAAGGTACCCTCGGCCACACACCGTCAGGTGGCTTGCGGAGTATGGATGTAGGTGTAGATTTAACGAGCGTTCGATCGTCTGTAATGTTATGTTACAGCGTGTGTTAAGGAGGTGACACGAAAAGAACTGTTGGCTACTGTTAACCGTTCCAAGCAAAGGGCTCCAATTTATGGAAACGTCAGGCTCGCCACAACAGGACGCTTAAGGACGGAACGCGAAAATAAACCGCGTGGTTTACAGGGATCGCCACGAAGGAAAACTAGTAATTTTGGGAGGAAACCCGTCGTCGTAGACAATTTCATAAAATCGATCCTTCCGCAAACGATGGAGGACTTTTACATGAACCAAAAAATAGTGCCGACATTACGGAAACTACTTATTGCCGTGAAACAAAAAATCCATTTTCCATGTTTATACCAGTTTTACTCATAATAGACTCACCAAAAGGAGTATTTAACTTTTCTAAAATTCCATACACTTTATTCTTAAAACAAACTTTATTAAAGATTTTCTAATATATTTTTACACAAACCAAATAATCGTTGATGCTACCAAAACACATGTATCCTTTTTGACAGCAGACAATAGAGCAAATAGCCAATGTGTATAACATTGTACGCATACTTTTCAGACACGTTTACTAAGGCAGTGACAAAAAATGTGGTGCAAATCGGACTAGTACAACACACGAAATTGTAAATTTCTTGTTACTTTTTAAACATTCATCGTGTTGCAAAGACTTGTTAAGTTTCAACGCAGTCCTTAAAGAAAACTTCTATCCTTTAGTAGAAACACAAAGTGAGAATAATTCTTAAATTCTACAGATTCATTGCGCATTATGGGGTAGCAGTAGAGGAACATACATTCACATGAACAGGCATTCGGTTCCCATGTTTGCAGAAGAATCCTGACTTACGTTCATATGTTAATATTATTTACTCTATAGCGTTGTGTTTCGGAAGAAGCTATCGTCTTTTGTATTCTTTACGGTATTAAAACATTTGTCTAAAAATTAACGCTGCCGGGCCGTATATGTACACGGGGTCGCCACTGATTTAAAGCGCGCGCCAAGGTAGCTGGTAATGTGATTCTTGTTTGCGCCTCAGCAGATCCAAATATTTTTATTACTAGTCTTCGCTTTTTCTATTAGGATCTGATACTTTCTTTTCAGTGCAATAAAAGTATATTCTCTAATATTCGATGTTACGTAAGTATAAGTACGTTCCATCTGAGGAAGGAGTTTGTTCGAATGGTTTAATCTACAAGACAGATTGCACTACTTGCAGTAAGATATTTCACACTTTGTCGTTATAAGTTTTCTTATTTCACATGTTGTGAAGATTCTGCTGCTGAATAGGAACAGTTATAAAATAAGACTTTGAATCGCGCTATTTGTTACGGAACTTTTAGAAGCTGATGTCCTTTCTGACTGGACTTGACACTTCTCTTTCTGCCTTATAACATGTCCACGGATACTAAAGGCAGAACAACGTGACTCTCACATGGACAAGAGAGCAAAGGCGCGTTTTGATAGCGCTAGCTTAAGAATTTTACACCCATCCATTTTGTAAAGTGGGTGATAGAGAGAAACGTGTGACGAGGGCCTCCCGACCGCGCACCTGGTGCAAGTCTTTCGACTTGACGCCACTTCGGCGACTTGCGCATCGATGGGGACGAAATGATGACGATTAGGACAACACGACACCCAGTCCCTGAGCGGAGAAAATCTCCGACCCAGCCGGGAATCGAACCCGGGCCCTTAGGATTGACAGTCTGTCACGCTGACCACTCAGCTACCGGGGGCGGACAACCGGGTGACGTGTGACCCAGATGCAGCCGACGGCTGCCGCTGGCGAGCGCTGCGATCGCGTGTACCACACTGAGGCGCACGTGCTGTGTGCACGAGTCACATCGTCTCAGGGCGATCAGCACCACTTTCAACTTGGCACGCCCAACACTGGCGTTCGCAACACCGTCCGTGTAGTGACGGCATTACGCTTCCCTAGAACAGTGCGCGGAGAGCAGCGCAAATACTGTTGAGTGTTTCTGATAGGTAAATAAATTAGTGAAAACAATGTGAAGTGAAGTAGAAATTAGAAAAAAAATGAAAAACTTAGTTTAGCTTAGAAGAGTTACACACTGGCAAACAGCGGGCAGAGCAGCAGAGGCAATGACCGTGAAGTCAGCACGTTCGGAAGCCATCGCCCTCCCCACATAAGCAGAAGCTGTCGATTCAGCCGTTAGGGCATCGCCCGTACGGCTCACGTGTTTCTCAGTTGTCACATGTGATCAAAGGCCCTCGCCTACATTCCGAGAGCCAATGACCGACGTTAAGAAGATTCTTCGCGAAGCTTTTCGACGTAACAGAAGAGGCAATGACCGTGAAGTCGTTCACCTCCAGTAAACTGAAGTGAATGAATACGCGAGACGCAGTGGGCCCGACAGTAGTAGCTTTCAGTTCAGTTCCGGTACAGTCGGTGCTGAAGACCGTCATGCAGGAAGAGACTACATCGTACACAGAAGCACCGAGTCCGCTGCTGTAATGGAATAGCGAGCAGCAGCCTCGGCGCCAGAAGACAGAAGTTAGAAGGTATTTGAGGCCTGATTTTTATGTACTCGAGTGACTGGTGAGGACGGGAAGGAGACGGCCTCACATCAGCAGTCACGTGTGACCTGGGACGAAGATCTGACAGCCGAAGACTGGCAAGCGGGAGTCCGTTGTTCGAGTCTGGGACACTGGCCTTCTCCCGCCGCGCCGCTCCGCTGGCCGACACACGACACACGCGGCCGCTTAGAGAAGAGAAACACTGGGACGCCACATCCGAGGTATCACCGTCCGATTCACAGCTTCGTCCTCAATAATTAAACGGGCCACCTCGCGATGCGCGTCTCCAGTCAACTGGGCGAAACGGCGACACGAGATACACACCACCGTGCGTAATCAGACTCCGCCGCTCACGCAAGCAGAAGGCTTTTCAAACGACACAGCTGCCGCTCTCACAGTCAAAACAATCCAGTAAGGAAACCATTGTACAAAACTTTCGATAAAAGTTATCTTATGTAAAAATGCCTTTTGATTCTACCTCATACCTGAGCCAAGGAAGAACCCACCCTGCACAAATGTTAAGAGAGGAAAAGTAATTTATTTAGTGTTTTTCACCCTGACATAATGCTTTAGAATCAAATGCCCTTTCCAGTAATGCTCATCCTGACAGCTGACCAGCAGCAACAGAGAAAACCTAGTTACAATACGGAGTAGCGGGGAGCAGAGAGTATTCGTCGTGAAGGGGTACCGTTGAGAATAACGACGACTATAGATACGACGTGTCCTCTGTGACAGGGGATGAAAAGCAGTTCGCTATAAAATTAACGAAGAATGCTAACAAGTTGGAAATTACTACAATAATAGTGATTGCGATATTTCTGTCGGCAGTTTAAACTGAGTAGGTGAGCGAGTAAGGTAACCAGGAAAATAACAATAACTGCAGTTGTGCCATAGCGTACAATGTAAAGAATTTCAGGCAAATAGTGTCAGATTAAGTAATACTACAGTTGATGGTAACAGTCGAAGACACTAGTAGGAAGACAATTGCGGAGTTACAGTTACAAGAACAATAGGTAAAGGCACAGAAACAGAGATAGTTGCAGAGTTGATACAATTTCAAGATAGTATTCAGAGGAGGAGAGATGTTGCAAAAGATTAGTATTAAATTAAGGTGAGAGGCGTTAAGGTTTCGCTTTGGCTAACGTAGTTTCTCTTAATGCTGTTCAGTCCTGACACGTTTGTAAATGCATTCTTTTCAGGGGCTGTCTTAATTACGCTGCCGTCCAGAGTTCGTACATTCTGAAGGCTGAAATGGGGTGTGGTGCTGTTTTAAATCCTTAGACGGTACTTTGTAAGACCTTGTCTTATTGCAAGCCCTGTCCTTGCTAATTTTTTTTTCTTGTGGCTGAAGATCTGCGTCCTTTTTCGGTGTGAGACAAACTTGACAATTATTAGACGAGATTTCGAAGCACCTTATAATCTACGCACCATCCAATAACTCCTATCAATGTCTACCTTACCTATGTCAGTGCCTAATATTTCTCGTGCAACCTGTATAAGGAGGTCGTCTGTGTCTTCCGGCTCATCTTCGCTACGCCAAACAGCAGCACGCTATTTCGCCTTTTTATGTACACTGAAGGTGAACTGAGGAGAAAGGAAACGGAAGGAACTATTAAGGTAAGCTGCCCTGGGACCTTACGCGGAATCAGCGGCGATGCGGGAAAATGTATGCCACACTGGGACTCGAACCCGGGGTCTCCTGCTGACTAGCCGTCGCGTGAACCACTGTGGCAGCCGGACGCGGCGCCGAGTGCTGCCTCGGCACCCCCCGAGCCCGCCCACGCCCCCTACCGGCAGTCCCCGGCTGTGGCCTCCACTCTCCCTACTCTGAGATTCCCGCGGCAGGTCGAACGCAACTGTGCGCCCGCACTCTGTGTGGTAGATTCATTGCTCCTAGAGGCGAATCAGCTATATGAAAGCGTGTTGTCTGTTTATTCAAACATGTCAGAAAGAACAGACATCGCGTAGCCCTAATATTTCGCCTTTACTACCCTCTCGGAAATTAGTCACACTCAAATTATTCTCGGGACCGAGAGCTGTCTGAGACTCCAAGTATACAGCTCTGAAATGTTTGCCGATTCGTGAAACGTGTATCGAAAAGACATATTCAACGCCACTGAAGGGGAAGCGTTTACCGATTGCGACAAAAACGTTGTTTCTACTCAAGTCGGATTTGAGTGTGGCTGTGAAGTTATCTGGTAATGTATGACAGGTCTAGGTGAAAAGAAGGTAATGTTGGATGTTATTACCGGCCTCCCGATTCCGTCGAGACAGAGTTATTCAAAGAAAGTCTACACTCAATAGTGCGGAAGCACCCAAATCGTGCAGTATTAGTTCCGAGCGTAGACTAGGACACCTGTGGATTCGTTACAAGGTTTCCACATAAGTAGCCTTGCGAAGTACTGTTGAACACGTTTTTTCGAAAACTGTCTTGAGCAGTTAGTTCGAGAGCGCACATACAATGCAAATACACACATAAAAAAAAAAAAATCTGCATGACCCCGGTTCCCAGAACTCCTGAAGATAAACGTTGACTGTGGATATCGTATCACACACACAGTCTCTTTGACTGTTCAAAGATGTCACTAAACCCGACCAAAGATGTGAGCAACCGTGTATGAGCAGCGCCTATTACACAGACGGGGTCCGACAGCCGATCCGTTCCAGTCATTCCACCACAAAGTAGGTACACGGCTCGTGTTGTCTGTAGTTCAACCGTGCCTAGACCGTCAATACAGCGGTCCGCATTGTTAGTTTGTGCCAGGAAGGGCTCTCAACAAGGGAAGTGTAGAGGCGACTCGGAGTAAACGAAAGCGATGTTGTTCGGACGTAGAGTAGATACAGAGACACAGGAACTGTCGATGATATATCTCGCTCAAGCTGCCCGGGGGCTATTACGACAATGGATGACCGCTGCCTACGGATTATGGCTCGGAGGAACCCCGACAGCAACGCCAACATGTTGAATAATGCTTTTCGTGCAGCCACAGGATGTCGTGTTACGACTCAAACTGTGCACAGTAACCTGCACGATGCACGTCTTCACTCCCGACGTCCGTGGCGAGGTCCATCTTTGCAACCACGACACCGTGCAGCGCGGTACAGATGGGCCCAACGACATGCCGGATGGACCTCTCAGCATTGGCATCACGTGCTCTTCACCGATGAGTCTCATACATACCTTCAACCAGACAATCGTCGGAGACGTGCTTGGAGGCAACCCGGTCAAGCTCAACCCTTTAAACACACTGTCCAGCGAGTGCAGCAAGATGAAGGTTCCCTGCTGTTTTGGGGTGGCATTATGTGGGGCCAATGTATTCTCTGGTGGTCATGGAAGGCGCCGTAGCGGCTGTACGATACGTGAATGCCATCCTCCGACCGATTTTTAAATTTTTTTTTTTTAATTTTTAGTGCAACGATATCGGCAGCATACTGGCGACGCATTCGTCTTCATGGACGACAATTCGCGGCCCCATCGTCTTGTGGCTGACTTCCTTCAGGATAACGACATCGCTCGACTAGTGTGGCCAACATGTTCTCCAGACATGTGCCGGCCGGAGCGGCCGTGCGGTTCTAGGCGTTACAGTCTGGAGCCGGGCGACCGCTACGGTCGCAGGTTCGAATCCTGCCTCGGGCATGGATGTGTGGGATGTACTTAGGTTAGTTAGGTTTAATTAGTTCAAAGTTTTAGGCGACTCACGACCTCAGAAGTCAAGTCGCATTGTGCTCAGAGCCATTTGAACCATTTTTGTCCAGACATGTACCCTATCGAACATACCTGGGATAGACTGAAGAAGGGTGTTCATGGTCGACGTGGCCCCCCAGCCACACTGAGTGATCTACGCTGAATCGCCGTTAGGAGTGGGGCGATCTACGTTGATGAACTTGTGGATAGTATTCCACGACGAATACAGGCGTGTATTAATTCAAGAGGACGTGGTAGTGGGTATTAGAGGTTCATGTGTGTACACCAATCTGGGCAACCACCTCTGAAGGTCTCGCTGTGTGGTGGTACAACATGCAATGTGTGGTTTTTATGAGCAATAAAAAGGGTGGAAACGATGTTTATGTTGATCTTCATTCCAATTTTCTGTGCAGGTTCCGGAACTCTAGGAACAGAGATGATGCAAAACTTTTTTTGATGTGAGTATTTTAGAGCATGTAGCTACAAAGATGCCTGGACTCATCGACGGTGACACTACAGAAACAGGCGTTAGTGATAATGACGTCATCGTAGTGACGATGGTTACTTAAGTTATTAAATCAATCAAGAAAGCTAGGAGAGTAGTTTTGCTAGAAAGAGCAGAAAAGCGGTTATTAGAATCTCAGACAGTGAATGGACATTATTTAGTTCCAGTATGATGGATGTAGAGTAATTATAGGGGAAGTTTGAACAGATTGTAAATCGTACTGTGGAAAAGTATGTGCCTAGTAAGTGATTGAAGGATGGAAAAGATCCATTGCGGAAAATGAAGAGGAAGCAAAGACTGTTGCACTCTCAGTTCAACAGAGAGCGGGCTAACGACAAGTAAAGGTTAGTAGAGATTCGTGCGTCTGTGGAAAGATCGATGCTCGAGCATAAAGCTGTCACCGTCATACCTTAACAAATTATCTTGAAGGGATCGCGAGACTATTCTGGTCCTACGTAAAACCGCTAAGTAGGGCGAAGCTTCTGCCCAGTCGTTGACCAGCCTGGTGTGCTAGTAGAAAATAACAAAAGGAATGCTCAAGTTTTAAATTTCATGTTTAAGAAATATTTCACGCAGGAGGATCGTAGAAACATACAGTCGTCCAACTCTCATGTCGACACCATGGTAATAGACATCCCTGGCCTAGAGATGCAGCTGGGAGATTTCGTAACGAATAAGTCGCCAGGTCCTGACGGAATACCGATTCGGTTTCACAAACAGTACTCTACGGCATTGGCCCCTTACTTAGATTGCATTTATCGTGAATCTCTCGCCTAACGCAAAGTCCCACGTGACTCCTATATACACTACACTATTGGCTATTAAGATTGCTACACTACGAAGATGACGTGCTACAAACGCGAAATTTAACCGACAGGAAGTAGATGCTGCGATATGCAAATGATTAGCTTTTCAAAGGTTGGCGCCGGTGGCGACACCTACAACGTGCTGACATGAGGGAAGTTTCCAACCGATTTCTCATACATAAACACGACCGGTGTTGCCTGGTGAAACGTTGTTGTATGCCTCGTGTAAGGAGGAGAAATGCGTACCATCACGTTTCCGACTTTCATAAAGGTCGGATTGTAGCCTATCGCGATTGCGGTTTATCGTATCGCGACATTGCTGCTCGCGTTGGTCGAGATCCAATGACTGTCAGCAGAATATGGAATCGGTGCTTTCAGGAGGGTAATACGGAACGCCGTGCTGGATCCCAACGGCCTCGTATCACTAGCAGTCGAGATGACAGGCATCTTATCCGCATGGCTGAAACGGATCGTGCAGCCACGTCTCGATCCCTGAGTCAACAGGTGGGGACGTTTGAGAGACAACAACCATCTGCCGAACAGTTCGACGACGTTTGCAAGTCAAGAGCGCGTGCTATGGTGTACTCGACGACGAACCTGGGTGCACGAATGGGAAAACGTCATTTTTTCGGATGAATGCAGGTTCTGTTTACAGCATCATGATGGTCGCATCCGTGTTTGGCGACATCGCGGTGAATGCACACTGAAAGCATGTATTCGTCATCGCCATACTGGCGTATCACCCGGCGTGATGGTATGGGGTGCCATTGGTTACACGTCTCGGTCACCTCTTATTCGCATTGACGGCACTTTGAACAGTGGACGTTACATTTCAGATGTGTTACGACCCGTGGCTCTACCCTACATTTCAGCAGGATAATGCAAGACCGCATGTTGCAGGTCCTGTACGGGCCTTTCTGGATACAGAAAATTTTCAACGGCTGCCCTGGCCAGCACATACTCCAGATCTCTCACCAACTGAAAAGGCCTGGTGAATGGTGGCCGAGCAACTGGCTCGTCACAATACGCCAGTCACTACTCTTGATGAACTGCGGTATCGTGTTGAAGCTGCATGGGCAGTTGAACCTGTACACGCCATCCGAGCTCTGTTTGACTCAATGCCCAGGAGTATCAAGGCCGTTATTACGGCCAGAGGTGGTTGTTCTGGGTACTGATTTCTCAAGATCTATGCAGCCAAATTGCGTGAAAATCCAATCACATGTCAGTTCTAGTATAATATATTTGTCCAATGAATACCCGTTTATCATCTGCATTTCTTCTTGGTGTAGCAATTTTAATGGCCAGTAGTGTATAAGAACAGTAATAGGACGGACCTGCAAAATTACAGACCAATATCGTTAACACCCGTTTACTGCAGAATTCTTGAACATACACCGACGGAAAAAATCGCAACACTACATGCAGTTGTGCGAGATAAACGAAAGTTGGTAGGCGTGTTTTTATATTTGAAAAATAATGTCTATTTAAATTTCGCGCCAGGAGCATAAGAGTGGTGTTACTAGCGGCACTATGAGGGTGAAAATCAGGTTTGCTTTAAATAGACGCCGTGAGCGTTAGTTACCTTCTAGATTGGAGGTGGTGATTTGATCTTAGCCAAGAATGCCTTTGAGGAGACAGAGACGCCATTATGACCATCTTACTGAGTTTGAACGAGGTCGTGTAATGGGGCCACGGGAAGCTGGATATTCCTCCAGCTATATCGCAGGAAGACTTGGCAGAAATGTATCCCTGTACACGATTACTGGGAGCGGTGACCGCGAGAATGTACGGTTGCAGAAAGCCCGGGCTCCGACCGGTCACGTGGCGCTACCGAGAGGGAAGGCAGTCGTGTCTGGCGTACGGCTCTGGCGCATCACATCTCTTCTGCAGCAGCAACTTGAACAGCAGTCGGCGACATAACGAAATGTTAAAAATCGGTTACTTCAGGGACAGCCCCGAGCCAGGAGCCCAGTAGCATGCATTTCACTGACCCCCAAACCACCGCCATTTGCGACACAAACTGATATCGCACACCTTTACAACACAATGCGTGCCCGTTTAAATGCTTGCATTCAACATGCTGATCGTTACATCTGTTATTAATTTACCAGCATGTCACTTTTGCAACGGCTTATTTCGCGCTTACATTGCCCTGTGATGCTGCAATGTTAATCACTTAAATATGCTATATAGACAGGCGTATTCCCGAAATTTCATTACTCTACATGATTTTTTTTTTGTTTGTTTGTTGCTGTGATTTTTTTACCACCAGTTCATTTGTCCAGTCGCAGAAGCCGTCAGGCGCTGACGCCACCCTGCAACACTCCTCTGCCAGGCAGGCTGCGTCAAGCACAGCCCCTGTAAATCATTAACTGCACAGTCCAGCGAGCTGAGAAATTTCCAGCTCGGTCCGCAGAGGTCCTTCGTGTACACGAGACACTAGAACAGGTGGTGCACATAACTGCGACAGGGTCACTCCTGCTACGGACCTTCTGCTGCATCCACCGTGACACGTGTGGCCCCTCGAATGTAAGTGTGCCTCCCGGGCAGTCCCGCCGTAGCCAACAACTGGTGCCCACGGCTACGAACCCAGCGTCGCCCCCGACTGCATGCCGCCTTCGCTTCCAGTGGACAGTGTTAACTATACAGATGGCGCTTCTATGAAATCGGCAAAAAATTAGATACACCATTTAGAGGACATTACGTTTTTGAAGAAAACTACACTGTCAAAAATTCCCTTTAACTAACAGCTGAAATTAAAAACTTTTCCATTCCTGATGATGGTAATTTCGTATCCTTTAACGTAGTTAATTTACTTACTAACATTCACATTTATGAGACTATTAAAATTACTGAAGAGAATCTTCTCCAACACAAAAACCTAATGTACAAGAAATTAAAGATGTCATTAGGTTATTACTTCTGATACTCTCCTATAACTACTTCAAGTTTAACGCTGAAATTTTTTTACGACCGGAAGCCTTTGCCACGCGCATTTGTATAGCAAGTACGCTTGCTAACAGTTTTGTTAAACATGACAAAAGGCAGTACTTTAAGAAATTCCCCGTCAGAGCTAATAAAATTTAATATTATAGTATCTACATGGACGAAATCTTTGTGTCATTTAGAAGATCACTCAGTGACACTGTCACTACGTTGACATAACTGAATAGTATATACACTAGCATTAATTTTCACTATTGCACAGATAATGATATCTACAATAATTTCTGCCTCCCACGAACCCAGAGAACGCATTTTTCCTTTCTATGATTCACACATTAGTCAGCCTTCCCCTAGAGCAGAACGAAATTGCAATGAACTAAGAATCCTTAGACATGTAGCACTGAACGACTTTTTCATTGCACAAATAACTGGTAAAACGTTCGCTGCAAAATTACTCAGTCGCAATACTACTGGTGAGATTACATTGCAGAAAGAGCAAGAAGCTAACACTATTTGTCCCTACCATAACGTGGACCTGTTTCAGGCTGAATAGCTGAACAGTTTCGTAACAACGAAGTAAGAACAGGCTTCCGTACCGACGACACGTTAGGCGTGACCGTACGTCACAGCCTACAACACAATAAACCTTCCACACACTCTGGGTTACATAGGGCCTGTAGCGTAGTAAAGTCAGCATGTTACATATTTATAAGAAGTGCCCAGATTCACAGCTATGTGATATTAATTTTCATTTCTTTCACTTTCATTATAGATTTATTTCGGCTAAACTGCCATTATCGATTATATAAAGTCTAGATGGACTAACATACAAGTAACATCTTTGGTAACAGTATTTTGACTGTCGTTCTCTATTTGTTCAATTAAGGCAGTAATTAAAAAGTTATGACAGTAATTTCACAGTTTTGGAGCTACGAGGTAAACGTATGAGACTGTGGCTCCAAAGCTGTTAATGTCGTAACAAATTAATTACTATTTTAAATCAACAGTGTACGTCAGCTTATCTAGACAATACGTACGTTATTTGATAATGACGGTTTAGCCGAAACAGATCTGTAGTGAAAGTGAAAGAAATAAAAATTAATGTCATAAAGCAGCGAGTCTGGACGTTCCTAATAAAATCGTAGTCTCGGCTTTATAAAATTAACTGTAGGAATGAACTAAGTTTAATACAGGACAGAACATTCGTTCTAGAGCACAGTACACCAGTGACAGTTTTAGATCGCTGTCTGCGAACCATATTCGGACGACTAATAGAGATGGGGCCCCTCCACGCCCGCACCAACGTGGTGACCAAACCAAAAGTTCTACTGTCACCTCCGTAAACATGTTAGTTGTCTAGTAAGTGGATCACAGGATGCTGCTGGGCTGACGTTATCCGTGCGTCTGGGTAAGGCTACGCATTAACACGGTCCATCAGGTGATAGATAGTGGACGAAACGCGAGTGAGGGTAGCGATTTGAAGAGCAGAGGGAAAAAAGTACCATGGCTCGTGCCGTGGGAAAAAAACCTCTGCGACAGTGGGATGGGTAGTAAGAGCAGTAGTGGCTTACTAGCTGCGATAGCTCATGCAAGGTTGGATTTGTTAGTATAAGTGTCATGCATCATTACCGTGACAAGCGATGGCGATGTGTCCCAGTTGCTGCAGCTGCTACATTCCTGGAACAATCGAGATCGTTATACAGTAGTGGGAGGTCGGCCATAGATCATCTCACTGTGTGGGGGATGTGTGGAGCTTGTTTGCATGCAGTGTACGGTACGGCTTCCCTGTGTGGTGCCAGTTATTCGGCAGTGTATTTCAGCTGGATATCCAGTAAATGCGTCTGATTAACAGGGTCTCGCCTGTGCCGTTATGTTTGCGTGTGCTTGGCCGTAGATGTTATGTCCTTGCAAGTATGTCTTTTGGTCTTTTATGTTTCCATCTATGGTTGTGGTCGTAGTTCCCCAGATTCAGAATAAACGGGTTCTGCGAATGTCTGGAGTTTCTGTATAGTCTTGTGGTGAGTTTGTGGATTACCTCCGTGAGAGTCTCAAGTCGGTATTCCCGGTGAAGGTCCGCGATGCGTGTGTATCGTGGAGCATTGCTTATGATTTTGAGTACTTTGTTTTGTATGAGCTGCAGACGGCGCAGGCGTGTAGGCGCAGCGTATCCCCAGACGGGAGCTGCGTACGTCGTCAGGGGTCGGATGTCATGTACATGGACCTCGACACCCTTCTGTTCAGTGTGCTACGCCTGTTGAGCATAGGATAGAGCTGTTTGAGCCTCGCGCTAGCTCGGTTGGTCATGTGTTGTATGTGGTCCCCCCAGAGTAATTTCCGGTCCAGCCAGACACCGAGGTATTTGACTTTCTCGCGGAAACGTATTGGACGTCCATGTAGAGTTATTGGTCTGCAGTATCGGTGTTTGCGCAGTTGCTTCGGTCTTCTAGTGAACAGAACGGCTTCGCACTTGTCGACGTTTACTCTAACACGCCATTTCTCCAACCAAGGCTCGGCCACTCTGAGTGCAGTCTGTAAGCGTGACGTAATGTTTGATGGTTTCCAATCTTGCGCAAGGATGGCTGTGTCATCCGCGTAGATTGCCATCATTGTGTTGTGTGTGGTTGGGAGATCGTTTATGTAGAGGTTAAACAGTAGGGGCCCTAGGATGCTTCCCTGGGGTACTCCCGCGTGTATACCGTGTCGTGTTGATTGTTTTCCCTGCACGTCAGTGTTGAAACTCCTGTCTGTGAGGTATGAGTGTATTAGACGCAGCAGCCCGTCGGGGAATCCCGCGTCGCTGAGTTTGCGGATGAGGCTGTTGTGCCGTAGACGGTCGAAAGCCTTTTCGATGTCCAGGAACACTGCCCCTGTAGCTTTGTTTATGTTGAAGCCATGTGTTATATGTTCAACAACCCGTAGGAGTTGTTGTGTTGTGGAGTGGTGATTCCTGAAGCCGAATTGCTCCGGTCTCAGGATGTCATTTGTTATGCAGTGCCTAGTGATGCGTTTGAGAATCATCTTCTCAACAACCTTACTGAGCGAGCTCAGAAGGCTGATGGGTCGGTAATTTTGTGGGAGGCTGTGGTTTTTCCCCGGCTTCCTGAACATCAGGACCTTGGCCGTCTTCCAAAAGGCGGGGAAGTGTTGGTGTTTTAGTATGGCATTCGTTATGTGTGTTAGGTACTCAGTTGCTTTATCCGTGAACTCCTGGAGGACACGGTTTTGAATGCCATCATGACCAGGGCCTTTCCTAGCAGCGGAATGCATTATAGCCCAGGAGACTTCGGCTGTGCTAGCATGTCGAATGTCGTCGCGCGATGGTTGGGCTAGAATGCGTGTAACCTCTTGGTCAGTAGCAAGTGTGAACGCTGGATCTGATGGTACCAGGTTCGGTGTGAATGACGCTGCGAGTGTTCGGGCCATTAATTCTGCTTTCCCTTCCGCTGAGTATGCAGGTCCGTCAGGCCCTTGAAGCGTTGGGGTGTATATTTTCTCCCTGGTGAAGTGGCGGGCTAGTTGCCACACGCCAGGTCGTGTGGTGTCCAGCCCTTCGAGTTTTTGGTTCCACTGTTGTGTTCTGTGTGTTTGTATTTTATTGTGTATGATGCCCTGTAGTCTGTTAATGTGCCGTTTGAAGTACGGGCGCCTGGTGCGCTGCCATTGTCTCCTGAGACGATTCCTCATTGAGATTAGGCCCAGGATTTCCTGGGGCAGGGCTGCACTGCGTTGTTGTGAGGTGCGATCAGGTATGGTGCCTGCCATTGCGCCCTGAACGGCGTTGGTGAGGGTTTCTACTGCCTCGTCAATTTGTGCTGTTTCGTTAATTTCGTGTATAGGTGGGATGTGGCTATCAAGCGTTTGCTTGAACATTGTCCAATTCGCACGCCTGTAGTCCAACATCTTGCGTTGTTCCGTGTGCTGCAGTGTTTCCTCAATGTATAGTATTACAGGTTGGTGGGTTGAGGGCAGATCGTTTCCAACGGCGACGTTGAGTGTCGTTGTAATGCCCTTGATGAGGGCCATGTCTATCACGTCTGGCCTGTGTCCCCTCTGATAGGGAATGTGCGTCGGTTCAGTCGGCGCTAGTATGATGTAGTTTCTACCTAGCGAATGTTCGTACAGTTTTTTGCCGTTGGGATTTCGTATGCGTGAATTCCATTCTGGGTGTTTTGCGTTCAGAACTCCAGCGACTATTACTCGCGGTGAAATGTTGAGTAATGTGCTGATATCACGTGTTGAGATGCCTACAGGGCTGTTGTATACCGATATCAGTGTGGTGTAGGCTCCGTTGAACTTGACTCTGACGGCCGTAGCCTCGATTTTTTCCAGTTCAGGGAGCTCTATGTTTGTGTGCTCAATGTCTTTGTGTATGACGATTGCAGTTCCACCTGCCACGGCGTCGCCCGGTCGGTCGGTACGGTAGACACAGTAGCCAGGAAAGTTTAATTGCTTGTGCGGTTTAAGTTTAGTCTCGCTCAGTAGCGCGACAAGGATTCCCTTGCGCTCCATGAACGCGGCAAATTCTGCCCTTTTGTTGTGGATCGAGTCTGCATTCCAGAACAGGATCCGTGATAGTGTATGCGGGTCTGCGTTATGGGCCGGGTGTGGTGTATTATTCATGTAAGAGTGTGAAAGAGTGTTGTGATGGCAGTGTGTATGACAGCCCAGTATTGCCCGGGTTCGGCGCTCATGAGCTGGGTGATGAGTGTAGTGACGGCCGTCAGCACCTTGGTAAGGATTTGAACGGTCGTGTGTCGGGGGAATAGTGTTTCCAGTATTCCCCCAGGTAGTGTGTTGGTGTTGGGTGTGACAGCCCGAGGTGCTGTTGTGGAGTTAGCGGCCGCTTGTGCGGGTATTGGCGTGTTGTTAGGAGCGGCATTTGCGCTTTGTGACAGAGGTTGTGGCGCCTGTGTTACTTCTGTGGTGAGGGGGATGGTAGTGTGAGTTACAGTCTCGGTGTCTTGTTGACTGTTTTCCTGTGTGTTGCTGTTCTGTTGTTGCTGTGTGGCCTGTTGTGGTGATTTCGTGTTCCCCGCCCTGTGTTTGCATGTACGTCTATTCCTCCTCTGGGCTTGGGGTTCGGGGGGTTCTTGTGTGGATGTGTTTTCCTGTAAATGGTGCGTTTCTTCGCAGCACGTGATTTCCGGGAGTGGGGTCGTGTTGTTTGGGGGCATAGGTGTTGGTACCGATGCTTGTTGGGCCTCAGGTGTTGCCTGTGGCTGTTGTGTGGCTGTTGCAGCGGTTGTTTCACGTGTGTGTGTGGGGCGCTGAGGTTCCGCAGCCTGTGCCGTTCCGCCAGGGCGTGCAACCGTGGCAAACGTTACGCCGTTCCTTACTGGGTTCGGCGCTGGCCTTGGGCGTGGTATGTCGTACAGTACCCTGCTTTTGTCTTGTTTTCGCTTCAGCGCCTGTTTGTATGACCTGCACTGTCTGAAGTTTGCCGCATGGGGCCCACCGCAGTTGGCACAGCGTCGCTGGTTTGGCTGTGTTTGTGTGCATGTGTTGGATCTGTGATTGCCAGCGCATCCGCGGCAGCGAGTTGCCAGGCCGCAGCGGAGGGCCGAGTGGCCGAACCGCTGGCAGTTGTTGCATTGTTGGGGACGTTGGGTGGTTCGTAGAGTTCTACACGTACGTCAATCCGCAGAAAGCTCTTTATCTGCAGGATGGCGCGGGAATCAGCCGTGTCGGCTAACTCAACCATGTAGTGTGGTAACGGTGCGTGTGTACGGAACCCTGTCATCCGGGAGGCACTTTTACAGTCGAATCCCAGATAACAAAGGGCCGCATGTACTGTCTCGTTGGGGGTGCTGGGGTCCACTCCCTTGATCACGTACTGCTGGGTTCTCTCGTCCAGCGTTCTGTACGTGTAATGTTCGATCTTCCGATCTTTGAGGAAGGTCAGAAGATCTTTATATTCGTTGTCTGTGGCAACGTACAGTGAGGCCCTATCCCCCGAGTACTTTGCATGTAATGTGCTGTTTATGCGCCTCTCCGCGAATGCAGTGTTAAGGGCACTAAGGTCCCCGTAGTTTTGTATAACGACTGGGGGGAAACCAGTCTTGTGTTGTGTGGGCACTGCTGTGGCTTTGTGTGCTTTGTTGTTGTTCGCCACAGCTGTGTTTGCGTTTTGTTTTGTGTGTATGTTGCTAGCCTGAGGTGAGCTAGTGGGTGTAGGCAACAGCGCCTTTCGGCTGCCTAGCGAGTTTGGTTGCTCGCTTGTTTGTGCTGGTGTTTTTTTGGGTCTGCGTTTTGGGCCCTCCACCTGCCAGGGCTCTGTGTAGTGGTTTTCTGTGTCCACATCCGCCACCGCTGCCTCGGTCTCTTGAGGCTGCGGCGTCGGTGGGAGAATGGTACATGACTGTCCAGTGACAGGTGAGTGTAACGTGATGTTGAGTGTAGTTGTCTTGGTGGGAGAGACGTCCGCCCCGAAAAGTTCGGTGATTAGCCGGCGCGACTCGAGCTGCTTTTGCGCTTTCGCGCCAAGCTGTCGAGCGTCGCCAGCCGCTCCCTTGCCTTCGGTAGCGGGCGGGGCGCGAGTTTCGGCGGGTGCAGTCGATCCTCGCGCCTCTTGTGTTGCAGTCTTGCTGCGGGTGATAGCAGGGGAAGTGCTCGTAGCGTCCGCCATCTCACACTTAGGATTATTTATTGGGTGGGAAGGGGGAAACGACAGTTTTACTTTTCACGAAAGGCGAGAGAAGTGTTATTTGTTCCCTATGGAAGTGGGTGGTCCCTACTTTATGCTAACATGCGCTGTTCGTGCAAGCGCGGCACCTAAAGGAGGTGCGGGAGAAGAATGGCCTGCAGCACGCGGGCTTGGTCCCGTGAAGGAGCCCTGGTACTGCCTCAGAGTCCCTAAAAGAACGTGAGAATCACGTTGGGGGCGTTGGGTAACCAGAGGCTACTGGGAGCTGCGAGCCGAAGCTCTTTCGCGGCAGTCCGCGACTCGTTGCGCGGCTTTGCGTCGAGAGGCAGCAGGCTCAACCCTTCGGCACTCGACCGGTAGTCCCTGGACGGCTGCGCCAAGATCGTCTAATGCGCACTCCCCGGGCGCTGCCGGGCGACTGACTGCGGAGCGCTGGTAGCGGTCGGCTGGCGCGCGGCCGGCTGGAGGGGGTAGCGGGAGAGGTACGGCTACTGGCGATCGGCGGCTACGCTGCGTGGTCCTCTCCGCTCGGCGTCCACGCGACGACTCGCTGACGGGCTCCCAAAAAAAAATCCTGTCGTTGCCAGAGAAACGTTACTCGATTTAGAAGGAGAAGTCATAGAACCCATAGCATTTCATAGCGGCGCAAATTCTGTGTTAATTTGTCAATGTGAGGGAACGAGGGATGCAGTAAGGAAGGAATACTGCATCGGTAAGGAGATAGTCGTATCCCAAAAGAAAATCCTGTCGATTCCGTAGTAACATTTCTCGATTTAGAATGAGAAGTCATAGATCACATAGTAGTTCATAACGACGCAATTTCTGTGTTAATTCGGCGATGTGAGGGAGCGAGGGATGCAGTAAAGAAGGAACAGTGCATCGGAAGAGAGATAGTCGTATCCCAAAAGAAAATCCTGTCGTTTCCATAGAAACGTTACTCTATTTAGAAAGAGATGACGCAGAACTCATAGTATTTCATAGCGACGCCATTTCTGTGTTAATTCGTCAATGTGAGGGAGCGAGGGATGCAGTAAAGAAGGAATAGAGCATCGGTAAGGAGATAGTCGTATCCCAAAAGAAAATCCTGTCGTTTCCGTAGTAACGTTTCTCGATTTAGAATGAGAAGTTATAGATCACATAGTAGTTCATAACGACGCAATTTCTGTGTTAATTCGACAATGTGAGGGAGCGAGGGATGCAGTAAAACAGGAATAGTGCATCGGAAAGGAGGTACTCGTATCCCAAAAGAAAATCCTGTTGTTTCCATAGAAACGTTTCTCTATTTAGAAAGAGATGACATAGAACCCATAGTATTTCATAGCGACACAATTTCTGTGTTAATTCGTCAATGTGAGGGAGCTAGGGATGCAGTAAAGAAGGAATAGTGCATCGGAAAGGAGATACCCGTATCCCAAAAGAAAATCCTGTCGTTTCCGTAGAAACGTTACTCTATTTAGAAGAAGATGTCATAGAACACATAGTATTTCATATGGACGTAATTTCATTGTTAATTCGTCAATGTGAATGAGCGAGGGATGCAGTAAAGAAGGAATAGTGCATGGAAAAGGAGAAAGTCGTATCCCAAAAGAAAATCCTGTGGTTTCCATAGAGACGTTACACGATTTACAAGGAGAAGTCATGGATCCCATAGTATTTCATAGCGACGCAATTTCTATGTTTATTCGTCAATGTGAGGAAGCGAGGGATGCAGTAAAGAAGGAATAGTGCATCGAAATGGTGATACTCGTATCCCAAAAGAAAATCATGTCGTTTCCATAGAAACGATACTCGATTTAGAAGGAGAAGTCATAGAACCCATAGTATTTCATAGCGACGCAATTTCTGTGATAATTCGTCAATGAGAGGGAGCGAGGGATGCAGGAAAGACAAAATAGTGCATCGGAAAGGAGATTCTCGTCTCCCAAAAGAAAATCCTGTCGTTTCCATAGAAACGTTAGTCGATTTAGAAGGAGAAGTCATATAATCCATAATATTTCATAGCGACTCAATTTCTGTGTTATTTCGTCAATGTGAGGTAGCTAGGGATGCAGTAAAGAAGGAATACTGCATCGAAAAGGAGATACTCGTATCCCAAGAGATAATCCCGTCGTTTCCATAGAAACTTTACTCGATTTAGAAGGAGTAGTCATAGAACCCATAGTATTTCATAGCGACGCAATTTCTGTGTTAATTCATCAATGTGAGGGAGCTAGGGATGCAGTAAAGTTGGAATAGTGCATCCGAAAGGAGATAGTCGTATCCCAAAAGAAAATCCTTTCGTTTCCATAGAAACGTTACTCGATTTAGAAGTAGATTGCTTAGAACCCATAGTATTTCATAGCGCCGTTATTTCTGTGTTAATTCATCAATGTGAGGGAGTGAGGGATGCAAAAAAGAATGAATAGTGCATCGGAAAGGGGATTGTCGTATCCCAAAAGAAAATCCTGTGGTCTCCATAGAAACGTTACTCGATTTAGATGGAGAAGTCATCGAACCCATTGTATTTCATAGCGACGCAATATCTGTGTTAATTCGTCAATGTGCTGGAGCGAGGGATGCAGTAAAGAAGGAATAGTGCATCGGAAAGGAGATAGACGTATCCCAAAAGATAATCCTGTCGTTTCCATAGAAACGTTACTCAATTTAGAAGGAGAAGTCATTGATCTCATAGTAATTCGTAGCGACGCAATTTCTGTGTTAATTCGTCAATGTGAGGGAGCGAGGGATGCAGTAAAGAAGGAATAGTGCATCCGAAAAGTGATACTCGTCTCACAAAAGAAAAACCTGTCGTTTCCATAGAAACGTTACTCGATTTAGAAGGAGATGTCATAGAATCCATAGTATTTCATAGTGACTCAAGTTCTGTGTTAATTCCTCAATGTGAATGAGCGAGGGATGCAGTAAAGAAGGTTTAGTGCATGGGAAAGGAGATACTCGTATCCCAAAAGAAAATACTGTCGTTTCCATAGAAACATTACTCTTGTTAGAAGGAGATTATATAGAACCCATAGTATTTCATAGCGACGCAATTTCTGTGTTAATTCGTCAATGTGTGGGAGCGAGGGATGCGGAAAAGAAGGAATAGTGCATGGGAAAGGAGATACTCGTATCCCAAAAGAAAATACTGATGTTTCCATAGAAACGTTACTCTTGTTAGAAGGAGATTATATAGAACCCATAGTATTTCATAGCGACGCAATTTCTGTGTTAATTCGTCAATGTGTGGGAGCGAGGGATGCGGAAAAGATGGAATAGTGCATCGGAATCTAGAAAGTCGTATCCCAAAAGAAAATCCGCTGGTCTCCTTAGAAACGTTACTCGATTTAGAAGGAGAAGTCATAGAACTCAGAGTATTTCATAGCGACCCAATTCCTGGGTAAATTCATCAGTTTGAGGGAATGAGGGATGCAGTAAAGAAGGAATAGTGCATCGAAAAGGAGATACTCATATCCTAAAAGAAAATCCTCTTGCTTCCATAGAAACGTTACTCTATTTAGAAGAAGATGTCATAGAACACATAGTATTTCATATGGACGTAATTTCATTGTTAATTCGTCAGTGTGAGGGAGCGAGGGATGCAGTAAAGAAGGAATAGTGCATGGGAAAGGAGATAGTCGTATCCCACAAGAAAATCCTGTCGTTTCCATAGAAACGTTACTCGATTTAGAAGGAGAAGTCGTAGAAACCATAGTATTTCATTGTGACGCTATTTCTGTGTTAAATCGTCAATGTGAGGAAGCGAGGGACGCAGTAAAGAAGGTATAGTGCATCGGAAACGAGATACTCGTATCCCAAAAGAAAATCCTGTCGTTTCCATAGAAACGTTACTCTATTTAGATGGAGGTGACATAGAATCCATAGTATTTCATAGCGACGCAACTGCTGTGTTTATTCGATAAAGTGAGGGAGCGAGGTATGCAGTAAGGAAGGAATAGTGCATCGGAAAGGAGTAAGTCGTATCCCAAAAGGAAATCCTGTGCTTTCCATTGAAACGTTACTCGATTTAGAAGGAGAAGTCATAAGACCCATAGCATTTCATAGCGACGCAATTTCTGTGATAATTCGTCAATGAGAGGGAGCGAGGGAAGCAGTAAAGAAAAAATAGTGCATCGGAAAGGAGATACTCATCTCCCAAAAGAGAATCCTGTCGTTTCCATCGAAACGTTACTCGATTTAAAAGGAGAAGTCATAGAATCCATAGTATTTCATAGCGACTCAATTTCTGTGTTATTTTGTCAATGTGAGGTAGCTAGTGATGCAGCAAAGAAGGAATAGTGCATCGGAAAGGAGATACTCGTATCCCAAAAGACAATCCTGTGGTCTCCATAGAAACGTTACTCGATTTAGATGGAGAAAGCATCGAACCCATAGCATTTCATAGCGACGCAATATCTGTGTTAATTCGTCAATGTGCTGGAGCGAGGGATGCAGTAAAGAAGGAATAGTGCTTCGGAAAGGAGATAGTTGTATCCCAAAAGATAATCCTGTCGTTTCCATAGAAACGTTTCTCAATTTAGAAGGAGAAGTCATAGATCTCATAGTAATTCGTAGCGACGCAATTTCTGTGTTAATTCGTCAATGTGAGGGAGCGAGGGATGCAGTAAAGAAGGAATAGTGCATCGGAAAGGAGATACTCGTATCTCAAAAGAAAATCCTGTTGTTTCCATAGAAACAATACTCGATTTAGAAGGAGAAGTCATAGAACCCATAGTATTTCATAGAGACGCAAATTCTGTGTTAATTCGTCAATGTGAGGGAGCTAGTGATGCAGTAAATAAGGAATAGTGCATCTGAAATGAGATAGTCGTTTCCCAAAAGATAATCCTTTCGTTTCCGTAGAAACGTTACTCGATTTAGAAGGAGATGTCTTAGAACCCATAGTATTTCATTGCGACGTTATTTCTGTGTTAATTCATCAATGTGAGGGAGTGAGGGATGCAGAAAAGAAGGAATAGTGCATCGGAAAGGGGATTGTCGTATCCCAAAAGAGAATCCTGTGGTCTCCATAGAAACGTTACTCGATTTAGATGGAGAAGTCATCGAACCCATTGTATTTCATAGCGACGCAATATCTGTGTTAATTCGTCAATGTGCTGGAGCGAGGGATGCAGTAAAGAAGGAATAGTGCATCTGAAAGGAGATAGTCGTATCCCAAAAGATAATCCTGTCGTTTCCATAGAAACGTTACTCAATTTAGAAGGAGAAGTCATTGATCTCATAGTAATTCGTAGCGACGCAATTTCTGTGTTAATTCGTCAATGTGAGGGAGCGAGGGATGCAGTAAAGAAGGAATAGTGCATCCGATAAGAGATACTCGTCTCACAAAAGAAAAACCTGCCGTTTCCATAGAAACGTTACTCGATTTAGAAAGAGATGTCATAGAATCCATAGTATTTCATAGCGACTCAAGTTCCGTGTTAATTCCTCAATGTGAGGGAGCGAGGGATGCAGTAATGAAGGTTATGTGCATGGGAAAGGAGATACTCGTATCCCAAAAGAAAATACTGTCGTTTCCATAGAAACGTTACTCTTTTTAGAAGGAGATTATATAGAACCCATAGTATTTCATAGCGCCGCAATTTCTGTGTCAATTCGTCAATGTGTGGGAGCGAGGGATGCGGTAAAGAAGGAATAGTGCATCCGAAAGGAGATAGTCGTGTCCTAAAGGAAAATCCTTTCGTTTCCATAGAACGTTACTCGATTTACAGGGAGATGTCTTAGAACACATTGTATTTCATAGCGACGTAATGTCTGTGTTAATTCGTCAATGTGCGGGAGCGAGGGATGCAGTAAAGAGGGAATTGTGCATCGGAAAGGAGATAGTCGTATCCCAAAAGAAAATCCTGTCGTTTCCATAGAAACGTTACTCGATTTAGAAGGAGAAGTCATAGATCTCATACTGATTAATAGCGACGCAGTTGTTGTGTTAATTCGTCAATGTGAGGGAGCGAGGTATGCAGCAAAGAAAGAATAGTGCATCGGAACATAGAAAGTGGTATCCCAAAAGATAATTCTCAGGTGTCCTTAGAAACGTTACTCGATTTAGAAGGAGAAGTCATAGAACCCATAGTATTTCATAGCGACGCAATATCTGTGTTAATTCGTCAATGTGCTGGAGTGAGGGATGCAGTAAAGAAGGAATAGTGCATCTGAAATGAGATAGTCGTATCCCAAAAGATAATCCTTTCGTTTCCGTAGAAATGTTAGTCGATTTAGAAGGAGATGTCTTAGATCCCATAGTATTTCATAGCGACGTAATTTCTGTGTTAATTCATCAATGTGAGGGAGTGAGGGATGCGGTAAAGAAGGAATAGTGCATCGGAAAGGGGATTGTCGTATTCCAAAAGATAATCCCGTGGTCTTCATAGAAACGTTACTCGATTTAGATGGAGAAAGCATCAAACCCATAGCATTTCATAGCGACGCAATATCTGTGTTAATTCGTCAATGTGCTGGAGCGAGGGATGCAGTAAAGAAGGAATAGTGCATCGGAAAGGAGATTCTCGTCTCCCAAAAGAAAATCCTGTCGTTTCCATAGAAACGTTACTCGATTTAGAAGGAGATGTCATAGAATCCTTAGTATTTCATAGCGACTATATTTCTACGTTAATTCGTCAATGTGAGGGAGCTAGGGATGCAGTAAAGAAGGAATAGTGCATCGGAAGGGAGATATTCGTATCCCAAAAGATAATCCCGTCGTTTCCATAGAAACGTTACTCGATTTAGAAGGAGAAGTCATAGAATCCATAGTATTTCATAGCGACTATATTTCTATGTTAATTCGTCAATGTGAGGGAGCTAGGGATGCAGTAAAGAAGGAATAGTGCATCTGAAATGTGATAGTTGTATCCCAAAAGATAATCCTTTCGTTTCCGTAGACACATTATTCGATTTAGAAGGAGATGACATAGAACCCATAGTCTTTCATAGCGCCGCAATTTCTGTGTTAAATCGTCAATGCGTGCGAGCGAGGGATGCAGTAAAGAAGGAATAGTGCATCCGAAAGGAGATAGTCGTATCCCAAAAGAGAATTCATTCGTTTCCATAGAACGTTACTCGATTTATATGGAGATGTCTTAGAACCCATTGTATTTCATAGCGACGTAATGTCGGTGACAATTCGTCAATGTGAGGTAGTGAGGAATGCAGTAAAGAAGGAATAGTGCATCGGAAAGAAGATTGTCGTATCCCAAAAGAAAATTTTTTGTTGTTTCCTTAGAAAGGTCACTCGATTTGGATAGAGAAGTGATAGAACCCATAGCATTTCAAAGTGACGCAATTTCTGTGTTAATTCGTCAATGTGCGGGAGCGAGGGATCCATTAATGAAGGAATTGTGCATCGGAAAGGAGACAGTCGTATCCCAAAAGAAAATTATGTCGTATCCAAGGAAACGCTACTCGATTTAGAGGGAGAAGTCATAGATCTCATAGGAATTCATAGCGACGCAATATCTGTGTTAATTCGTCAATGTGCTGGAGCGAGGGATGCAGTAAAGATGGAATAGTGCTTCGGAAAGGAGGTAGTCGTATCCCAAAAGATAATCCTGTCGTTTCCATAGAAACGTTACTCAATTTAGAAGGAGAAGTCATAGATCTCATAGAAATTCGTAGCGACTCAATTTCTGTGTTAATTCGTCAGTGTGAGGGAGCGAGTGATGCAGCAAAGAAGGAATAGTGAATCGGAAAGGAGATACTCGTATCGCAAAAGATAATCCCATCGTTTCCATAGAAACGTTACTCGATTTAGATGGAGAAGTCATAGAACCCATAGGATCTCATAGCGACGCAATTTCTGTGTTAATTCCTCAATGTGAGGGAGCGAGGGTGCAGTAAAGAAGGATTAGCGCATGGGAAAGGAGATACTCGTATCCCAAAAGAAAATCCTGTCGTTTCCATAGAAACGTTACTCTATTTAGAAGGAGATGAAACAGAACCCATAGTATTTCATAGCGAAGCAATTTCTGTGTTAATTCGTGAATGTGTGGTAGCGAGGGATGCAGTAAAGAAGGAATAGTGCATCCGAAAGGAGATAGTCGTATCCCAAAAGAAAATTCTTTCGTTTCCATAGATCGTTAGTCGATTTACATGATGTCTTAGAACCCATTGTATTTCATAGCGACGTAATGTCTGTGACAATTCGTCAATGTGAGGGAGTGAGGAATGCAGTAAAGAAGGAATTGTGCATCGGAAATGAGAGTGTCGTATCCCAAATGAAAATCCTGTGGTTTCCATAGAAACGTTACTCGATTTAGAAGGAGAAGTTATAGAACCCATAGTATTTCATAGCGACGCAATTTCTGTGTTAATTCGTCAATGTGAGGGAACGAGGGATGCAGTAAGATAGGAATAGTGCATCAGAATGGAGATAGTCGTATCCCACAAGAATATCCTGTCGTTTCCATAGAAACGTTACTCGAATTAGAAGGAGAAGTCATAGAAAACTCAGTATTTCACAGCGTCGCAATTTCTCTCTTAAATCGTCAATGTGAGGGAGCGAGGGTTGCAGTAAAGAAGGAATAGCTCATCGGAAATGAGATACTGGTATCCGAAAAGAAAATCCTGTCGTTTCTATGGAAACGTTACTCGATTTAGAAGGAGATGTCATAGAACACATAGTATGTCATAACGACGCAATTTCTCTGTTAATACGTCAATGTGAGGGAGCGAGGGATGCAGTAAAGAAGGAATAGTGCATCGGAAAGGAGATAGTCGTAACCCAAAAGAAAATCCTGCCGTTTAAATAAAAGAGTTACTCGATTTAGAAGGAGATGTCATAGAACCCATAAAATTTCATAGCGACGCAATTTCTTTGTCAATTCATCAATGTGAGGGAGCGAAGGATGCAGTAAAAAAGGAATAGTGCATCGGAAAGGAGAAAATCATATCCCAAAAGAAAATCCCGTGGTTTCCATAGAAACGTTACTCGATTTAGAAGGAGAAGTCATAGAACCCATAGTAATTCATAGCGACGCAATTTCTGTGTTAATTCGTCAATGTGAGGGAGCGAGGGATGCAGTAAAGAAGGAATAGTGCATCCGAAAAGTGATACTCGTCTCACAAAAGAAAAACCTGTCGTTTCCAGAGAAACGTTACTCTATTTAGAAGGAGATGTCATAGAATCCATAGTATTTCATAGCGACTAAAGTTCTGTGTTAAATCCTCAATGTGAGGGAGCGAGGGATGCAGTAAAGAAGGTTTAGTGCATGGGAAGGGAGATACTCGATCCCAAAAGAAAATCCTGTCGTTTCCATAGAAACGTTACTCTTTTTAGAAGGAGATTATATAGAACCCATAGTTTTTCATAGCGACGCAATTTCTGTGTTAATTCGTCAATGTGTGGGAGCGAGGGATGCGGTAAAGAAGGAATAGTGCATCGGAATCTAGAAAGTCGTATCCCAAAAGAAAATCCGCTGGTATCCTTAGAAACTTTACTCGATTTACAAGGAGAAGTCATAGAACTCAGAGTGTTTCATAGCGACCCAATTCCTGGGTAAATTCATCAGTGTGAGGGAATGAGGGATGCAGTAAAGAAGGAATAGTGCATCGAAAAGGAGATACTCATATCCTAAAAGAAAATCCTCTTGCTTCCATAGAAACGTTACTCTATTTAGAAGAAGATGTCATAGAACACATAGTATTTCATATGGACGTAATTTCATTGTTAATTCGTCAGTGTGAGGGAGCGAGGGATGCAGTAAAGAAGGAATAGTGCATGGGAAAGGAGATAGTCGTATCCCACAAGAAAATCCTGTCGTTTCCATAGAAACGTTACTCGATTTAGAAGGAGAAGTCGTAGAACCCATTGTATTTCATTGTGACGCTATTTCTGTGTTAAATCGTCAATGTGAGGGAGCGAGGGACGCTGTAAAGAAGGTATAGTGCATCGGAAACGAGATACTCGTATCCCAAAAGAAAATCCTGTCTTTTCCATAGAAACGTTACTCTATTTAGATGGAGGTGACATAGAATCCATAGTATTTCATAGCGACGCAACTTATGTGTTAATTCGATAAAGTGATGGAGCGAGGTATGCAGTAAGGAAGGAGTAGTGCATCGGAAAGGAGAAAGTCGTATCCCAAAAGAAAATCCTGTGCTTTCCATTGACACGTTACTCGATTTAGAAGGAGAAGTCATAAGACCCATAGTATTTCATAGCGACGCAATTTCTGTGTTAATTCGTCAATGTGAGGGAGCGAGGGATGCAGTAAGGAAGGAATAGTGCATCCGAAAGGAGATAGTCGTATCTCACAAGGAAATCCTGTTATTTCCATAGAAACGTTACTCGATTTAGAAGGAGAAGTCACAGAATGCATAGTATTTCATAGCAACGGAATTTCTCAGTTAATTCGTCATTGTGAGGGAGCATGGAATGCAGTAATGATGGAATAGTGCATCGGAAAGGAGATACTCGTATCCCAAAAGATAATCCCGTCGTTTCCATAGAAACGTTACTCGATTTAGAAGGAGAAGTCATAGAATCCATAGTATTTCATAGCGACTATATTTCTGTGTTAATTCGTCAATGTGAGGGAGCTAGGGATGCAGTAAAGAAGGAATAGTGCATCGGAAATGAGATAGTCGTATCCCAAAAGATAATCCTTCGTTTCCGTAGACACGTTACTCGATTTAGAAGGAGATGACACAGAACCCATAGTCTTTCATAGCGACGTAATGTCGGTGACAATTCGTCAATTTGAGGGAGTGAGGAATGCAGTAAAGAAGGAATAGTGCATCGGAAAGAAGATTGTCGTATCCCAAAAGAAAATTTTTTGTTGTTTCCTTAGAAAGGTCACTCGATTTGGATAGAGAAGTGATAGAACCCATAGCATTTCAAAGTGACGCAATTTCTGTGTTAATTCGTCAATGTGCGGGAGCGAGGGATCCATTAATGAAGGAATTGTGCATTGGAAGGGAGACAGTCGTATCCCAAAAGAAAATTATGTCGTATCCAAGGAAACGCTACTCGATTTAGAGGGAGAAGTCATAGATCTCATAGGAATTCATAGCGACGCAGTTTCTGTGTTAATTCGTCAAAGTGAGGGAGCGAGGCATGCAGCAAAGAAAGAATAGTGCATCGGAACATAGAACGTCGTATCCCAAAAGATAATCCTCAGGTGTCCTTAGAAACATTACTCGATTTAGAAGGAGAAGTCATAGAACCCATAGTATTTCATAGCGACGCAATATCTGTGTTAATTCGTCAATGTGCTGGAGCGAGGAATGCAGTAAAGATGGAATAGTGCTGCGGAAAGGAGATAGTCGTATCCCAAAAGATAATCCTGTCGTTTAGATAGAAACGTTACTCAAATTAGAAGGAGAAGTCATAGATCTCATAGTAATTCGTAGCCACGCAATTTCTGTGTTAATTCGTCAATGTGAGGGAGCGAGGGATGCAGTAAAGAAGGATTAGTGCATCGGAAAGGAGATTCTCGTCTCCCAAAAGAAAATCCTGTTGTTTCCATAGAAACAATACTCGATTTAGAAGGAGAAGTCATAGAACCCATAGTATTTCATAGCGACGCAAATTCTGTGTTAATTCGTCAATGTGAGGGAGCGAGGGATGCAGCAAAGAAGGAATAGTGCATCGGAAAGGAGATACTCGTATCCCAAAAGATAATCCCGTCGTTTCCATAGAAACGTTACTCGATTTAGAAGGAGAAGTCATAGAATCCATAGTATTTCATAGCGACTATATTTCTGTGTTAATTCGTCAATGTGAGGGAGCTAGGGATGCAGTAAAGAAGGAATAGTGCATCGGAAATGAGATAGTCGTATCCCAAAAGATAATCCTTTCGTTTCCGTAGACACGTTACTCGATTTAGAAGGAGATGACATAGAATCCATAGTCTTTCATAGCGACGTAATGTCGGTGACAATTCGTCAATGTGAGGGAGTGAGGAATGCAGTAAAGAAGGAATAGTGCATCGGAAAGAAGATTGTCGTATCCCAAAAGAAAATTTTTTGTTGTTTCCTTAGAAAGGTCACTCGATTTGGATAGAGAAGTGATAGAACCCATAGCATTTCAAAGTGACGCAATTTCAGTGTTAATTCGTCAATGTGCGGGAGCGAGGGATCCATTAATGAAGGAATTGTGCATTGGAAAGGAGACAGTCGTATCCCAAAAGAAAATTATGTCGTATCCAAGGAAACGCTACTCGATTTAGAGGGAGAAGTCATAGATCTCATAGGAATTCATAGCGACGCAGTTTCTGTGTTAATTCGTCAAAGTGAGGGAGCGAGGCATGCAGCAAAGAAAGAATAGTGCATCGGAACATAGAAAGTCGTATCCCAAAAGATAATCCACAGGTGTCCTTAGAAACATTACTCGATTTAGAAGGAGAAGTCATAGAACCCTTAGTATTTCATAGCGACGCAATATCTGTGTTAATTCGTCAATGTGCTGGAGCGAGGAATGCAGTAAAGATGGAATAGTGTTTCGGAAAGGAGATAGTCGTATCCCAAAAGATAATCCTGTCGTTTAGATAGAAACGTTACTCAATTTAGAAGGAGAAGTCATAGATCTCATAGAAATTCGTAGCGACGCAATTTCTGTGTTAATTCGTCAATGTGAGGGAGCGAGGGATGCAGTAAAGAAGGAATAGTGCATCGGAAAGGAGATACTCGTCTCCCAAAAGAAAATCCTGTCGTTTCAATAGAAACGTTACTCGATTTAGAAGGAGATATCATAGAATCCATAGTATTTCATAGCGACTCAATTTCTGTGTTAATTCGTCAATGTGAGGGAGCTAGGGATGCAGTAAAGAAGGAATAATGCATCGTAAAGGAAATACTCGTATCCCAAAACAAAATCCTGTCGTTTCCATAGAAACGATACTCGATTTAGAATGAGAAGTCATAAAACCCATAGTATTTCATTGCGACGCAAATTCAGTGTCAATTCGTCAGTGTGAGGGAGCGAGTGATGCAGCAAAGAAGGAATAGTGAATCGGAAAGGAGATACTCGTATCGCAAAAGATAACCCCATCGTTTCCATAGAAACGTTACTCGAATTAGATGGAGAAGCCATAGAACCCATAGGATCTCATAGCGACGCAATTTCTGTGTTAATTCCTCAATGTGAGGGAGCGAGGGATGCAGTAAAGAAGGAATAGTGCATCCGAAAGGAGATACTCGTATCCCAAAAGAAAATCCTTTCGTTTCCATAGAACGTTAGTCGATTTACATGCTGTCTTAGAACCCATTGTATTTCATAGCGACGTAATGTCTGTGACAATTCGTCAATGTGAGGGAGTGAGGAATGCAGTAAAGAAGGAATTGTGCATCGGAAATGAGAGTGTCGTATCCCAAATGAAAATCCTGTGGTTTCCATAGAAACGTTACTCGATTTAGAAGGAGAAGTTATAGAACCCATAGTATTTCATAGCGACGCAATTTCTGTGTTAATTCGTCAATGTGAGGGAACGAGGGATGCAGTAAGATAGGAATAGTGCATCAGAATGGAGATAGTCGTATCCCACAAGAATGTCCTGTCGTTTCCATAGAAACGTTACTCGAATTAGAAGGAGAAGTCATAGAGAACTCAGTATTTCACAGCGACGCAATTTCTCACTTAAATCGTCAATGTGAGGGAGCGAGGGTTGCAGTAAAGAAGGAATAGTTCATCGGAAAGGAGATACTGGTATCCCAAAAGAAGATCCCTTCGTTTCTATGGAAACGTTACTCGATTTAGAAGGAGATGTCATAGAACACATAGTATGTCATAACGACGCAATTTCTCTGTTAATACGTCAATGTGAGGGAGCGAGGGATGCAGTAAAGAAGGAATAGTGCATCGGAAAGGAGAAAATCATATCCCAAAAGAAAATCCCGTGGTTTCCATAGAAACGTTACTCGATTTAGAAGGAGAAGTCATAGAACCCATAGTAATTCATAGCGACGCAATTTCTGTGTTAATTCTAGAGTGTGAGGGAGCGAGGGATGCAGTAAAGAAGGAATAGTGCAACGGAAAGGAGATAATCGTACCCCAAATGAAAATCCTGTCGTTTCCATAGAAACGTTACTCAAATTAGAAGAGGATGTCATAGAACACGTAGTATTTCATATGGACGTAATTTCATTGTTAATTCGTCAGTGTGAGGGAGCGAGGGATGCAGTAAAGATGGAATAGTGCAACGCAAAGGAGATACTCGAATCCCAAAAGAAAATCCTGTCGTTTCCATAGAAACGTTTCTCGGTTTAGAATGAGAAGTCATAGATCTCATAGTAATTCATAGCGATTCAATTTCTGCGATATTTCGTCAATGAGAAGGCGCAAGGGATGCAGTAAAGAAGGAATAGTGCATCGGAAAGGAGACACTCGTCTCCCAAAAGAAAATCCTGTCGTTTCCATAGAAACGTTACTCGATTTAGAAGGAGATGTCATAGAATCCATAGTATTTCATAGCGACTCAGTTTCTGTGTTAATTCGTCAATGTGAGGGAGCTAGGGATGCAGTAAAGAAGGAATAGTGCATCGAAAAGGAGATACTCGTATCCCACAGAAAATCCTGTCGTTTCCATAGAAACGATACTCGATTTAGAAGGAGAAGTCATAGAACCCATTGTATTTTATTGCGACGCAATTGCTGTGTTATTTCGTCAATGTGAGGGAGCGAGGGATGCAGTAAAGAAGGAATAGTGCATCGGAAAGGAGACACTCGTCTCCCAAAAGAAAATCCTGTCGTTTCCATAGAAACGATACTCGATTTAGAAGGAGATGTCATAGAACACGTAGTATTTCATAACGACGCAATTTCTGTGTTAATTCGTCAATGTGAGGGAGCGAGGGATGCAGTAAGGAAGGAATAGTGCATCGGAAAGGAGATTGTCGTATCCCAAAAGAAAATCCGGTCGTTTCCATAGAAGAGTTACTCGATTTAGAAGAAATGTCATAGAACCCATAGTAATTCTTAGCGACGCAATTTCTGTGTTAATTCGACAGTGTGAGGGAGCGAGGGATGCAGTAAAGAAGGAATAGTGCAACGAAAAGGAGATAATCGTACCCCAAATGAAAATCCTGTCGTTTCCATAGAAACGTTACTCAAATTAGAAGAGGATGTCATAGAACACGTAGTATTTCATATGGACGTAATTTCGTTGTGAATTTGTCAGTGTGAGGGAGCGAGTGATGCAGTAAAGATGGAATAGCGCATCGCAAAGGAGATACTCTAACCCCAAAAGAAAATCCTGTCGTTTCCATAGAAACGTTACTCGATTTAGAATGAGAAGTCATAGATCTCATAGTAATTCATAGCGACGCAATTTCTGTGATAATTCGTCAATGAGAGGGAGCAAGGGGTGCAGTAAAGAAGGAATGGTGCATCGAAAAGAAGATACTCGTATCCCAATAGAAAATCTTGTCGTTTCCATAGAAACGATACTCGATATAGAAGGAGAAGTCATAGAACACATAGTATTTCATTGCGACGCAAGTGCTATGTTAATTCGTCAATGTGAGGGAGCGAGGGATGCAGTAAAGTAGGAATATTGCATCGGAAAGGAGATACTCGTATAACAATAGAAAATCCTGTCGTTTCCATAGAAACGACTCTCGAATTAGATGGTGAAGTCATAGAACCCATAATATTTCGTAGCGACGCAAATTCTGTGTTAGTTCGTCAATGTGAGGGAGCGAGGGATGCAGCAAAGAAATAATTGTGCATCGGAAGGGAGATACTCTTATCCCAAAAGATAATCCCGTCGTTTCCATAGAAACGTTACTCGATTTAGATGGAGAAGTCATAGAACCCATAGTGTCTCATAACGACGCAATTTCTGGGTTAATCCATTAGTGTGAGGGAGTGAGGGATGCAGTATAGAAGGAATTGTGCATCGGAAATGAGAGAGTCGTATCCCAAAAGACAATCCTGTCGTTTCCATTGAAACGTTACTCGAATTTGAATGAGAAGTCATAGATCTTATTGTAATTCATAGCGATGCAATTTCTGTGTTAATTCATCTATGTGAGGGAGCGAGGGATGCGGTACAGAAGGAATAGTGCATCGGAAAGGAGATACTCGTCTCCCAAAAGAAAATCCTTTCGTTTCCATTGGAACATCACTCGATTTACAAGGAGATGTCATAGAACCCATAGTATTTAATAGCGACTCAATTTCTGTGTTATTTCGTCAATGTGAGGGAGCTAGGGATACAGTAAAGAAGGAATAGTGCATCGGAAAGGAGATACTCGTATCCCAAAAAAAATATTTTCGTTTCCATAGAAACGCTACTCGATTTAGAAGCAGACGTCATGGAACCCACAGTGTATCATTGCGACGCAATTACTGTGTTAATTCGTCACTGTGAGGGAGCGAGGGATGCAGTAAGGATGGAATAGTGCATCGGAAAGGAGATACTCGTATCCCAAAAGGAAATCCTGTCGTTTCCATGGAAACGTTACTCGATTTAGAAGGAGATATCATAGAACCCATAGCATTTCATAGCCACGGAAATTCTGCGTTTATTCGTCAATGTGAGAGAGCGACGGATGCCGTAAAGAAGGAATAGTGCATCGGAAAGGAGATACTCGTATCCCAAAAAAAAATCCTGGCGTTTCCATAGAAACGATACTCGAATTAGAAAGAGATGTCATAGAACACACAGTATTTCATAACGACGCAATTTCAGTGTTAATTCGTCAATGTGCTGGAGCAAGAGATGCAGTAAAGAAGGAATAGTGCATCGGAAAGGAGAGAGTCGTATCCCAAAAGAAAATTCTGTTGTTTCCATAGAAACGATACTCGATTTAGAAGGAGAAGACATAGAACACATAGTATTTCACAGCGACGCAATTTCTGTGCTAATTGGTCAATGTGTGGGAGCGAGGAATGCAGTAAGGAAGGAATAAAGCATCGGAAACGAGATAGTCGTATCCCAAAAGAAAATCCTTTCGTTTCCACATAAACGGTACTCGACTTAGAAGGAGATGTCATAGAACCCATAGTATTTCATAGCGAAGTAATTTCTGTGTTAATTCAACAATGTGATGGAGTGGGGGCTGCATTAAAGAAGGAATAGTGCATCGGTAGGGGGATTGTAGTATCCCAAAAGAAAATCCTGTCGTTTCCATAGAAACGTTATGGATTTAGATGGCGAAGTCATAGAATCCATAGTATTTCATAGCGACTAAATTTCTGTGTTAATTCGTCAATGTGAGGGAGCTAGGGATGCAGTAAAGAAGGAATAGTGCATCGAGAAGGAGATACTCGTATCCCAAACGAAAATCCTGTCGTTTCCATAGAAACGATACTAGATTTAGAAGGAGAAGTCATGGAACCCATAGTATTTCATTGCGACGCGATTGCTGTGTTAATTCGTCAAAGTGAGGGAGCGAGGGATGCAGTAAAGAAGGTATAGTGCAGCGGAAAGGAGATACTCGTATCCCAAAAGAAAACCCTGTGGTTCCCATAGAAACTATACTCGATTTAGAAGGAAAAGTCATAGAACCCATAGTATTTCATAGCGGCGCAATTTCTGTGTTAATTCGTCAATGTGAGGGAGCGAGGAATGCAGTAAAGAAGGAATAGTGCATCGGAAAGGAGATAGTCGTATCCCACAAAAGAATCCTTTCGTTTCCATAGAAATGTTTCTCGATTTAGAAGGAGAAGTCATAGAAAACATAGTATTTCATAGCGACGCAATTTCTCTGTTATTTCGTCAATGTGAGGGAGCGAGGGATGCAGCAAAGAAGGAATAGTGCATCGCAAAGGAGAAAGTCGTACCCCAAATGAAAATCCTGTGGTTCCCATAGAAACGATACTCGATTTAGAAGGAGAAGTCATAGAACCCAAAGTATTTCATACCGACGCAATTTCTGTGTTAATTCATCAATTTGAGGGAGCGAGGGATACAGTAAAGAAGGAATAGTGCATCGAAAAGGAGAAAGTCGTATCCCAGAAGAAAATCCTTGGGTTTCCATAGAAACGTTACTCGATTTAGAAGGAGAAGTCGTAGAACCCATAGTATTTTATAACGACGCAATTTCCGTGTGAATTCGTCAATGAGTGGGAGTGAAGGATGCAGTAAAGAAGGATTTGTGGATCGGAAATGTGATTGTCGTATCCCAAAAGAATATACTGTCGTTTCCATAGAAACGTTACTCGATTTAGAAGGAAATGTCTTAGAACACATAGTATTTCATAGCGACGCAATTTCCGTGTGAATTCATCAATGTGTGGGAGTGAGGGATGCGGTAAAGAAGGATTAGTGGATCGGAAATGTGATTGTCGTAACCCCAACAGAAAATCCTGTCGTTTCCATTGAAACGTTACTCGATTGAGAAGGAGAAGTCATAGAACCCATAGTATTTCATAGCGACGCAATTTCCGTGTGAATTCGTCAATGAGTGGGGGTGAGGGATGCAGTAAAGAAGGATTAGAGGATCGGAAATGTGATTGTCGTATCCCAAAAGAAAATCCTGTCGTTTCCATAGAAACGTTACTCGAATTAGTAGGAAATGTCTTAGAACACATAGTATTTCATAGCGACGCAATTTCCGTGTGAATTCGTAAATGAGTGGGAGTGAGGGAAGCAGCAAAGAAGGATTAGTGGATCGGAAATGTGATGGTCGTATCCCAAAAGAAAATCCTGTCGTTTCCATAGAAATGTTACTCGATTTAGAAGGAAATGACTTAGAATACATAGTATTTCATAGCGACGCAATTTCCGTGTGACTTCGTCAATGAGTGGGAGTGAGGGATGCAGTAAAGAAGGATAAGTGGATCGGAAATGAGATTGTCGTATCCCAAAAGAAAATCCTGTCGTTTCCATAGAAACGTTACTCGATTTAGAAGGAAATGTCTTAGAACACATAGTATTTCATAGCGACGCAATTTCCGTGTGAATTCGGCAATGAGTGGGAGTGAGGGATGCAGTAGAGACGGATTAGTGGATTGGAAATGTGATTGTCGTATCCCAAAAGAAAATCTTGTCGTTTCCATAGAAACGTTACTCGATTTAGAAGAAAATGTCTTAGAACACATAGTATTTCATAGCGACGCAATTTCCATGTGAATTCGTCAATGAGTGGAAGTAAGGGATGCAGTAAAGAAAGATTAGTGGATCGGAAATGTTATTATCGTATCCCATAAGAAAATCCTGTCGTTTCCATAGAAACGTTACTCGATTTAGAAGGAAATGTCTTAGAACACATAATATATCATAGTGACGCAATTTCCGTGTGAATTCGTCACTGAGTGGGAGTGAGGGATGCAGTAAAGAAGGATTAGTGGATCGGAAATGTGATTGTCGTATCCCAAAAGAAAATCCTGTCGTTTCCATAGAAACGTTACTCGAATTAGAAGGAAATGTCTTAGAACACAAATTATTTCATAGCGACGCAATTTCCGTGTGAAATCGACAATGAGTGGGAGTGAGGGATGCAGTAAAGAAGGATTAGTGGATCGGAAATGTGATCGTCGTATTCCAAAAGAAAATCCTGTCGTTTCCATAGAAACGTTACTCGAATTAGAAGGAAATGTCTTAGAACACGAAGTATTTCATAGGGACGCAATTTCCGGTTGAATTCGACAATGAGTGAGAGTGAGGGATGCAGTAAAGAAGGATTAGTGGATCGGAAATGTGATTGTCGTATCCCAAAAGAAAATCCTGTCGTTTCCATAGAAACGTTACTCGATTTAGAAGGAAATGTCTTAGAACGCATAGTATTTCATAGCGACGCAATTTCCGTGTGAATTCGTCAATGAGTGGGAGTGAGGGATGCAGTAAAGAAGGATTAGTGGATCGGAAATGTGATTGACGTATCCCAAAAGAAAATCCTGTCGTTTCCATAGAAATGTTACTCGATTTAGAAGGAAATGTCTTAGAACACATAGTATTTCATAGCGACGCAATTTCCGTGTGAATTCGTCAATGAGTGGGAGTGAGGGATGCAGTAAAGAAGGATTAGTGGATCGGAAATGTGATTGTCGTATCCCAAAAGAAAATCCTGTCGTTTCCATAGAAACGTTACTCGATTTAGAAGGAAATGTCTTAGAACACATAGAATTTCATAGCGACGCAATTGCCGTGTGAATTCGTCAATGGGTGGGAGTGAGGGATGCAGTAAAGAAGGATTAGTGGATCGCAAAGGAGAAAGTCGTACCCCAAACGAAAATCCTGTGGTTCCCATAGAAACGATACTCGATTTAGAAGGAGAAGTCATAGAACCCAAAGTATTTCGTACCGACGCAATTTCTGTGTTAATTCATCAATTTGAGGGAGCGAGGGATACAGTAAAGAAGGAATAGTGCATCGGAAAGGAGAAAGTCGTATCCCAGAAGAAAATCCTTGGGTTTCCATAGAAACGTTATTCGATTTAGAAGGAGAAGTCGTAGAACCCATAGTATTTCATAGCGACGCAATTTCTGTGTTAATTCGTCAATGTGAGGGAGCGAGGAATGCAGTAAAGAAGGAATAGTGCATCGGAAAGGAGATAGTCGTATCCCACAAAAGAATCCTTTCGTTTCCATAGAAATGTTTCTCGATTTAGAAGGAGAAGTCATAGAAAACATAGTATTTCATAGCGACGCAATTTCTCTGTTAATTCGTCTATGTGAGGGAGCGAGGGATGCAGCAAAGAAGGAATAGTGCATCGCAAAGGAGAAAGTCGTACCCCAAATGAAAACCTGTGGTTCCAATAGAAACGATACTCGATTTAGAAGGAGAAGTCATAGAACCCAAAGTGTTTCATACCGACGCAATTTCTGTGTTAATTCATCAATTTGAGGGAGCGAGGGATACAGTAAAGAAGGAATAGTGCATCGGAAAGGAGAAAGTCGTATCCCAGAAGAAAATCCTTGAGTTTCCATAGAAACGTTACTCGATTTAGAAGGAGAAGTCGTAGAACCCATAGTATTTTATAACGACGCAATTTCCGTGTGAATTCGTCAATGAGTGGGAGTGAAGGATGCAGTAAAGAAGGATTAGTGGATCGGAAATGTGATTGTCGTATCCCAAAAGAATATACTGTCGTTTCCATAGAAACGTTACTCGATTTAGAAGGAAATGTCTTAGAACACATAGTATTTCATAGCGACGCAATTTCCGTGTGAATTCATCAATGTGTGGGAGTGAGGGATGCGGTAAAGAAGGATTAGTGGATCGGAAATGTGATTGTCGTAACCCCAACAGAAAATCCTGTCGTTTCCATAGAAACGTTACTCGATTGAGAAGGAGAAGTCATAGAACCCATAGTATTTCATAGCGACGCAATTTCCGTGTGAATTCGTCAATGAGTGGGAGTGAGGGATGCAGTAAAAGAGGATTAGAGGATCGGAAATGTGATTGTCGTATCCCAAAAGAAAATCCTGTCGTTTCCATAGAAACGTTACTCGAATTAGAAGGAAATGTCTTAGAACACATAGTATTTCATAGCGACGCAATTTCCGTGTGAATTCGTAAATGAGTGGGAGTGAGGGAAGCAGCAAAGAAGGATTAGTGGATCGGAAATGTGATTGTCGTATCCCAAAAGAAAATCCTGTCGTTTCCATAGAAACGTTACTCGATTTAGAAGGAAATGACTTAGAATACATAGTATTTCATAGCGACGCAATTTCCGTGTGACTTCGTCAATGAGTGGGAGTGAGGGATGCAGTAAAGAAGGATAAGTGGATCGGAAATGAGATTGTCGTATCCCAAAAGAAAATCCTGTCGTTTCCATAGAAACGTTACTCGATTTAGAAGGAAATGTTTTAGAACACATAGTATTTCATAGCGACGCAATTTCCGTGTGAATTCGGCAATGAGTGGGAGTGAGGGATGCAGTAGAGAAGGATTGGTGGATCGGAAATGTGATTGTCGTATCCCAAAAGAAAATCTTGTCGTTTCCATAGAAACGTTACTCGATTTAGAAGAAAATGTCTTAGAACACATAGTATTTCATAGCGACGCAATTTCCGTGTGAATTCGTCAATGAGTGGAAGTAAGGGATGCAGTAAAGAAAGATAAGTGGATCGGAAATGTTATTATCGTATCCCAAAAGAAAATCCTGTCGTTTCCATAGAAACGTTACTCGATTTAGAAGGAAATGTCTTAGAACACATAGTATATCATAGTGACGCAATTTCCGTGTGAATTCGTCACTGAGTGGGAGTGAGGGATGCAGTAAAGAAGGATTAGTGGATCGGAAATGTGATTGTCGTATCCCAAAAGAAAATCCTGTCGTTTCCATAGAAACGTTACTCGAATTAGTAGGAAATGTCTTAGAACACATAGTATTTCATAGCGACGCAATTTCTGTGTTAATTCGTCAATGTGAGGGAGCGAGGGATGCAGTAAAGAAGGAATAGTGCATCGGAAAGGAGATACTCGTCTCCCAAAAGAAAATCCTGTCGTTTCCATAGAAACGTTACTCGATTTAGAAGGAGATATCATAGAATCCATAGTATTTCATAGCGACTCAATTTCTGTGTTAATTCGTCAATGTGAGGGAGCTAGGGATGCAGTAAAGAAGGAATAATGCATCGTAAAGGAAATACTCGTATCCCAAAACAAAATCCTGTCGTTTCCATAGAAACGATACTCGATTTAGAATGAGAAGTCATAAAACCCATAGTATTTCATTGCGACGCAAATTCAGTGTTAATTCGTCAGTGTGAGGGAGCGAGTGATGCAGCAAAGTAGGAATAGTGAATCGGAAAGGAGATACTCGTATCGCAAAAGATAATCCCATAGTTTCCATAGAAACGTTACTCGATTTAGATGGAGAAGTCATAGAACCCATAGGATCTCATAGCGACGCAATTTCTGTGTTAATTCCTCAATGTGAGGGAGCTAGGGATGCAGTAAAGAAGGAATAGTGCATCCGAAAGGAGATACTCGTATTCCAAAAAAAAATCCTTTCGTTTCCATAGAACGTTAGTCGATTTACATGATGTCTTAGAACCCATTGTATTTCATAGCGACGTAATGTCTGTGACAATTCGTCAATGTGAGGGAGTGAGGAATGCAGTAAAGAAGGAATTGTGCATCGGAAATGAGAGTGTCGTATCCCAAATGAAAATCCTGTGGTTTCCATAGAAACGTTACTCGATTTAGAAGGAGAAGTTGTAGAACCCATAGTATTTCATAGCGACGCAATTTCTGTGTTAATTCGTCAATGTGAGGGAACGAGGGATGCAGTAAGATAGGAATAGTGCATCAGAATGGAGATAGTCGTATCCCACAAGAATATCCTGTCGTTTCCATAGAAACGTTACTCGAATTAGAAGGAGAAGTCATAGAAAACTCAGTATTTCACAGCGACGCAATTTCTCTCTTAAATCGGCAATGTGAGGGAGCGAGGGTTGCAGTAAAGAAGGAATAGTTCATCGGAAAGGAGATACTGGTATCCCAAAAGAAAATCCTGTCGTTTCTATGGGAGCGTTACTCGATTTAGAAGGAGATGTCATAGAACACATAGTATGTCATAACGACGCAATTTCTCTGTTAATACGTCAATGTGAGGGAGCGAGGGATGCAGTAAAGAAGGAATAGTGCATCGGAAAGGAGATAGTCGTATCCCAAAAGAAAATCCCGTCGTTTAAATAAAAGGGTTACTCGATTCAGAAGGAGATGTCATAGAACCCATAAAATTTCATAGCGACGCAATTTCTTTGTCAATTCATCAATGTGAGGGAGCGAAGGATGCAGTAAAAAAGGAATAGTGCATCGGAAAGGAGAAAATCATATCCCAAAAGAAAATCCCGTGGTTTCCATAGAAACGTTACTCGATTTAGAAGGAGAAGTCATAGAACCCATAGTAATTCATAGCGACGCAATTTCTGTGTTAATTCTAGAGTGTGAGGGAGCGAGGGATGCAGTAAAGAAGGAATAGTGCAACGGAAAGGAGATAATCGTACCCCAAATGAAAATCCTGTCGTTTCCATAGAAACGTTACTCAAATTAGAAGAGGATGTCATAGAACACGTAGTATTTCATATGGACGTAATTTCATTGTTAATTCGTCAGTGTGAGGGAGCGAGGGATGCAGTAAAGATGGAATAGTGCAACGCAAAGGAGATACTCGAATCCCAAAAGAAAATCCTGTCGTTTCCATAGAAACGTTTCTCGGTTTAGAATGAGAAGTCATAGATCTCATAGTAATTCATAGCGATTCAATTTCTGCGATATTTCGTCAATGAGAAGGCGCAAGGGATGCAGTAAAGAAGGAATAGTGCATCGGAAAGGAGACACTCGTCTCCCAAAAGAAAATCCTGTCGTTTCCATAGAAACGTTACTCGATTTAGAAGGAGATGTCATAGAATCCATAGTATTTCATAGCGACTCAGTTTCTGTGTTAATTCGTCAATGTGAGGGAGCTAGGGATGCAGTAAAGAAGGAATAGTGCATCGAAAAGGAGATACTCGTATCCCACAGAAAATCCTGTCGTTTCCATAGAAACGATACTCGATTTAGAAGGAGAAGTCATAGAACCCATTGTATTTTATTGCGACGCAATTGCTGTGTTATTTCGTCAATGTGAGGGAGCGAGGGATGCAGTAAAGAAGGAATAGTGCATCGGAAAGGAGACACTCGTCTCCCAAAAGAAAATCCTGTCGTTTCCATAGAAACGATACTCGATTTAGAAGGAGATGTCATAGAACACGTAGTATTTCATAACGACGCAATTTCTGTGTTAATTCGTCAATGTGAGGGAGCGAGGGATGCAGTAAGGAAGGAATAGTGCATCGGAAAGGAGATTGTCGTATCCCAAAAGAAAATCCGGTCGTTTCCATAGAAGAGTTACTCGATTTAGAAGAAATGTCATAGAACCCATAGTAATTCTTAGCGACGCAATTTCTGTGTTAATTCGACAGTGTGAGGGAGCGAGGGATGCAGTAAAGAAGGAATAGTGCAACGAAAAGGAGATAATCGTACCCCAAATGAAAATCCTGTCGTTTCCATAGAAACGTTACTCAAATTAGAAGAGGATGTCATAGAACACGTAGTATTTCATATGGACGTAATTTCGTTGTGAATTTGTCAGTGTGAGGGAGCGAGTGATGCAGTAAAGATGGAATAGCGCATCGCAAAGGAGATACTCTAACCCCAAAAGAAAATCCTGTCGTTTCCATAGAAACGTTACTCGATTTAGAATGAGAAGTCATAGATCTCATAGTAATTCATAGCGACGCAATTTCTGTGATAATTCGTCAATGAGAGGGAGCAAGGGGTGCAGTAAAGAAGGAATGGTGCATCGAAAAGAAGATACTCGTATCCCAATAGAAAATCTTGTCGTTTCCATAGAAACGATACTCGATATAGAAGGAGAAGTCATAGAACACATAGTATTTCATTGCGACGCAAGTGCTATGTTAATTCGTCAATGTGAGGGAGCGAGGGATGCAGTAAAGTAGGAATATTGCATCGGAAAGGAGATACTCGTATAACAATAGAAAATCCTGTCGTTTCCATAGAAACGACTCTCGAATTAGATGGTGAAGTCATAGAACCCATAATATTTCGTAGCGACGCAAATTCTGTGTTAGTTCGTCAATGTGAGGGAGCGAGGGATGCAGCAAAGAAATAATTGTGCATCGGAAGGGAGATACTCTTATCCCAAAAGATAATCCCGTCGTTTCCATAGAAACGTTACTCGATTTAGATGGAGAAGTCATAGAACCCATAGTGTCTCATAACGACGCAATTTCTGGGTTAATCCATTAGTGTGAGGGAGTGAGGGATGCAGTATAGAAGGAATTGTGCATCGGAAATGAGAGAGTCGTATCCCAAAAGACAATCCTGTCGTTTCCATTGAAACGTTACTCGAATTTGAATGAGAAGTCATAGATCTTATTGTAATTCATAGCGATGCAATTTCTGTGTTAATTCATCTATGTGAGGGAGCGAGGGATGCGGTACAGAAGGAATAGTGCATCGGAAAGGAGATACTCGTCTCCCAAAAGAAAATCCTTTCGTTTCCATTGGAACATCACTCGATTTACAAGGAGATGTCATAGAACCCATAGTATTTAATAGCGACTCAATTTCTGTGTTATTTCGTCAATGTGAGGGAGCTAGGGATACAGTAAAGAAGGAATAGTGCATCGGAAAGGAGATACTCGTATCCCAAAAAAAATATTTTCGTTTCCATAGAAACGCTACTCGATTTAGAAGCAGACGTCATGGAACCCACAGTGTATCATTGCGACGCAATTACTGTGTTAATTCGTCACTGTGAGGGAGCGAGGGATGCAGTAAGGATGGAATAGTGCATCGGAAAGGAGATACTCGTATCCCAAAAGGAAATCCTGTCGTTTCCATGGAAACGTTACTCGATTTAGAAGGAGATATCATAGAACCCATAGCATTTCATAGCCACGGAAATTCTGCGTTTATTCGTCAATGTGAGAGAGCGACGGATGCCGTAAAGAAGGAATAGTGCATCGGAAAGGAGATACTCGTATCCCAAAAAAAAATCCTGGCGTTTCCATAGAAACGATACTCGAATTAGAAAGAGATGTCATAGAACACACAGTATTTCATAACGACGCAATTTCAGTGTTAATTCGTCAATGTGCTGGAGCAAGAGATGCAGTAAAGAAGGAATAGTGCATCGGAAAGGAGAGAGTCGTATCCCAAAAGAAAATTCTGTTGTTTCCATAGAAACGATACTCGATTTAGAAGGAGAAGACATAGAACACATAGTATTTCACAGCGACGCAATTTCTGTGCTAATTGGTCAATGTGTGGGAGCGAGGAATGCAGTAAGGAAGGAATAAAGCATCGGAAACGAGATAGTCGTATCCCAAAAGAAAATCCTTTCGTTTCCACATAAACGGTACTCGACTTAGAAGGAGATGTCATAGAACCCATAGTATTTCATAGCGAAGTAATTTCTGTGTTAATTCAACAATGTGATGGAGTGGGGGCTGCATTAAAGAAGGAATAGTGCATCGGTAGGGGGATTGTAGTATCCCAAAAGAAAATCCTGTCGTTTCCATAGAAACGTTATGGATTTAGATGGCGAAGTCATAGAATCCATAGTATTTCATAGCGACTAAATTTCTGTGTTAATTCGTCAATGTGAGGGAGCTAGGGATGCAGTAAAGAAGGAATAGTGCATCGAGAAGGAGATACTCGTATCCCAAACGAAAATCCTGTCGTTTCCATAGAAACGATACTAGATTTAGAAGGAGAAGTCATGGAACCCATAGTATTTCATTGCGACGCGATTGCTGTGTTAATTCGTCAAAGTGAGGGAGCGAGGGATGCAGTAAAGAAGGTATAGTGCAGCGGAAAGGAGATACTCGTATCCCAAAAGAAAACCCTGTGGTTCCCATAGAAACTATACTCGATTTAGAAGGAAAAGTCATAGAACCCATAGTATTTCATAGCGGCGCAATTTCTGTGTTAATTCGTCAATGTGAGGGAGCGAGGAATGCAGTAAAGAAGGAATAGTGCATCGGAAAGGAGATAGTCGTATCCCACAAAAGAATCCTTTCGTTTCCATAGAAATGTTTCTCGATTTAGAAGGAGAAGTCATAGAAAACATAGTATTTCATAGCGACGCAATTTCTCTGTTAATTCGTCAATGTGAGGGAGCGAGGGATGCAGCAAAGAAGGAATAGTGCATCGCAAAGGAGAAAGTCGTACCCCAAATGAAAATCCTGTGGTTCCCATAGAAACGATACTCGATTTAGAAGGAGAAGTCATAGAACCCAAAGTATTTCATACCGACGCAATTTCTGTGTTAATTCATCAATTTGAGGGAGCGAGGGATACAGTAAAGAAGGAATAGTGCATCGAAAAGGAGAAAGTCGTATCCCAGAAGAAAATCCTTGGGTTTCCATAGAAACGTTACTCGATTTAGAAGGAGAAGTCGTAGAACCCATAGTATTTTATAACGACGCAATTTCCGTGTGAATTCGTCAATGAGTGGGAGTGAAGGATGCAGTAAAGAAGGATTTGTGGATCGGAAATGTGATTGTCGTATCCCAAAAGAATATACTGTCGTTTCCATAGAAACGTTACTCGATTTAGAAGGAAATGTCTTAGAACACATAGTATTTCATAGCGACGCAATTTCCGTGTGAATTCATCAATGTGTGGGAGTGAGGGATGCGGTAAAGAAGGATTAGTGGATCGGAAATGTGATTGTCGTAACCCCAACAGAAAATCCTGTCGTTTCCATTGAAACGTTACTCGATTGAGAAGGAGAAGTCATAGAACCCATAGTATTTCATAGCGACGCAATTTCCGTGTGAATTCGTCAATGAGTGGGGGTGAGGGATGCAGTAAAGAAGGATTAGAGGATCGGAAATGTGATTGTCGTATCCCAAAAGAAAATCCTGTCGTTTCCATAGAAACGTTACTCGAATTAGTAGGAAATGTCTTAGAACACATAGTATTTCATAGCGACGCAATTTCCGTGTGAATTCGTAAATGAGTGGGAGTGAGGGAAGCAGCAAAGAGGGATTAGTGGATCGGAAATGTGATGGTCGTATCCCAAAAGAAAATCCTGTCGTTTCCATAGAAATGTTACTCGATTTAGAAGGAAATGACTTAGAATACATAGTATTTCATAGCGACGCAATTTCCGTGTGACTTCGTCAATGAGTGGGAGTGAGGGATGCAGTAAAGAAGGATAAGTGGATCGGAAATGAGATTGTCGTATCCCAAAAGAAAATCCTGTCGTTTCCATAGAAACGTTACTCGATTTAGAAGGAAATGTCTTAGAACACATAGTATTTCATAGCGACGCAATTTCCGTGTGAATTCGGCAATGAGTGGGAGTGAGGGATGCAGTAGAGAAGGATTAGTGGATTGGAAATGTGATTGTCGTATCCCAAAAGAAAATCTTGTCGTTTCCATAGAAACGTTACTCGATTTAGAAGAAAATGTCTTAGAACACATAGTATTTCATAGCGACGCAATTTCCATGTGAATTCGTCAATGAGTGGAAGTAAGGGATGCAGTAAAGAAAGATTAGTGGATCGGAAATGTTATTATCGTATCCCATAAGAAAATCCTGTCGTTTCCATAGAAACGTTACTCGATTTAGAAGGAAATGTCTTAGAACACATAATATATCATAGTGACGCAATTTCCGTGTGAATTCGTCACTGAGTGGGAGTGAGGGATGCAGTAAAGAAGGATTAGTGGATCGGAAATGTGATTGTCGTATCCCAAAAGAAAATCCTGTCGTTTCCATAGAAACGTTACTCGAATTAGAAGGAAATGTCTTAGAACACAAATTATTTCATAGCGACGCAATTTCCGTGTGAAATCGACAATGAGTGGGAGTGAGGGATGCAGTAAAGAAGGATTAGTGGATCGGAAATGTGATCGTCGTATTCCAAAAGAAAATCCTGTCGTTTCCATAGAAACGTTACTCGAATTAGAAGGAAATGTCTTAGAACACGAAGTATTTCATAGGGACGCAATTTCCGGTTGAATTCGACAATGAGTGAGAGTGAGGGATGCAGTAAAGAAGGATTAGTGGATCGGAAATGTGATTGTCGTATCCCAAAAGAAAATCCTGTCGTTTCCATAGAAACGTTACTCGATTTAGAAGGAAATGTCTTAGAACGCATAGTATTTCATAGCGACGCAATTTCCGTGTGAATTCGTCAATGAGTGGGAGTGAGGGATGCAGTAAAGAAGGATTAGTGGATCGGAAATGTGATTGACGTATCCCAAAAGAAAATCCTGTCGTTTCCATAGAAATGTTACTCGATTTAGAAGGAAATGTCTTAGAACACATAGTATTTCATAGCGACGCAATTTCCGTGTGAATTCGTCAATGAGTGGGAGTGAGGGATGCAGTAAAGAAGGATTAGTGGATCGGAAATGTGATTGTCGTATCCCAAAAGAAAATCCTGTCGTTTCCATAGAAACGTTACTCGATTTAGAAGGAAATGTCTTAGAACACATAGAATTTCATACCGACGCAATTGCCGTGTGAATTCGTCAATGGGTGGGAGTGAGGGATGCAGTAAAGAAGGATTAGTGGATCGCAAAGGAGAAAGTCGTACCCCAAACGAAAATCCTGTGGTTCCCATAGAAACGATACTCGATTTAGAAGGAGAAGTCATAGAACCCAAAGTATTTCGTACCGACGCAATTTCTGTGTTAATTCATCAATTTGAGGGAGCGAGGGATACAGTAAAGAAGGAATAGTGCATCGGAAAGGAGAAAGTCGTATCCCAGAAGAAAATCCTTGGGTTTCCATAGAAACGTTATTCGATTTAGAAGGAGAAGTCGTAGAACCCATAGTATTTCATAGCGACGCAATTTCTGTGTTAATTCGTCAATGTGAGGGAGCGAGGAATGCAGTAAAGAAGGAATAGTGCATCGGAAAGGAGATAGTCGTATCCCACAAAAGAATCCTTTCGTTTCCATAGAAATGTTTCTCGATTTAGAAGGAGAAGTCATAGAAAACATAGTATTTCATAGCGACGCAATTTCTCTGTTAATTCGTCTATGTGAGGGAGCGAGGGATGCAGCAAAGAAGGAATAGTGCATCGCAAAGGAGAAAGTCGTACCCCAAATGAAAACCTGTGGTTCCAATAGAAACGATACTCGATTTAGAAGGAGAAGTCATAGAACCCAAAGTGTTTCATACCGACGCAATTTCTGTGTTAATTCATCAATTTGAGGGAGCGAGAGATACAGTAAAGAAGGAATAGTGCATCGGAAAGGAGAAAGTCGTATCCCAGAAGAAAATCCTTGAGTTTCCATAGAAACGTTACTCGATTTAGAAGGAGAAGTCGTAGAACCCATAGTATTTTATAACGACGCAATTTCCGTGTGAATTCGTCAATGAGTGGGAGTGAAGGATGCAGTAAAGAAGGATTAGTGGATCGGAAATGTGATTGTCGTATCCCAAAAGAATATACTGTCGTTTCCATAGAAACGTTACTCGATTTAGAAGGAAATGTCTTAGAACACATAGTATTTCATAGCGACGCAATTTCCGTGTGAATTCATCAATGTGTGGGAGTGAGGGATGCGGTAAAGAAGGATTAGTGGATCGGAAATGTGATTGTCGTAACCCCAACAGAAAATCCTGTCGTTTCCATAGAAACGTTACTCGATTGAGAAGGAGAAGTCATAGAACCCATAGTATTTCATAGCGACGCAATTTCCGTGTGAATTCGTCAATGAGTGGGAGTGAGGGATGCAGTAAAAGAGGATTAGAGGATCGGAAATGTGATTGTCGTATCCCAAAAGAAAATCCTGTCGTTTCCATAGAAACGTTACTCGAATTAGAAGGAAATGTCTTAGAACACATAGTATTTCATAGCGACGCAATTTCCGTGTGAATTCGTAAATGAGTGGGAGTGAGGGAAGCAGCAAAGAAGGATTAGTGGATCGGAAATGTGATTGTCGTATCCCAAAAGAAAATCCTGTCGTTTCCATAGAAACGTTACTCGATTTAGAAGGAAATGACTTAGAATACATAGTATTTCATAGCGACGCAATTTCCGTGTGACTTCGTCAATGAGTGGGAGTGAGGGATGCAGTAAAGAAGGATAAGTGGATCGGAAATGAGATTGTCGTATCCCAAAAGAAAATCCTGTCGTTTCCATAGAAACGTTACTCGATTTAGAAGGAAATGTTTTAGAACACATAGTATTTCATAGCGACGCAATTTCCGTGTGAATTCGGCAATGAGTGGGAGTGAGGGATGCAGTAGAGAAGGATTGGTGGATCGGAAATGTGATTGTCGTATCCCAAAAGAAAATCTTGTCGTTTCCATAGAAACGTTACTCGATTTAGAAGAAAATGTCTTAGAACACATAGTATTTCATAGCGACGCAATTTCCGTGTGAATTCGTCAATGAGTGGAAGTAAGGGATGCAGTAAAGAAAGATAAGTGGATCGGAAATGTTATTATCGTATCCCAAAAGAAAATCCTGTCGTTTCCATAGAAACGTTACTCGATTTAGAAGGAAATGTCTTAGAACACATAGTATATCATAGTGACGCAATTTCCGTGTGAATTCGTCACTGAGTGGGAGTGAGGGATGCAGTAAAGAAGGATTAGTGGATCGGAAATGTGATTGTCGTATCCCAAAAGAAAATCCTGTCGTTTCCATAGAAACGTTACTCGAATTAGTAGGAAATGTCTTAGAACACATAGTATTTCATAGCGACGCAATTTCCGTGTGAATTCGTAAATGAGTGGGAGTGAGGGATGCAGTAGAGAAGGATTAGTGGATCGGAAATGTGATGGTCGTATCCCAAAAGAAAATCTTGTCGTTTCCATAGAAACGTTACTCGATTTAGAAGAAAATGTCTTAGAACACATAGTATTTCATAGCGACGCAATTTCCATGTGAATTCGTCAATGAGTGGAAGTAAGGGATGCAGTAAAGAAAGATTAGTGGATCGGAAATGTTATTATCGTATCCCAAAAGAAAATCCTGTCGTTTCCATAGAAACGTTACTCGATTTAGAAGGAAATGTCTTAGAACACATAGTATATCATAGTGACGCAATTTCCGTGTGAATTCGTCACTGAGTGGGAGTGAGGGATGCAGTAAAGAAGGATTAGTGGATCGGAAATGTGATTGTCGTATCCCAAAAGAAAATCCTGTCGTTTCCATAGAAACGTTACTCGAATTAGTAGGAAATGTCTTAGAACACATAGTATTTCATAGCGACGCAATTTCCGTGTGAATTCGTAAATGAGTGGGAGTGAGGGAAGCAGCAAAGAAGGATTAGTGGATCGGAAATGTGATGGTCGTATCCCAAAAGAAAGTCCTGTCGTTTCCATAGAAATGTTACTCGATTTAGAAGGAAATGACTTAGAATACATAGTATTTCATAGCGACGCAATTTCCGTGTGACTTCGTCAATGAGTGGGAGTGAGGGATGCAGTAAAGAAGGATAAGTGGATCGGAAATGAGATTGTCGTATCCCAAAAGAAAATCCTGTCGTTTCCATAGAAACGTTACTCGATTTAGAAGGAAATGTCTTAGAACACATAGTATTTCATAGCGACGCAATTTCCGTGTGAATTCGGCAATGAGTGGGAGTGAGGGATGCAGTAGAGAAGGATTAGTGGATCGGAAATGTGATTGTCGTATCCCAAAAGAAAATCTTGTCGTTTCCATAGAAACGTTACTCGATTTAGAAGGAAATGTCTTAGAACACATAGTATTTCATAGCGACGCAATTTCCATGTGAATTCGTCAATGAGTGGAAGTAAAGGATGCAGTAAAGGAAGATTAGTGGATCGGAAATGTTATTATCGTATCCCAAAAGAAAATCCTGTCGTTTCCATAGAAACGTTACTCGATTTAGAAGGAAATGTCTTAGAACACATAGTATATCATAGTGACGCAATTTCCGTGTGAATTCGTCACTGAGTGGGAGTGAGGGATGCAGTAAAGAAGGATTAGTGGATCGGAAATGTGATTGTCGTATCCCAAAAGAAAATCCTGTCGTTTCCATAGAAACGTTACTCGATTTAGAAGGAAATGTCTTAGAACACAAAGTATTTCATAGCGACGCAATTTCCGTGTGAATTCGACAATGAGTGGGAGTGAGGGATGCAGTAAAGAAGGACTAGTGGATCGGAAATGTGATCGTCGTATTCCAAAAGAAAATCCTGTCGTTTCCATAGAAACGTTACTCGAATTAGAAGGAAATGTCTTAGAACACAAAGTATTTCATAGGGACACAATTTCCGGTTGAATTCGACAATGAGTGGGAGTGAGGGATGCAGTAAAGAAGGATTAGTGGATCGGAAATGTGATTGTCGTATCCCAAAAGAAAATCCTGTCGTTTCCATAGAAACGTTACTCGATTTAGAAAGAAATGTCTTAGAACGCATAGTATTTCATAGCGACGCAATTTCCGTGTGAATTCGTCAATGAGTGGGAGTGAGGGATGCAGTAAAGAAGGATTAGTGGATCGGAAATGTGATTGACGTATCCCAAAAGAAAATCCTGTCGTTTCCATAGAAATGTTACTCGATTTAGAAGGAAATGTCTTAGAACACATAGTATTTCATAGCGACGCAATTTCCGTGTGAATTCGTCAATGAGTGGGAGTGAGGGATGCAGTAAAGAAGGATTAGTGGATCGGAAATGTGATTGTCGTATCCCAAAAGAAAATCCTGTCGTTTCCATAGAAACGTTACTCGATTTAGAAGGAAATGTCTTAGAACACATAGTATTTCATAGCGACGCAATTTCCGTGTGAATTCGTCAATGAGTGGGAGTGAGGGATGCAGTAAAGAAGGATTAGTGGATCGGAAATGTGATTGTCGTATCCCAAAAGAAAATCCTGTCGTTTCCATAGAAACGTTACTCGATTTAGAAGGAAATGTCTTAGAACACATAGAATTTCATAGCGACGCAATTGCCGTGTGAATTCGTCAATGGGTGGGAGTGAGGGATGCAGTAAAGAAGGATTAGTGGATCGCAAAGGAGAAAGTCGTACCCCAAACGAAAATCCTGTGGTTCCCATAGAAACGATACTCGATTTAGAAGGAGAAGTCATAGAACCCAAAGTATTTCGTACCGACGCAATTTCTGTGTTAATTCATCAATTTGAGGGAGCGAGGGATACAGTAAAGAAGGAATAGTGCATCGGAAAGGAGAGAGTCGTATCCCAGAAGAAAATCCTTGGGTTTCCATAGAAACGTTATTCGATTTAGAAGGAGAAGTCGTAGAACCCATAGTATTTCATAGCGACGCAATTTCTGTGTTAATTCGTCAATGTGAGGGAGCGAGGAATGCAGTAAAGAAGGAATAGTGCATCGGAAAGGAGATAGTCGTATCCCACAAAAGAATCCTTTCGTTTCCATAGAAATGTTTCTCGATTTAGAAGGAGAAGTCATAGAAAACATAGTATTTCATAGCGACGCAATTTCCGTGTGAATTCGTCAATGAGTGGGAGTGAGGGATGCAGTAAAAGAGGATTAGAGGATCGGAAATGTGATTGTCGTATCCCAAAAGAAAATCCTGTCGTTTCCATAGAAACGTTACTCGAATTAGAAGGAAATGTCTTAGAACACATAGTATTTCATAGCGACGCAATTTCCGTGTGAATTCCTAAATGAGTGGGAGTGAGGGAAGCAGCAAAGAAGGATTAGTGGATCGGAAATGTGATTGTCGTATCCCAAAAGAAAATCCTGTCGTTTCCATAGAAACGTTACTCGATTTAGAAGGAAATGACTTAGAATACATAGTATTTCATAGCGACGCAATTTCCGTGTGACTTCGTCAATGAGTGGGAGTGAGGGATGCAGTAAAGAAGGATAAGTGGATCGGAAATGAGATTGTCGTATCCCAAAAGAAAATCCTGTCGTTTCCATAGAAACGTTACTCGATTTAGAAGGAAATGTTTTAGAACACATAGTATTTCATAGCGACGCAATTTCCGTGTGAATTCGGCAATGAGTGGGAGTGAGGGATGCAGTAGAGAAGGATTGGTGGATCGGAAATGTGATTGTCGTATCCCAAAAGAAAATCTTGTCGTTTCCATAGAAACGTTACTCGATTTAGAAGAAAATGTCTTAGAACACATAGTATTTCATAGCGACGCAATTTCCGTGTGAATTCGTCAATGAGTGGAAGTAAGGGATGCAGTAAAGAAAGATAAGTGGATCGGAAATGTTATTATCGTATCCCAAAAGAAAATCCTGTCGTTTCCATAGAAACGTTACTCGATTTAGAAGGAAATGTCTTAGAACACATAGTATATCATAGTGACGCAATTTCCGTGTGAATTCGTCACTGAGTGGGAGTGAGGGATGCAGTAAAGAAGGATTAGTGGATCGGAAATGTGATTGTCGTATCCCAAAAGAAAATCCTGTCGTTTCCATAGAAACGTTACTCGAATTAGTAGGAAATGTCTTAGAACACATAGTATTTCATAGCGACGCAATTTCCGTGTGAATTCGTAAATGAGTGGGAGTGAGGGATGCAGTAGAGAAGGATTAGTGGATCGGAAATGTGATGGTCGTATCCCAAAAGAAAATCTTGTCGTTTCCATAGAAACGTTACTCGATTTAGAAGAAAATGTCTTAGAACACATAGTATTTCATAGCGACGCAATTTCCATGTGAATTCGTCAATGAGTGGAAGTAAGGGATGCAGTAAAGAAAGATTAGTGGATCGGAAATGTTATTATCGTATCCCAAAAGAAAATCCTGTCGTTTCCATAGAAACGTTACTCGATTTAGAAGGAAATGTCTTAGAACACATAGTATATCATAGTGACGCAATTTCCGTGTGAATTCGTCACTGAGTGGGAGTGAGGGATGCAGTAAAGAAGGATTAGTGGATCGGAAATGTGATTGTCGTATCCCAAAAGAAAATCCTGTCGTTTCCATAGAAACGTTACTCGAATTAGTAGGAAATGTCTTAGAACACATAGTATTTCATAGCGACGCAATTTCCGTGTGAATTCGTAAATGAGTGGGAGTGAGGGAAGCAGCAAAGAAGGATTAGTGGATCGGAAATGTGATGGTCGTATCCCAAAAGAAAGTCCTGTCGTTTCCATAGAAATGTTACTCGATTTAGAAGGAAATGACTTAGAATACATAGTATTTCATAGCGACGCAATTTCCGTGTGACTTCGTCAATGAGTGGGAGTGAGGGATGCAGTAAAGAAGGATAAGTGGATCGGAAATGAGATTGTCGTATCCCAAAAGAAAATCCTGTCGTTTCCATAGAAACGTTACTCGATTTAGAAGGAAATGTCTTAGAACACATAGTATTTCATAGCGACGCAATTTCCGTGTGAATTCGGCAATGAGTGGGAGTGAGGGATGCAGTAGAGAAGGATTAGTGGATCGGAAATGTGATTGTCGTATCCCAAAAGAAAATCTTGTCGTTTCCATAGAAACGTTACTCGATTTAGAAGAAAATGTCTTAGAACACATAGTATTTCATAGCGACGCAATTTCCATGTGAATTCGTCAATGAGTGGAAGTAAAGGATGCAGTAAAGGAAGATTAGTGGATCGGAAATGTTATTATCGTATCCCAAAAGAAAATCCTGTCGTTTCCATAGAAACGTTACTCGATTTAGAAGGAAATGTCTTAGAACACATAGTATATCATAGTGACGCAATTTCCGTGTGAATTCGTCACTGAGTGGGAGTGAGGGATGCAGTAAAGAAGGATTAGTGGATCGGAAATGTGATTGTCGTATCCCAAAAGAAAATCCTGTCGTTTCCATAGAAACGTTACTCGATTTAGAAGGAAATGTCTTAGAACACAAAGTATTTCATAGCGACGCAATTTCCGTGTGAATTCGACAATGAGTGGGAGTGAGGGATGCAGTAAAGAAGGATTAGTGGATCGGAAATGTGATCGTCGTATTCCAAAAGAAAATCCTGTCGTTTCCATAGAAACGTTACTCGAATTAGAAGGAAATGTCTTAGAACACAAAGTATTTCATAGGGACGCAATTTCCGGTTGAATTCGACAATGAGTGGGAGTGAGGGATGCAGTAAAGAAGGATTAGTGGATCGGAAATGTGATTGTCGTATCCCAAAAGAAAATCCTGTCGTTTCCATAGAAACGTTACTCGATTTAGAAGGAAATGTCTTAGAACGCATAGTATTTCATAGCGACGCAATTTCCGTGTGAATTCGTCAATGAGTGGGAGTGAGGGATGCAGTAAAGAAGGATTAGTGGATCGGAAATGTGATTGACGTATCCCAAAAGAAAATCCTGTCGTTTCCATAGAAATGTTACTCGATTTAGAAGGAAATGTCTTAGAACACATAGTATTTCATAGCGACGCAATTTCCGTGTGAATTCGTCAATGAGTGGGAGTGAGGGATGCAGTAAAGAAGGATTAGTGGATCGGAAATGTGATTGTCGTATCCCAAAAGAAAATCCTGTCGTTTCCATAGAAACGTTACTCGATTTAGAAGGAAATGTCTTAGAACACATAGTATTTCATAGCGACGCAATTTCCGTGTGAATTCGTCAATGAGTGGGAGTGAGGGATGCAGTAAAGAAGGATTAGTGGATCGGAAATGTGATTGTCGTATCCCAAAAGAAAATCCTGTCGTTTCCATAGAAACGTTACTCGATTTAGAAGGAAATGTCTTAGAACACATAGAATTTCATAGCGACGCAATTGCCGTGTGAATTCGTCAATGGGTGGGAGTGAGGGATGCAGTAAAGAAGGATTAGTGGATCGCAAAGGAGAAAGTCGTACCCCAAACGAAAATCCTGTGGTTCCCATAGAAACGATACTCGATTTAGAAGGAGAAGTCATAGAACCCAAAGTATTTCGTACCGACGCAATTTCTGTGTTAATTCATCAATTTGAGGGAGCGAGGGATACAGTAAAGAAGGAATAGTGCATCGGAAAGGAGAAAGTCGTATCCCAGAAGAAAATCCTTGGGTTTCCATAGAAACGTTATTCGATTTAGAAGGAGAAGTCGTAGAACCCATAGTATTTCATAGCGACGCAATTTCTGTGTTAATTCGTCAATGTGAGGGAGCGAGGAATGCAGTAAAGAAGGAATAGTGCATCGGAAAGGAGATAGTCGTATCCCACAAAAGAATCCTTTCGTTTCCATAGAAATGTTTCTCGATTTAGAAGGAGAAGTCATAGAAAACATAGTATTTCATAGCGACGCAATTTCTCTGTTAATTCGTCAATGTGAGGGAGCGAGGGATGCGGCAAAGAAGGAATAGTGCATCGCAAAGGAGAAAGTCGTACCCCAAATGAAAATCCTGTGGTTCCAATAGAAACGATACTCGATTTAGAAGGAGAAGTCATAGAACCCAAAGTGTTTCATACCGACGCAATTTCTGTGTTAATTCATCAATTTGAGGGAGCGAGGGATATAGTAAAGAAGGAATAGTGCATCGGAAAGGAGAAAGTCGTATCCCAGAAGAAAATCCTTGAGTTTCCATAGAAACGTTACTCGATTTAGAAGGAGAAGTCGTAGAACCCATAGTATTTTATAACGACGCAATTTCCGTGTGAATTCGTCAATGAGTGGGAGTGAAGGATGCAGTAAAGAAGGATTAGTGGATCGGAAATGTGATTGTCGTATCCCAAAAGAATATACTGTCGTTTCCATAGAAACGTTACTCGATTTAGAAGGAAATGTCTTAGAACACATAGTATTTCATAGCGACGCAATTTCCGTGTGAATTCGGCAATGAGTGGGAGTGAGGGATGCAGTAGAGAAGGATTGGTGGATCGGATATGTGATTGTCGTATCCCAAAAGAAAATCTTGTCGTTTCCATAGAAACGTTACTCGATTTAGAAGAAAATGTCTTAGAACACATAGTATTTCATAGCGACGCAATTTCCGTGTGAATTCGTCAATGAGTGGAAGTAAGGGATGCAGTAAAGAAAGATAAGTGGATCGGAAATGTTATTATCGTATCCCAAAAGAAAATCCTGTCGTTTCCATAGAAACGTTACTCGATTTAGAAGGAAATGTCTTAGAACACATAGTATATCATAGTGACGCAATTTCCGTGTGAATTCGTCACTGAGTGGGAGTGAGGGATGCAGTAAAGAAGGATTAGTGGATCGGAAATGTGATTGTCGTATCCCAAAAGAAAATCCTGTCGTTTCCATAGAAACGTTACTCGAATTAGTAGGAAATGTCTTAGAACACATAGTATTTCATAGCGACGCAATTTCCGTGTGAATTCGTAAATGAGTGGGAGTGAGGGAAGCAGCAAAGAAGGATTAGTGGATCGGAAATGTGATGGTCGTATCCCAAAAGAAAATCCTTTCGTTTCCATAGAAATGTTACTCGATTTAGAAGGAAATGACTTAGAATACATAGTATTTCATAGCGACGCAATTTCCGTGTGACTTCGTCAATGAGTGGGAGTGAGGGATGCAGTAAAGAAGGATAAGTGGATCGGAAATGAGATTGTCGTATCCCAAAAGAAAATCCTGTCGTTTCCATAGAAACGTTACTCGATTTAGAAGGAAATGTCTTAGAACACATAGTATTTCATAGCGACGCAATTTCCGTGTGAATTCGGCAATGAGTGGGAGTGAGGGATGCAGTAGAGAAGGATTAGTGGATCGGAAATGTGATTGTCGTATCCCAAAAGAAAATCTTGTCGTCTCCATGGAAACGTTACTCGATTTAGAAGAAAATGTCTTAGAACACATAGTATTTCATAGCGACGCAATTTCCATGTGAATTCGTCAATGAGTGGAAGTAAGGGATGCAGTAAAGAAAGATTAGTGGATCGGAAATGTTATTATCGTATCCCAAAAGAAAATCCTGTCGTTTCCATAGAAACGTTACTCGATTTAGAAGGAAATGTCTTAGAACACATAGTATATCATAGTGACGCAATTTCCGTGTGAATTCGTCACTCAGTGGGAGTGAGGGATGCAGTAAAGAAGGATTAGTGGATCGGAAATGTGATTGTCGTATCCCAAAAGAAAATCCTGTCGTTTCCGTAGAAACGTTACTCGAATTAGTAGGAAATGTCTTAGAACACATAGTATTTCATAGCGACGCAATTTCCGTGTGAATTCGTAAATGAGTGGGAGTGAGGGAAGCAGCAAAGAAGGATTAGTGGATCGGAAATGTGATGGTCGTATCCCAAAAGAAAATCCTGTCGTTTCCATAGAAATGTTACTCGATTTAGAAGGAAATGACTTAGAATACATAGTATTTCATAGCGACGCAATTTCCGTGTGACTTCGTCAATGAGTGGGAGTGAGGGATGCAGTAAAGAAGGATAAGTGGATCGGAAATGAGATTGTCGTATCCCAAAAGAAAATCCTGTCGTTTCCATAGAAACGTTACTCGATTTAGAAGGAAATGTCTTAGAACACATAGTATTTCATAGCGACGCAATTTCCGTGTGAATTCGGCAATGAGTGGGAGTGAGGGATGCAGTAGAGAAGGATTAGTGGATCGGAAATGTGATTGTCGTATCCCAAAAGAAAATCTTGTCGTTTCCATAGAAACGTTACTCGATTTAGAAGAAAATGTCTTAGAACACATAGTATTTCATAGCGACGCAATTTCCATGTGAATTCGTCAATGAGTGGAAGTAAGGGATGCAGTAAAGAAAGATTAGTGGATCGGAAATGTTATTATCGTATCCCAAAAGAAAATCCTGTCGTTTCCATAGAAACGTTACTCGATTTAGAAGGAAATGTCTTAGAACACATAGTATATCATAGTGACGCAATTTCCGTGTGAATTCGTCACTGAGTGGGAGTGAGGGATGCAGTAAAGAAGGATTAGTGGATCGGAAATGTGATTGTCGTATCCCAAAAGAAAATCCTGTCGTTTCCATAGAAACGTTACTCGAATTAGAAGGAAATGTCTTAGAACACAAAGTATTTCATAGCGACGCAATTTCCGTGTGAATTCGACAATGAGTGGGAGTGAGGGATGCAGTAAAGAAGGATTAGTGGATCGGAAATGTGATCGTCGTATTCCAAAAGAAAATCCTGTCGTTTCCATAGAAACGTTACTCGAATTAGAAGGAAATGTCTTAGAACACAAAGTATTTCATAGGGACGCAATTTCCGGTTGAATTCGGCAATGAGTGGGAGTGAGGGATGCAGTAAAGAAGGATTAGTGGATCGGAAATGTGATTGTCGTATCCCAAAAGAAAATCCTGTCGTTTCCATAGAAACGTTACTCGATTTAGAAGGAAATGTCTTAGAACGCATAGTATTTCATAGCGACGCAATTTCCGTGTGAATTCGTCAATGAGTGGGAGTGAGGGATGCAGTAAAGAAGGATTAGTGGATCGGAAATGTGATTGACGTATCCCAAAAGAAAATCCTGTCGTTTCCATAGAAATGTTACTCGATTTAGAAGGAAATGTCTTAGAACACATAGTATTTCATAGCGACGCAATTTCCGTGTGAATTCGTCAATGAGTGGGAGTGAGGGATGCAGTAAAGAAGGATTAGTGGATCGGAAATGTGATTGTCGTATCCCAAAAGAAAATCCTGTCGTTTCCATAGAAACGTTACTCGATTTAGAAGGAAATGTCTTAGAACACATAGTATTTCATAGCGACGCAATTTCCGTGTGAATTCGTCAATGAGTGGGAGTGAGGGATGCAGTAAAGAAGGATTAGTGGATCGGAAATGTGATTGTCGTATCCCAAAAGAAAATCCTGTCGTTTCCATAGAAACGTTCCTCGATTTAGAAGGAAATGTCTTAGAACACATAGAATTTCATAGCGACGCAATTGCCGTGTGAATTCGTCAATGGGTGGGAGTGAGGGATGCAGTAAAGAAGGATTAGTGGATCGCAAAGGAGAAAGTCGTACCCCAAACGAAAATCCTGTGGTTCCCATAGAAACGATACTCGATTTAGAAGGAGAAGTCATAGACCCCAAAGTATTTCGTACCGACGCAATTTCTGTGTTAATTCATCAATTTGAGGGAGCGAGGGATACAGTAAAGAAGGAATTGTGCATCGGAAAGGAGAAAGTCGTATCCCAGAAGAAAATCCTTGGGTTTCCATAGAAACGTTATTCGATTTAGAAGGAGAAGTCGTAGAACCCATAGTATTTCATAGCGACGCAATTTCTGTGTTAATTCGTCAATGTGAGGGAGCGAGGAATGCAGTAAAGAAGGAATAGTGCATCGGAAAGGAGATAGTCGTATCCCACAAAAGAATCCTTTCGTTTCCATAGATATGTTTCTCGATTTAGAAGGAGAAGTCATAGAAAACATAGTATTTCATAGCGACGCAATTTCTCTGTTAATTCGTCAATGTGAGGGAGCGAGGGATGCGGCAAAGAAGGAATAGTGCATCGCAAAGGAGAAAGTCGTACCCCAAATGAAAATCCTGTGGTTCCAATAGAAACGATACTCGATTTAGAAGGAGAAGTCATAGAACCCAAAGTGTTTCATACCGACGCAATTTCTGTGTTAATTCATCAATTTGAGGGAGCGAGGGATACAGTAAAGAAGGAATAGTGCATCGGAAAGGAGAAAGTCGTATCCCAGAAGAAAATCCTTGAGTTTCCATAGAAACGTTACTCGATTTAGAAGGAGAAGTCGTAGAACCCATAGTATTTTATAACGACGCAATTTCCGTGTGAATTCGTCAATGAGTGGGAGTGAAGGATGCAGTAAAGAAGGATTAGTGGATCGGAAATGTGATTGTCGTATCCCAAAAGAATATACTGTCGTTTCCATAGAAACGTTACTCGATTTAGAAGGAAATGTCTTAGAACACATAGTATTTCATAGCGACGCAATTTCCGTGTGAATTCATCAATGTGTGGGAGTGAGGGATGCGGTAAAGAAGGATTAGTGGATCGGAAATGTGATTGTCGTAACCCCAACAGAAAATCCTGTCGTTTCCATAGAAACGTTACTCGATTGAGAAGGAGAAGTCATAGAACCCATAGTATTTCATAGCGACGCAATTTCCGTGTGAATTCGTCAATGAGTGAGAGTGAGGGATGCAGTAAAAGAGGATTAGAGGATCGGAAATGTGATTGTCGTATCCCAAAAGAAAATCCTGTCGTTTCCATAGAAACGTTACTCGAATTAGAAGGAAATGTCTTAGAACACATAGTATTTCATAGCGACGCAATTTCCGTGTGAATTCGTAAATGAGTGGGAGTGAGGGAAGCAGCAAAGAAGGATTAGTGGATCGGAAATGTGATTGTCGTATCCCAAAAGAAAATCCTGTCGTTTCCATAGAAACGTTACTCGATTTAGAAGGAAATGACTTAGAATACATAGTATTTCATAGCGACGCAATTTCCGTGTGACTTCGTCAATGAGTGGGAGTGAGGGATGCAGTAAAGAAGGATAAGTGGATCGGAAATGAGATTGTCGTATCCCTAAAGAAAATCCTGTCGTTTCCATAGAAACGTTACTCGATTTAGAAGGAAATGTTTTAGAACACATAGTATTTCATAGCGACGCAATTTCCGTGTGAATTCGGCAATGAGTGGGAGTGAGGGATGCAGTAGAGAAGGATTAGTGGATCGGAAATGTGATTGTCGTATCCCAAAAGAAAATCTTGTCGTTTCCATAGAAACGTTACTCGATTTAGAAGAAAATGTCTTAGAACACATAGTATTTCATAGCGACGAAATTTCCGTGTGAATTCGTCAATGAGTGGATGTAAGGGATGCAGTAAAGAAAGATAAGTGGATCGGAAATGTTATTATCGTATCCCAAAAGAAAATCCTGTCGTTTCCATAGAAACGTTACTCGATTTAGAAGGAAATGTCTTAGAACACATAGTATATCATAGTGACGCAATTTCCGTGTGAATTCGTCACTGAGTGGGAGTGAGGGATGCAGTAAAGAAGGATTAGTGGATCGGAAATGTGATTGTCGTATCCCAAAAGAAAATCCTGTCGTTTCCATAGAAACGTTACTCGAATTAGAAGGAAATGTCTTAGAACACAAAATATTTCATAGCGACGCAATTTCCGTGTGAATTCGACAATGAGTGGAAGTAAGGGATGCAGTAAAGAAGGATTAGTGGATCGGAAATGTGATCGTCGTATTCCAAAAGAAAATCCTGTCGTTTCCATAGAAACGTTACTCGAATTAGAAGGAAATGTCTTAGAACACAAAGTATTTCATAGCGACGCAATTTCCGTGTGAATTCGACAATGAGTGGGAGTGATGGATGCAGTAAAGAAGGATTAGTGGATCGGAAATGTGATTGTCGTATCCCAAAAGAAAATCCTGTCGTTTCCATAGAAACGTTACTCGATTTAGAAGGAAATGTCTTAGAACGCATAGTATTTCATAGCGACGCAATTTCCGTGTGAATTCGTCAATGAGTGGGAGTGAGGGATGCAGTAAAGAAGGATTAGTGGATCGGAAATGTGATTGACCTATCCCAAAAGAATATCCTGTCGTTTCCATAGAATTGTTACTCGATTTAGAAGGAAATGTCTTAGAACACATAGTATTTCATAGCGACGCAATTTCCGTGTGAATTCGTCAATGAGTGGGAGTGAGGGATGCAGTAAAGAAGGATTAGTGGATCGGAAATGTGATTGTCGTATCCCAAAAGAAAATCCTGTCGTTTCCATAGAAACGTTACTCGATTTAGGAGGAAATGTCTTAGAACACATAGTATTTCATAGCGACGCAATTTCCGTGTGAATTCGTCAATGAGTGGGAGTGAGGGATGCAGTAAAGAAGGATTAGTGGATCGGAAATGTGATTGTCGTATCCCAAAAGAAAATCCTGTCGTTTCCATAGAAACGTTACTCGATTTAGAAGGAAATGTCTTAGAACACATAGAATTTCATAGCGACGCAATTGCCGTGTGAATTCGTCAATGGGTGGGAGTAAGGGATGCAGTAAAGAAGGATTAAAGGATCGGAAATGTGATATTCGTATCCCAAAAAAAATCCTGTCGTTTCCATAGAAACGTTACTTGATTTAGAAGGAAATGTCTTAGAACACATAGTATTTCATAGCGACGCAATTTCCGTGTGAATTCGTCAATGAGTGGGAGTGAGGGATGCAGTAAAGAAGGATTAGTGGATCGGAAATGTGATTGTCGTATCCCAAAAGAAAATCCTGTCGTTTCCATAGAAACGTTACTCGAATTAGAAGGAAATGTCTTAGAACACATAGTATTTCATAGCGACGCAATTTCCGTGTGAATTCGTCAAGGAGTGGGAGTGAGGGATGCAGTAAAAAAGGATTAGTAGATCGGAAATGTGATTGTCGTATCCCAAAAGAAAATCCTGTCGTTTCCATAGAAACGTTACTGGATTAGAAGGAAATGTCTTAGAACACATAGTATTTCATAGCGACGCAATTTCCGTGTGAATTCGTCAATGAGTGGGAGTGAGAGATGCAGTAAAGAAGGATTAGTGGATCGGAAATGAGATTGTCGTATCCCAAAAGAAAATCCTGTCGTTTCCATAGAAACGTTACTTGATTTAGAAGGAAATGCCTTAGAACACATAGTATTTCATAGCGACGCAATTTCCGTGTGAATTCGTCAATGAGTGGGAGTGAGGGATGCAGTAAAGAAGGATTAGTGGATCGGAAATGAGATTGTCGTATCCCAAAAGAAAATCCTGTCGTTTCAATAGAAACGTTACTCGATTTAGAAGGAAATGTCTTAGAACACATAGTATTTCATAGCGACGCAATTTTTGTTTGAATTCGTCAATGAGTGGGAGTGAGGGATGCAGTACAGAAGGATTAGTGGATCGGAAATGAGATTATCGTATCCCAAAAGAAAATCCTGTCGGTTCCATAGAAACGTTACTCGATTTAGAAGGAAATGTCATAGAACACATAGTATTTCATAGCGTTGCAATTTCCGTGTGAATTCGTCAATGAGTGGGAGTGAGGGATGCAGTAAAGGAGGATTAGTGGATCGGAAATGAGATTGTCGTATCCCAAAAGAAAATACTGTCGGTTCCATAGAGACGTTACTCGATTTAGAAGGAAATGTCATAGAACACATAGTATTTCATAGCGACGCAATTTCCGTGTGAATTCGTCAATGAGTGGGAGTGAGGGATGCAGTAAAGAAGGATTAGTGGATCGGAAATGAGATTGTCGTATCCCAAAAGAAAATCCTGTCGTTTCCATAGAAACGTTACTCGATTTAGAAGGAAATGTCTTAGAACACATAGTATTTCATAGAGACGCAATTTCCGTGTGAATTCGTCAATGAGTGGGAGTGAGGGATGCAGTAAAGAAGGATTAGTGGATCGGAAATGAGATTGTCGTATCCCAAAAGAAAATCCTGTCGTTTCAATAGAAACGTTACTCGATTTAGAAGGAAATGTCTTAGAACACATAGTATTTCATAGCGACGCAATTTCCGTTTGAATTCGTCAATGAGTGGGAGTGAGGGATGCAGTACAGAAGGATTAGTGGATCGGAAATGAGATTGTCGTATCCCAAAAGAAAATCCTCTCGGTTCCATAGAAACGTTACTCGATTTAGAAGGAAATGTCATAGAACACATAGTATTTCATAGCGTTGCAATTTCCGTGTGAATTCGTCAATGAGTGGGAGTGAGGGATGCAGTAAAGGAGGATTAGTGGATCGGAAATGAGATTGTCGTATCCCAAAAGAAAATACTGTCGGTTCCATAGAGACGTTACTCGATTTAGAAAGAAATGTCATAGAACACATAGTATTTCATAGCGACGCAATTTCCGTGTGAATTCGTCGATGAGTGGGAGTGAGGGATGCAGTAAAGAAGGATTAGTGGATCGGAAATGAGATTGTCGTATCCCAAAAGAAAATCCTGTCGTTTCCATAGAAACGTTACTCGATTTAGAAGGAAATGTCTTAGAACACATAGTATTTCATAGAGACGCAATTTCCGTGTGAATTCGTCAATGAGTGGGAGTGAGTTATGCAGTAAAGAAGGGTTAGTGGATCGGAAATGAGATTGTCGTATCCCAAAAGAAAATCCTGTCGTTTCAATAGAAACGTTACTCGATTTACAAGGAAATGTCTTAGGACACATAGTATTTCATAGCGCCGCAATTTCCGTGTGAATTCGTCAATGAGTTTGAGTGAGGGATGCAGTAAAGAAGGATTAGTGGATCGGAAATGAGATTGCCGTATCCCAAAAGAAAATCCTGTCGTTTCCATAGAAACGTCACTCGATTTAGAAGGAAATGTCTTAGAACACATAGTATTTCATAGCGACGCAATTTCCGTGCGAATTCGTCAATGTGTGAGAGTGAGGGATGCGGTAAAGAAGGATTAGTGGATCGGAAATGTGATTGTCGTATCCCAAAAGAAAATCCAGTCGTTTCCATAGAAACGTTACTCGATTTAGATGGAAGTGTCTTAGAACACATAGTATTTCATAGCGACGCAACTTCCGTGTGAATTCGTCAATGTGTGGGAGTGAGGGATGCAGTAAAGAAGGATTAGTGCATCGGAAATGTGATTGTCGTATCCCAAAAGAAAATCCTGTCGTTTCCATAGAAACGTTACTCGATTTAGAAGGAAATGTCTTAGAAGACATAGTATTTCATAGCGACGCAATTTCCGAGTGACTTCGTCAATGAGTGGGAGTGAGGGATGCAGTAAAGAAGGATTAGTGGATCGGAAATGAGATTGTCGTATCCCAAAAGAAAATCCTGTCGTTTCCATAGAAACGTTACTCGATTTAGAAGGAAATGTCTTAGAACACATAGTATTTCATATTGACGCAATTTCCGTGTGAATTCGTCAATGAGGGGGAGTGAGGGATGCAGTAAAGAAGGAATAGTGGATCGGAAATGAGATTGTCGTATCCCAAAAGAAAATCCTGTCGTTTCCATAGAAACGTTACTCGAATTAGAAGGAAATGTATTAGAACACATAGTTTTTCATAGCGACGCAGTTTCCGTGTGAATTCGTCAATGAGTGGGAGTGAGGGATGCAGTAAAGAAGGATTAGTGGATCGGAATTGTGATTGTCGTATCCCAAAAGAAAATCCTGTCGTTTCCATAGAAACGTTACTCGATTTAGAAGGAAATATCTATGAACACATAGTATTTCATAGCGACGCAATTTCCGTGTGAATTCGTCAATGAGTGGGAGTGAGTTATGCAGTATAGAAGGATTAGTGGATCGGAAATGAGATTGTCGTATCCCAAAAGAAAATCCTGTCGTTTCCATAGAAACGTTACTCGACTTAGAAGGAAATGTCTGGGAACACATAGTATTTCATAGCGACGCAATTTCCGTGTGAATTCGACAATGAGTGGGAGTGAGGGATGCAGTAAAGAAGGATTAGTGGATCGGAAATGAGATTGTCGTATCCCAAAAGAAAATCCTGTCGTTTCCATAGAAACGTTACTCGATTTAGAAGGAAATGTCTTAGAACACATAGTATTTCATAGCGACGCAGTTTTCGTGTGAATTCGTCAATGAGTGGGAGTGAGGGATGCAGTAAAGAAGGGTTAGTGGATCGGAAATGAGATTGTCGTATCCCAAAAGAAAATCCTGTCGTTTCCATAGAAACGTCACTGGATTTAGAAGGAAATGTCATAGAACACATAGTATTTCATAGTGACGCAATTTCCGTGTAAATTCGTCAATGAGTGGGAGTGAGGGATGCAGTAAAGAAGGATTAGTGGCTCGGAAATGAGATTGTCGTATCCCAAAAGAAAATACTGTCGTTTCCATAGAAACGTTACTCGATTTAGAAGGAAATGTCTTAGAACACATAGTATTTCATAGAGACGCAATTTCCGTTTGAATTTGTCAATGAGTGGGAGTAAGGGATGCAGTAAAGAAGGATTACTGGATCGGAAATGAGATTGTCGTATCCCAAAAGAAAATCCTGTCGTTTCCATAGAAACGTTACTCGATTTAGAAGGAAATGTCTTAGAACACATAGCATTTCATAGAGACGCAATTTCCGTGTGAATTCGTCAATGAGTGGGAGTGAGGGATGCAGTAAAGAATGATTAGTGGATCGGAGATGAGGTTGTCGTATCCCAAAAGAAAATCCTTTCGTTTCCATAGAAACGTTACTCGATTTAGAAGGAAATGTCTTAGAACACATAGAATTTCATAGCGACTCAATTTCCGTGTGAATTCGTCAATGAGTGGGAGTGAGGGATGCAGTAAAGTAGGATTAGCGGATCGTAAATGAGATTGTCGTATACCAAAAGAAAATCCTGTCGTTTCCATAGAACCGTTACTCGATATAGAAGGAAATGTCTTAGAACACATAGTATTTCATAGAGACGCAATTTCCGTGTGAATTCGTCAATGAGTGGGAGTGAGGGATGCAGTAAAGAAGGATTAGTGGATCGGGAATGAGATTGTCGTATCCCAAAAGAAAATCCTGTCGTTTCCATAGAAACGTTACTCGATTTAGAAGGAAATGTCTTAGAACACATAGTATTTTATAGCGACGCAATTTCCGTGTGAATTCGTCAATGAGTGGGAGTGAGGGATGCAGTAAAGAAGGATTAGTGGATCGGAAATGAGATTGTCGTATCCCAAAAGAAAATCCTATCACTTCCGTAGCAACGTTACTCGATTTAGAAGGAAATGTCTTAGAACACATAGTATTTCATAGCGACGCAATTTCCGTGTGAATTCGTCAATGAGTGGGAGTGAGGGATGCAGTAAAGATGGATTAGTGGATCGGAAATGAGATTGTCGTATCCCAAAAGAAAATCCTGTCGTTTCCATAGAAACGTTACTCGATTTAGAAGGAAATGTCTTAGAACACATAGTATTTCATAGCGACGCAATTTCCGTGTGAATTCGTCAATGAGTGGGAGTGAGGGATGCAGTAAAGAAGGATTAGTGGATAGGAAATGAGATTGTCGTATCCCAAAAGAAAATCCTGTCGTTTCCATAGAAACGTTACTCGATTTAGAAGGAAATGTCTTAGAACACATAGTATTTCATAGCGACGCAATTTCCGTGTGAATTCGTCAATGAGTGGGAGTGAGGGATGCAGTAAAGAAGGATTAGTGGATCGGAAAGGTGATTGTCGTATCCCAAAAGAAAATCGTGTCGTTTCCATAGAAACGTTACTCGATTTAGAAGGAAATGTCTTAGAACACATAGTATTTCATAGCGACGCAATTTCCGTGTGAATTCGTCAATGAGTGGGAGTGAGGGATGCAGTAGAGAAGGATTAGTGGATCGGAAATGTGATTGTCGTATCCCAAAAGAAAATCCTTTCGTTTCCATAGAAACGTTACTCGATTTAGAAGGAAATGCCTTAGAACTCATAGTATTTCATAGCGACGCAATTTCCGTGTGAATTCGTCAATGAGTGGGAGTGAGGGATGCAGTAAAGAAGGATTAGTGGATCGGAAATGTGATTGTCGTATCCCAAAAGAAAATCCTTTCGTTTCCATAGAAACGTTACTCGATTTAGAAGGAAATGCCTTAGAACTCATAGTATTTCATAGCGACGCAATTTCCGTGTGAATTCGTCAATGTGTGGGAGTGAGGGATGCAGTAAAGAAGGATTAGTGGATCGGAAATGAGATTGTTGTGTCCCAAAAGAAAATCCTGTCGTTTCCATAGAAACGTTACTCGATTTAGAAGGAAATGGCGTAGAACACATAGTATTTCATAGCGACGCAATTTCCGTGTGAATTCGTCAATGAGTGGGAGTGAGGGATGCAGTAAAGAAGGATTAGTGGATCGGAAAGGTGATTGTCGTATCCCAAAAGAAAATCGTGTCGTTTCCATAGAAACGTTACTCGATTTAGAAGGAAATGTCTTAGAACACATAGTATTTCATAGCGACGCAATTTCCGTGTGAATTCGTCAATGAGTGGGAGTGAGGGATGCAGTAAAGAGGGATTAGTGGATCGGAAATGAGATTGTCGTATCCCAAAAGAAAATCCTGTCGTTTCCATAGAAACGTTACTCGATTTAGAAGGAAATGTCTTAGAACACATAGAATTTCATAGCGACGCAATTTCCGTGTGAATTCATCAATGAGTGGGAGTGAGGGATGCAGTAAAGAAGGATTAGTGGATCGGAAATGAGATTGTCGTATCCCAAAAGAAAATCCTGTCGTTTCCATAGAAACGTTACTCGATTTAGAAGGAAATGTCTTAGAACACATAGTATTTCATAGCGACGCAATGTCCGTGTGAATTCGTCAATGAGTGGGAGTGAGGGATGCAGTAAAGAAGGATTAGTGGATCGGAAATGAGATTGTCGTATCCCAAAAGAAAATCCTGTCACTTCCGTAGCAACGTTACTCGATTTAGAAGGAAATGTCTTAGAACACATAGTATTTCATAGCGACGCAATTTCCGTGTGAATTCGTCAATGAGTAGGAGTGAGGGATGCAGTAAAGATGGATTAGTGGATCGGAAATGAGATTGTCGTATCCCAAAAGAAAATCCTGCCGTTTCCATAGACACGTTACTCGATTTAGAAGGAAATGTCTTAGAACACATAGTATTTCATAGCGACGCAATTTCCGTGTGAATTCGTCAATGAGTGGGAGTGAGGGATGCAGTAAAGAAGGATTAGTGGATAGGAAATGAGATTGTCGTATCCCAAAAGAAAATCCTGTCGTTTCCATAGAAACGTTACTCGATTTAGAAGGAAATGTCTTAGAACACATAGTATTTCATAGCGACGCAATTTCCGTGTGAATTCGTCAATGAGTGGGAGTGTGGGATGCAGTAAAGAAGGATTAGTGGATCGGAAAGGTGATTGTCGTATCCCAAAAGAAAATCGTGTCGTTTCCATAGAAACGTTACTCGATTTAGAAGGAAATGTCATAGAACACATAGTATTTCATAGCGACGCAATTTCCGTGTGAATTCGTCAATGAGTGGGAGTGGGGGATGCAGTAAAGAAGGATTAGTGGATCGGAAATGTGATTGTCGTATCCCAAAAGAAAATCCTTTCGTTTCCATAGAAACGTTACTCGATTTAGAAGGAAATGCCTTAGAACTCATAGTATTTCATAGCGACGCAATTTCCGTGTGAATTCGTCAATGAGTGGGAGTGAGGGATGCAGTAAAGAAGGATTAGTGGATCGGAAATGTGATTGTCGTATCCCAAAAGAAAATCCTTTCGTTTCCATAGAAACGTTACTCGATTTAGAAGGAAATGCCTTAGAACTCATAGTATTTCATAGCGACGCAATTTCCGTGTGAATTCGTCAATGTGTGGGAGTGAGGGATGCAGTAAAGAAGGATTAGTGGATTGGAAATGAGATTGTTGTATCCCAAAATAAAATCCTGTCGTTTCCATAGAAACGTTACTCGATTTAGAAGGAAATGGCGTAGAACACATAGTATTTCATAGCGACGCAATTTCCGTGTGAATTCGTCAATGAGTGGGAGTGAGGGATGCAGTAAAGAAGGATTAGTGGATCGGAAATGAGATAGTCGTATCCCAAAAGAAAATCCTGTCGTTTCCATAGAAACGTTACTCGATTTAGAAGGAAATGTCTTAGAACACATAGTATTTCATAGCGACGCAATTTCCGTGTGAATTCGTCAATGAGTGGGAGTGAGGGATGCAGTAAAGAAGGATTAGTGGATCGGAAATGAGATTGTCGTATCCCAAAAGAAAATCCTGTCGTTTCCATAGAAACGTTACTCGATTTAGAAGGAAATGTCATAGAACACATTGTATTTCATATATGACGCAATTTCCGTGTGAATTCGGCCATGAGTGGGAATGAGGGATGCAGTAAAGAAGGATTAGTGGATCGGAAATGAGATTGTCGTATCCCAAAAGAAAATCCTGTCGTTTCCATAGAAACGTTACTCGATTTAGAAGGAAATGCCTTAGAACACATAGTATTTCATAGAAACGCAGTTTCCGTGTGAATTCGTCAATGAGTGGGAGTGAGGGATGCAGTAAAGAAGGATTAGTGGATCGGAAATGAGACTGTCGCATCCCAAAAGAAAATCCTGTCATTTCCACAGAAACGTTACTCGATTTAGAAGGAAATGTCTTAGAACACATAGTATTTCATAGAGACGCAATTTCCGTGTGAATTCGTCAATGAGTGGGAGTGAGGGATGCAGTAAAGAAGGATTAGTGGATCGGGAATGAGATTGTCGTATCCGAAAAGAAAATCCTGTCACTTCCGTAGCAACGTTACTCGATTTAAAAGGAAATGTCTTAGAACACATAGTATTTTATAGCGACGCAATTACCGTGTGAATTCGTCAATGAGTGGGAGTGAGGGATGCAGTAAAGATGGATTAGTGGATCGGAAATGAGATTGTCGTATCCCAAAAGAAAATCCTGTCGTTTCCATAGAAACGTTACTCGATTTAGAAGGAAATGTCTTAGAACACATAGTATTTCATAGCGACGCAATTTCCGTGTGAATTCGTCAATGAGTGGGAGTGAGGGATGCAGTAAAGAAGGATTAGTGGATCGGAAAGGTGATTGTCGTATCCCAAAAGAAAATCGTGTCGTTTCCATAGAAACGTTACTCGATTTAGAAGGAAATGTCTTAGAACACATAGTATTTCATAGCGACGCAATTTCCGTGTGAATTCGTCAATGAGTGGGAGTGAGGGATGCAGTAAAGAAGGATTAGTGGATCGGAAATGTGATTGTCCTATCCCAAAAGAAAATCCTTTCGTTTCCATAGAAACGTTACTCGATTTAGAAGGAAATGCCTTAGAACTCATAGTATTTCATAGCGACGCAATTTCCGTGTGAATTCGTCAATGAGTGGGAGTGAGGGATGCAGTAAAGTAGGATTAGCGGATCGTAAATGAGATTGTCGTATACCAAAAGAAAATCCTGTCGTTTCCATAGAACCGTTACTCGATGTAGAAGGAAATGTCTTAGAACACATAGTATTTCATAGCGACGCAATTTCCGTGTGAATTCATCAATGAGTGGGAGTGAGGGATGCAGTAAAGAAGGATTAGTGGATCGGAAATGAGATTGTCGTATCCCAAAAGAAAATCCTGTCGTTTCCATAGAAACGTTACTCGATTTAGAAGGAAATGTCATAGAACCCATTGTATTTCATATATGACGCAATTTCCGTGTGAATTCGGCCATGAGTGGGAATGAGGGATGCAGTAAAGAAGGATTAGTGGATCGGAAATGAGATTGTCGTATCCCAAAAGAAAATCCTGTCGTTTCCATAGAAACGTTACTCGATTTAGAAGTAAATGTCTTAGAACACATAGTATTTCATAGCGACGCAATTTCCGTGTGAATTCGTCAATGAGTGGGAGTGAGGGATGCAGTAAAGAAGGATTAGTGAATAGGAAATGAGATTGTCGTATCCCAAAAGAAAATCCTGTCGTTTCCATAGAAACGTTACTCGATTTAGAAGGAAATGTCTTAGAACACATAGTATTTCATAGCGACGCAATTTCCGTGTGAATTCGTCAATGAGTGGGAGTGAAGGATGCAGTAAAGAAGGATTAGTGGATCGGAAAGGTGATTGTCGTATCCCAAAAGAAAATCGTGTCGTTTCCATAGAAACGTTACTCGATTTAGAAGGAAATGTCTTAGAACACATAGTATTTCATCGCGACGCAATTTCCGTGTGAATTCGTCAATGAGTGGGAGTGAGGGATGCAGTAAAGAAGGATTAGTGGATCGGAAATGTGATTGTCGTATCCCAAAAGAAAATCCTTTCGTTTCCATAGAAACGTTACTCGATTTAGAAGGAAATGCCTTAGAACTCATAGTATTTCATAGCGACGCAATTTCCGTGTGAATTCGTCAATGAGTGGGAGTGAGGGATGCAGTAAAGAAGGATTGGTGGATCGGAAATGTGATTGTCGTATCCCAAAAGAAAATCCTGTCGTTTCCATAGAAACGTTACTCGATTTAGAAGGAAATGCCTTAGAACTCATAGTATTTCATAGCGACGCAATTTCCGTGTGAATTCGTCAATGCGTGGGAGTGAGGGATGCAGTAAAGAAGGATTAGTGGATCGGAAATGAGATTGTCGTATCCCAAAAGAAAATCCTGTCGTTTCCATAGAAACGTTACTCGATTTAGAAGGAAATGGCGTAGAACACATAGTATTTCATAGCGACGCAATTTCCGTGTGAATTCGTCAATGAGTGGGAGTGAGGGATGCAGTAAAGAAGGATTAGTGGATCGGAAATGAGATAGTCGTATCCCAAAAGAAAATCCTGTCGTTTCCATAGAAACGTTACTCGATTTAGAAGGAAATGTCTTAGAACACATAGTATTTCATAGCGACGCAATTTCCGTGTGAATTCGTCAATGAGTGGGAGTGAGGGATGCAGTAAAGAAGGATTAGTGGATCGGAAATGTGATTGTCGTATCCCAAAAGAAAATCCTGTCGTTTCCATAGAAACGTTACTCGATTTAGAAGGAAATGTCTTAGAACACATAGTATTTCATAGCGACGCAATTTCCGTGTGAATTCGTCAATGAGTGGGAGTGAGGGATGCAGTAAAGAAGGATTAGTGGATCGGAAATGAGATTGTCGTATCCCAAAAGAAAATCCTGTCGTTTCCATAGAAACGTTACTCGATTTAGAAGGAAATGTCTTAGAACACATAGTATTTTATAGCGACGCAATTTCCGTGTAAATTCGTCAATGTGTGGGAGTGAGGGATGCAGTAAAGAAGGATTAGTGGATCGGAAATGAGATTGTCGTATCCCAAAAGAAAATCCTGTCACTTCCGTAGCAACGTTACTCGATTTAGAAGGAAATGTCTTAGAACACATAGTATTTCATAGCGACGCAATTTCCGTGTGAATTCGTCAATGAGTGGGAGTGAGGGATGCAGTAAAGATGGATTAGTGGATCGGAAATGAGATTGTCGTATCCCAAAAGAAAATCCTGTCGTTTCCATAGAAACGTTACTCCATTTAGAAGGAAATGTCTTAGAACACATAGTATTTCATAGCGACGCAATTTCCGTGTGAATTCGTCAATGAGTGGGAGTGAGGGATGCAGTAAAGAAGGATTAGTGGATCGGAAATGTGATTGTCGTATCCCAAAAGAAAATCCTTTCGTTTCCATAGAAACGTTACTCGATTTAGAAGGAAATGCCTTAGAACTCATAGTATTTCATAGCGACGCAATTTCCGTGTGAATTCGTCAATGAGTGGGAGTGAGGGATGCAGTAAAGAAGGATTAGTGGATCGGAAATGAGATTGTCGTATCCCAAAAGAAAATCCTGTCGCTTCCATAGAAACGTTACTCGATTTAGAAGGAAATGTCTTAGAACACATAGTATTTCATAGCGACGCAATTTCCGTGTGAATTCGTCAATGAGTGGGAGTGAGGGATGCAGTAAAGAAGGATTAGTGGATCGGAAATGAGATTGTCGTATCCCAAAAGAAAATCCTGTCGTTTCCATAGAAACGTTACTCGATTTAGGAGGAAATGACTTAGAGCACATAGTATTGCATAGCGACGCAATTTCCGTATCAATTCGTCAATGAGTGGGAGTGAGGGATGCAGTAAAGAAGGATTAGTGGATCGGAAATGTGATTGTCGTATCCCAAAAGAAAATCCTGTCGTTTCCATAGAAACGGTTTTCGATTTAGAAGGAAATGTCTTAGAACACATAGTATTTCATAGCGACGCAATTTCCGTGTGAATTCGTCAATGAGTGGGAGTGAGGGATGCAGTAAAGAAGGATTAGTGGATCGAAAAGGTGATTGTCGTATCCCAAAAGAAAATCGTGTCGTTTCCATAGAAACGTTACTCGATTTAGAAGGAAATGTCTTAGAACACATAGTATTTCATAGCGACGCAATTTCCGTGTGAATTCGTCAATGAGTGGGAGTGAGGGATGCAGTTAAGAAGGATTAGTGGATCGGAATTGTGATTGTGGTATCCCAAAAGAAAATCCTGTCGTTTCCATAGAAACGTTACTCGATTTAGAAGGAAATGTCTTAGAACTCATAGTATTTCATAGCGACGCAATTTCCGTGTGAATTCGTCAATGTGTGGGAGTGAGGGATGCAGTAAAGAAGGATTGGTGGATCGGAAATGAGACTGTCTTATCCCAAAAGAAAATCCTGTCGTTTCCATAGAAACGTTACTCGATTTGGAAGGAAATGTCGTAGAACACATAGTATTTCATAGCGACGCAATTTCAGTGTGAATTCGTCAATGAGTGGGAGTGAGGGATGCAGTAATGTAGGATTAGCGGATCGTAAATGAGATTGTCGTAAACCAAAAGAAAATCCTGTCGTTTCCATAGAAACGTTACTCGATTTAGAAGGAAATGTCTTAGAACACATAGTATTTCATAGCGACGCAATTTCCGTGTGAATTCTTCAATCAGTGGGAGTGAGCGATGCAGTAAAGTAGGATTAGCGGATCGTAAATGAGATTGTCGTATACCAAAAGAAAATCCTGTCGCTTCCATAGAAGCGTTACTCGATTTAGAAGGAAATGTCTTAGAACACATAGTATTTCATAGCGACGCAATTTCCGTGTGAATTCGTCAATGAGTGGGAGTGAGGGATGCAGTAAAGAAGGATTAGTGGATCGGAACTGAGAATGTCGTATCCCAAAAGAAAATCCTGTCGTTTCCACAGGAACGTTACTCGATTTAGAAGTAAATGTCTTAGAACACATAGTATTTCATAGAGACGAAATTTCCGTGTGAATTCGTCAATGAGTGGGAATGAGGGATGCAGTAAAGAAGGATTAGTGGATCGGAAATGAGATTGTCGTATCCCAAAAGAAAATCCTGTCGTTTCCATAGAAACGTTACTCGATTTAGAAGGAAATGTCTTAGAACATATAGTATTTCATAGCGACGCAATTCCCGTGTGAATTCGTCAATGAGTGGGAGTGAGGGATGCAGTAAAGAAGGATTAGTGGATCGGAAATGAGATTGCCGTATCCCAAAAGAAAATCCTGTCGTTTCCATAGAAACGTTACTCGATTTAGGAGGAAATGTCTTAGAACACATAGTATTTCATAGAGGCACAATTACCGTGTGAATTCGTCAATGAGTGGGAGTGAGTAATGCAGGAAAGAAGGATTAGTTGATCGGAAGTGAGATTGTCGTATCCCAAAAGAAAATCCTGTCATTTCCATAGAAACGTTAATCGATTTAGAAGGAAATGTCTTAGAACACATAGTGTTTCATAGCGACGCAATTTCCGTGTGAATTCGTCAATGAGTGGGAGTGAGGGATGTAGTAAAGAAGGATTAGTGGATCGGAAATGAGATTGCCGTATCCCAAAAGAAAATCCTGTCGTTTCCATAGAAACGTTACTTGATTTAGAAGAAAATGTCGTAGAACACATAGTATTTCATAGCGACGCAATTTCAGTGTGAATTCGCCAATGAGTGGGAGTGAGGGATGCAGTAAAGAGGGATTAGTGGATCGGAAATGAGATTGTCGTATCCCAAAAGAAAATCCTGTCGTTTCCATAGAAACGTTAATCGATTTAGAAGGAAATGTCTTAGAACACATAGTGTTTCATAGCGACGCAATTTCCGTGTGAATTCGTCAATGAGTGGGAGTGAGGGATGTATTAAAGAAGGATTAGTGGATCGGAAATGAGATTGTCGTATCCCAATAGAAAATCCCGTCGTTTCCATAGAAACGTTACTCGATTTAGAAGGAAATGACTTAGAACACATAGTATTTCATAGGGACGCAATTTCCGTGTGAATTCGTCAATGAGTGGGAGTGAGGGATGCAGTAAAGAAGGATTAGTGGATCGGAAATGTGATTGTCGTATCACAAATGAAAATCCTGTCGCTTCCATAGAAACGTTACTCGATTTAGAAGGAAATGTCTTAGAACACATAGTATTTCATAGCGACGCAATTTCCGTGTGAATTCGTCAATGAGTGGGAGTGAGGGATGCAGTAAAGAAGGATTAGTGGATCGGAAATGAGATTGACATATCCCAAAAGAAAATCCTGTCGTTTCCATTGAAACGTTACTCGATTTAGAAGGAAATGTCTTAGAACACATAGTATTTCATAGCGACGCAATTTCCGTGTGAATTCGTCATTGAGTGGGAGTGAGGGATGCAGTAAAGTAGGATTAGCTGATCGTAAATGAGATTGTCGTATACCAAAAGAAAATCCTGTCGTTTCCATAGAAACGTTACTCGATTTAGAAGGAAATGTCTTAGAACACATAGTATTTCATAGCGACGCAATTTCCGTGTGAATTCGTCAATGAGTGGGAGTGAGGGATGCAGTAAAGAAGGATTAGTGGATCGGAAATGAGATTGTCGTATCCCAAAAGAAAATCCTGTCGTTTCCATCGAAACGTTACTCGATTTAGAAGGAAATGTCTTAGAACACATAGTATTTCATAGCGACACAATTTCCGTGTGAATTCGTCAATGAGTGGGAATGAGGGATGCAGTAAAGAAGGATTAGTGGATCGGAAATGAGATTGTCGTATCCCAAAAGAAAATCCTGTCGTTTCCATAGAAACGTTACTCGATTTAGAAGGAAATGTCTTAGAACACATAGTATTTCATAGCGACGCAATTCCCGTGTGAATTCGTCAATGAGTGGGAGTGAGGGATGCAGTAAAGAAGGATTAGTGGATCGGAAATGAGATTGCCGTATCCCAAAAGAAAATCCTGTCGTTTCCATAGAAACGTTACTCGATTTAGAAGGAAATGTCTTAGAACACATAGTATTTCATAGAGGCGCAATAACCGTGTGAATTCGTCAATGAGTGGGAGTGAGTAATGCAGTAAAGAAGGATTAGTTGATCGGAAATGAGATTGTCGCATCCCAAAAGAAAATCCTGTCGTTTCCATAGAAACGTTACTCGATGTAGAAGGAAATGTCTTAGAACACATAGTATTTCATAGAGACGCAATTTCCGTGTGAATTCGTCAATGAGTGGGAGTGAGGGATGCAGTAAAGAAGGATTAGTGGATCGGAAATGAGATTGTCGTATCCCAACAGAAAATCCTGTGGTTTCCATAGAGACGTTACTCGATTTAGAAGGAAATGTCTTAGAACACATAGTATTTCATGGCGACGCAATTTCCGTGTGAATTCGTCAATGAGTGAGAGTGAGGGATGCAGTAAAGAAGGATTAGTGGATCGGGAATGAGATTGTCGTATCCCAAAAGAAAATCCTGTCGTTTCCATAGAAACGTTACTCGATTTAGAAGGAAATGTCTTAGAACACATAGTATTTCATAGCGACGCAATTTCCGTGTGAATTCGTCAATGAGTGGGAGTGAGGGATGCAGTAAAGAAGGATTAGTGGATCGGAAATGAGATTGTCGTATCCCAAAAGAAAATCCTGTCGTTTCCATAGAAACGTTGCTCGATTTAGAAGGAAATGTCTTAGAACACATAGTATTTCATGGCGACGCAATTTCCGTGTGAATTCGTCAATGAGTAAGAGTGAGGGATGCAGTAAAGAAGGATTAGTGGATCGGGAATAAGATTGTCGTATCCCAATAGAAAATCCTGTCGTTTCCATAGAAACGTTACTCGATTTAGAAGGAAATGTCTTAGAACATATAGTATTTCATAGCGACGCAATTCCCGTGTGAATTCGTCAATGAGTGGGAATGAGGGATGCAGTAAAGAAGGATTAGTGGATCGGAAATGAGATTGTCGTATCCCAAACAGAAAATCCTGTCGTTTCCATAGAAACGTTACTCGATTTAGAAGGAAATGTCTTAGAACACATAGTATTTCATAGAGACGCAATTTCCGTGTGAATTCGTCAATGAGTGGGAGTGAGGGATGCAGTAAAGAAGGATTAGGGGATCGCAAATGAGATTGTCGTATCCCAAAAGATAATCCTGTCGTTTCCATAGAAACGTTACTCGATTTAGAAGGAAATGTCTTAGAACACATAGTATTTCATAGCGACGCATTTTCCGTGTGAATTCGTCAATGAGTGGGAGTGAGGGATGCAGTAAAGAAGGATTAGTGGAACGGAAAAGAGATTGTCGTATCTCAATAGAAAATCCTGTCGTTTCCATAGAAACGTTACTCGATTTAGAGGGAAATGACTTAGAAGACAGTATTTCATAGCGACGCAATTTCCGTATGAATTCGTCAATGAGTGGGAGTGAGGGATGCAGTAAAGAAGGATTAGTGGATCGGAAATGTGATTGTCGCATCCCAAAAGAAAATCCTGTCGTTTCCATAGAAACGTTACTCGATTTAGAAGGAAATGTCTTAGAACACATAGTATTGCATAGCGACGCAATTTCCGTGTGAACTCGTCAATGAGTGGGAGTGAGGGATGCAGTAAAGAAGGATTAGTGGATCGGAAATGAGATTGTCGTATCTCAAAAGAAAATCCTTCCGTTTCCATAGAAACGTATCTCGATTTAGAAAAAAATGTCTTAGACACATAGTATTTCATAGCGACGCAGTTTCCGTGTGAATTCGTCAATGAGTGGGAGTGAGGGATGCAGTAAAGAAGGATTAGTGGATCGGAAATGTGATTGTCGTATCCCAAAAGAAAATCCTTTCGTTTCCATAAAAACGTTACTCGATTTAGAAGGAAATGTCTTAGAACTCATAGTATTTCATAGCGACGCAATTTCCGTGTGAATTCGTCAATGTGTGGGAGTGAGGGATGCAGTAAAGAAGGATTGGTGGATCGGAAATGAGATTGTCTTATCCCAAAAGAAAATCCTGTCGTTTCCATAGAAACGTTACTCGATTTAGAAGAAAATGTCGTAGAACACATAGTATTTCATAGCGACGCAATTTCAGTGTGAATTCGCCAATGAGTGGGAGTGAGGGATGCAGTAAAGAGGGATTAGTGGATCGGAAATGAGATTGTCGTATCCCAAAAGAAAATCCTGTCGTTTCCATAGAAACGTTAATCGATTTAGAAGGAAATGTCTTAGAACACATAGTGTTTCATAGCGACGCAATTTCCGTGTGAATTCGTCAATGAGTGGGAGTGAGGGATGTAGTAAAGAAGGATTAGTGGATCGGAAATGAGATTGTCGTATCCCAATAGAAAATCCTGTCGTTTCCATAGAAACGTTACTCGATTTAGAAGGAAATGACTTAGAACACATAGTATTTCATAGCGACGCAATTTCCGTGTGAATTCGTCAATGAGTGGGAGTGAGGGATGCAGTAAGGAAGGATTAGTGGATCGGAAATGTGATTGTCGTATCACAAATGAAAATCCTGTCGTTTCCATAGAAACGTTACTCGATTTAGAAGGAAATGTCTTAGAACACATAGTATTTCATAGCGACCCAATTTCCGTGTGAATTCGTCAATGAGTGGGAGTGAGGGATGCAGTAAAGAAGGATTAGTGGATCGGAAATGAGATTGTCATATCCCAAAAGAAAATCCTGTCGTTTCCATTGAAACGTTACTCGATTTAGAAGGAAATGTCTTAGAACACATAGTATTTCATAGCGACGCAATTCCCGTGTGAATTCGTCAATGAGTGGGAGTGAGGGATGCAGTAAAGAAGGATTAGTGGATCGGAAATGAGATTGCCGTATCCCAAAAGAAAATCCTGTCGTTTCCATAGAAACGTTACTCGATTTAGAAGGAAATGTCTTAGAACACATAGTATTTCATAGAGGCGCAATTACCGTGTGAATTCGTCAATGAGTGGGAGTGAGTAATGCAGTAAAGAAAGATTAGTTGATCGGAAATCAGATTGTCGCATCCCAAAAGAAAATCCTGTCGTTTCCATAGAAACGTTACTCGATGTAGAAGGAAATGTCTTAGAACACATAGTATTTCATAGAGACGCAATTTCCGTGTGAATTCGTCAATGAGTGGGAGTGAGGGATGCAGTAAAGAAGGATTAGTGGATCGGAAATGAGATTGTCGTATCCCAAAAGAAAATCCGGTGGTTTCCATAGAAACGTTACTCGATTTAGAAGGAAATGTCTTAGAACACATAGTATTTCATGGCGACGCAATTTCCGTGTGAATTCGTCAATGAGTGAGAGTGAGGGATGCAGTAAAGAAGGATTAGTGGATCGGGAATGAGATTGTCGTATCCCAAAAGAAAATCCTGTCGTTTCCATAGAAACGTTACTCGATTTAGAAGGAAATGTCTTAGAACACATAGTATTTCATAGCGACGCAATTTCTGTGTGAATTCGTCAATGAGTGGGAGTGAGGGATGCAGTAAAGAAGGATTAGTGGATCGGAAATGAGATTGTCGTATCCCAAAAGAAAATCCTGTCGTTTCCATAGAAACGTTACTCGATTTAGAAGGAAATGTCTTAGAACACATAGTATTTCATGGCGACGCAATTTCCGTGTGAATTCGTCAATGAGTAAGAGTGAGGGATGCAGTAAAGAAGGATTAGTGGATCGGGAATAAGATTGTCGTATCCCAATAGAAAATCCTGTCGTTTCCATAGAAACGTTACTCGATTTAGAAGGAAATGTCTTAGAACACATAGTATTTCATAGCGACGCAATTTCCGTGTGAATTCGTCAATGAGTGGGAGTGAGGGATGCAGTAAAGAAGGATTAGTGGATCGGAAATGAGATTGTCGTATCCCAAAAGTAAATCCCGTCGTTTCCATAGAAACGTTACTCGATTTAGAAGGAAATGTCTTAGAACACATAGTATTTCATAGCGACGCAATTTCCGTGTGAATTCGTCAATGTGTGGGAGTGAGGGATGCAGTAAAGAAGGATTGGTGGATCGGAAATGAGATTGTCTTATCCCAAAAGAAAATCCTGCCGTTTCCATAGAAACGTTACTCGATTTAGAAGGAGATGTCTTAGAACACATAGTATTTCATGGCGACGCAATTTCCGTGTGAATTCGTCAATGAGTGGGAGTGAGGGATGCAGTAAAGAAGGATTAGTGGATCGGGAATGAGATTGTCGTATCCCAAAAGAAAATCCTGTCGTTTCCCTAGAAACGTTACTCGATTTAGAAGGAAATGTCTTAAACACATAGTATTTCATAGCGACGCAATTTCCGTGTGAATTCGTCAATGAGTGGGAGTGAGGGATGCAGTAAAGAAGGATTAGTGGATCGAAAATGAGATTGTTGTATCCCAAAAGAAAATCCTTTTATTTAAATTGAAACGTTACTCGATTTAGAAGGAAATATCTTAGAACACATAGTATTTCATAGCGACGCAATTTCCGTGTGAATTCGTCAATGAGTGGGAGCGAGGGATGCAGTAAAGAAGGATTAGTGGATCGGAAATGAGATTGTCGTATCCCAAAAGAAAGTCCTGTCGTTTCCATCGAAACGTTACTCGATTTAGAAGGAAATGTCTTAGAACACATAGTATTTCATAGCGACGCAATTTCCGTGTGAATTCGTCAATGAGTGGGAATGAGGGATGCAGTAAAGAAGGATTAGTGGATCGGAAATGAGATTGTCGTATCCCAAAAGAAAATCCTGTGGTTTCCATAGAAACGTTACTCGATTTAGAAGGAAATGTCTTAGAACACATAGTATTTCATGGCGACGCAATTTCCGTGTGAATTCGTCAATGAGTGAGAGTGAGGGATGCAGTAACGAAGGATTAGTGGATCGGGAATGAGATTGTCGTATCCCAAAAGAAAATCCTGTCGTTTCCATAGAAACGTTACTCGATTTAGAAGGAAATGTCTTAGAACACATAGTATTTCATAGCGACGCAATTTCTGTGTGAATTCGTCAATGAGTGGGAGTGAGGGATGCAGTAAAGAAGGATTAGTGGATCGGAAATGCGATTGTCGTATCCCAAAAGAAAATCCTGTCGTTTCCATAGAAACGTTACTCGATTTAGAAGGAAATGTCTTCGAACACATAGTATTTCATGGCGACGCAATTTCCGTGTGAATTCGTCAATGAGTAAGAGTGAGGGATGCAGTAAAGAAGGATTAGTGGATCGGGAATAAGATTGTCGTATCCCAATAGAAAATCCTGTCGTTTCCATAGAAACGTTACTCGATTTAGAAGGAAATGTCTTAGAACACATAGTATTTCATAGCGACGCAATTTCCGTGTGAATTCGTCAATGAGTGGGAGTGAGGGATGTAGTAAAGAAGGATTAGTGGATCGGAAATGAGATTGTCGTATCCCAATAGAAAATCCTGTCGTTTCCATAGAAACGTTACTCGATTTAGAAGGAAATGACTTAGAACACATAGTATTTCATAGCGACGCAATTTCCGTGTGAATTCGTCAATGTGTGGGAGTGAGGGATGCAGTAAAGAAGGATTGGTGGATCGGAAATGAGATTGTCTTATCCCAAAAGAAAATCCTGTCGTTTCCATAGAAACGTTACTCGATTTAGAAGAAAATGTCGTAGAACACATAGTATTTCATAGCGACGCAATTTCAGTGTGAATTCGCCAATGAGTGGGAGTGAGGGATGCAGTAAAGAGGGATTAGTGGATCGGAAATGAGATTGTCGTATCCCAAAAGAAAATCCTGTCGTTTCCATAGAAACGTTAATCGATTTAGAAGGAAATGTCTTAGAACACATAGTGTTTCATAGCGACGCAATTTCCGTGTGAATTCGTCAATGAGTGGGAGTGAGGGATGTAGTAAAGAAGGATTAGTGGATCGGAAATGAGATTGTCGTATCCCAATAGAAAATCCTGTCGTTTCCATAGAAACGTTACTCGATTTAGAAGGAAATGACTTAGAACACATAGTATTTCATAGCGACGCAATTTCCGTGTGAATTCGTCAATGAGTGGGAGTGAGGGATGCAGTAAGGAAGGATTAGTGGATCGGAAATGTGATTGTCGTATCACAAATGAAAATCCTGTCGTTTCCATAGAAACGTTACTCGATTTAGAAGGAAATGTCTTAGAACACATAGTATTTCATAGCGACCCAATTTCCGTGTGAATTCGTCAATGAGTGGGAGTGAGGGATGCAGTAAAGAAGGATTAGTGGATCGGAAATGAGATTGTCGTATCCCAAAAGAAAATCCTGTCGTTTCCATAGAAACGTTACTCGATTTAGAAGGAAATGTCTTAGAACACATAGTATTTCATGGCGACGCAATTTCCGTGTGAATTCGTCAATGAGTAAGAGTGAGGGATGCAGTAAAGAAGGATTAGTGGATCGGGAATAAGATTGTCGTATCCCAATAGAAAATCCTGTCGTTTCCATAGAAACGTTACTCGATTTAGAAGGAAATGTCTTAGAACACATAGTATTTCATAGAGGCGCAATTACCGTGTGAATTCGTCAATGAGTGGGAGTGAGTAATGCAGTAAAGAAAGATTAGTTGATCGGAAATCAGATTGTCGCATCCCAAAAGAAAATCCTGTCGTTTCCATAGAAACGTTACTCGATGTAGAAGGAAATGTCTTAGAACACATAGTATTTCATAGAGACGCAATTTCCGTGTGAATTCGTCAATGAGTGGGAGTGAGGGATGCAGTAAAGAAGGATTAGTGGATCGGGAATAAGATTGTCGTATCCCAATAGAAAATCATGTCGTTTCCATAGAAACGTCACTCGATTTAGAAGGAAATGTCTTAGAACACATAGTATTTCATAGCGACGCAATTTCCGTGTGAATTCGTCAATGAGTGGGAGTGAGGGATGCAGTAAAGAAGGATTAGTGGATCGGAAATGAGATTGTCGTATCCCAAAAGTAAATCCTGTCGTTTCCATAGAAACGTTACTCGATTTAGAAGGAAATGTCTTAGAACACATAGTATTTCATAGCGACGCAATTTCCGTGTGAATTCGTCAATGTGTGGGAGTGAGGGATGCAGTAAAGAAGGATTGGTGGATCGGAAATGAGATTGTCTTATCCCAAAAGAAAATCCTGCCGTTTCCATAGAAACGTTACTCGATTTAGAAGGAGATGTCTTAGAACACATAGTATTTCATGGCGACGCAATTTCCGTGTGAATTCGTCAATGAGTGGGAGTGAGGGATGCAGTAAAGATGGATTAGTGGATCGGGAATGAGATTGTTGTATCCCAAAAGAAAATCCTGTCGTTTCCCTAGAAACGTTACTCGATTTAGAAGGAAATGTCTTAAACACATAGTATTTCATAGCGACGCAATTTCCGTGTGAATTCGTCAATGAGTGGGAGTGAGGGATGCAGTAAAGAAGGATTAGTGGATCGAAAATGAGATTGTCGTATCCCAAAAGAAAATCCTTTTATTTAAATTGAAACGTTACTCGATTTAGAAGGAAATATCTTAGAACACATAGTATTTCATAGCGACGCAATTTCCGTGTGAATTCGTCAATGAGTGGGAGCGAGGGATGCAGTAAAGAAGGATTAGTGGATCGGAAATGAGATTGTCGTATCCCAAAAGAAAATCCTGTCGTTTCCATCGAAACGTTACTCGATTTAGAAGGAAATGTCTTAGAACACATAGTATTTCATAGCGACGCAATTTCCGTGTGAATTCGTCAATGAGTGGGAATGAGGGATGCAGTAAAGAAGGATTAGTGGATCGGAAATGAGATTGTCGTATCCCAAAAGAAAATCCTGTCGTTTCCATAGAAACGTTACTCGATTTAGAAGGAAATGTCTTAGAACACATAGTATTTTTTAGCGACGCAATTCCCGTGTGAATTCGTCAATGAGTGGGAGTGAGGGATGCAGTAAAGAAGGATTAGTGGATCGGAAATGAGATTGCCGTATCCCAAAAGAAAATCCTGTCGTTTCCATAGAAACGTTACTCGATTTAGAAGGAAATGTCTTAGAACACATAGTATTTCATAGAGGCGCAATTACCGTGTGAATTCGTCAATGAGTGGGAGTGAGTAATGCAGTAAAGAAGGATTAGTTGATCGGAAATCAGATTGTCGCATCCCAAAAGAAAATCCTGTCGTTTCCATAGAAACGTTACTCGATGTAGAAGGAAATGTCTTAGAACACATAGTATTTCATAGAGACGCAATTTCCGTGTGAATTCGTCAATGAGAGGGAGTGAGGGATGCAGTAAAGAAGGATTAGTGGATCGGAAATGAGATTGTCGAATCCCAAAAGAAAATCCTGTGGTTTCCATAGAAACGTTACTCGATTTAGAAGGAAATGTCTTAGAACACATAGTATTTCATGGCGACGCAATTTCCGTGTGAATTCGTCAATGAGTGAGAGTGAGGGATGCAGTAACGAAGGATTAGTGGATCGGGAATGAGATTGTCGTATCCCAAAAGAAAATCCTGTCGTTTCCATAGAAACGTTACTCGATTTAGAAGGAAATGTCTTAGAACACATAGTATTTCATAACGACGCAATTTCTGTGTGAATTCGTCAATGAGTGGGAGTGAGGGATGCAGTAAAGAAGGATTAGTGGATCGGAAATGAGATTGTCGTATCCCAAAAGAAAATCCTGTCGTTTCCATAGAAACGTTACTCGATTTAGAAGGAAATGTCTTAGAACACATAGTATTTCATGGCGACGCAATTTCCGTGTGAATTCGTCAATGAGTAAGAGTGAGGGATGCAGTAAAGAAGGATTAGTGGATCGGGGATAAGATTGTCGTATCCCAATAGAAAATCCTGTCGTTTCCATAGAAACGTTACTCGATTTAGAAGGAAATGTCTTAGAACACATAGTATTTCATAGCGACGCAATTTCCGTGTGAATTCGTCAATGAGTGGGAGTGAGGGATGCATTAAAGAAGGATTAGTGGATCGGAAATGAGATTGTCGTATCCCAAAAGTAAATCCTGTCGTTTCCATAGAAACGTTACTCGATTTAGAAGGAAATGTCTTAGAACACATAGTATTCCATAGCGACGCAATTTCCGTGTGAATTCGTCAATGTGTGGGAGTGAGGGATGCAGTAAAGAAGGATTAGTGGATCGGAAATGAGATTGTCTTATCCCAAAAGAAAATCCTGCCGTTTCCATAGAAACGTTACTCGATTTAGAAGGAGATGTCTTAGAACACATAGTATTTCATGGCGACGCAATTTCCGTGTGAATTCGTCAATGAGTGGGAGTGAGGGATGCAGTAAAGAAGGATTAGTGGATCGGGAATGAGATTGTCGTATCCCAAAAGAAAATCCTGTCGTTTCCCCAGAAACGTTACTCGATTTAGAAGGAAATGTCTTAAACACATAGTATTTCATAGCGACGCAATTTCCGTGTGAATTCGTCAATGAGTGGGAGTGAGGGATGCAGTAAAGAAGGATTAGTGGATCGAAAATGAGATTGTCGTATCCCAAAAGAAAATCCTTTTATTTAAATTGAAACGTCACTCGATTTAGAAGGAAATGTCTTAGAACACATAGTATTTCATAGCGACGCAATTTCCGTGTGAATTCGTCAATGAGTGGGAGTGAACGATGCAGTAAAGAAGGATTAGTGGATCGGAAATGAGATTGTCGTATCCCAAAAGAAAATCCTGTCGTTTCCATAGAAACGTTACTCGATTTAGAAGGAAATGTCTTAGAACACATAGTATTTCATAACGACGCAATTTCCGTGAGAATTCGTCAATGAGTGGGAGTGAGGGATGCAGTAAAGAAGGATTAGTGGATCGGAAATGAGATTGTCGTATCCCAAAAGAAAATCCTGTCGTTTCCATAGAAACGTTACTCGATTTAGAAGAAAATGTCTTAGACACATAGTATTTCATAGCGACGCAATTTCCGTGTGAATTCGTCAATGAGTGGGAGTGAGGGGTGCAGTAAAGAAGGATTAGTTAATCGGAAATGTGGTTGTCGTATCCCAAAAGAAAATCCTTTCGTTTCCATAGATACGTTACTCGATTTAGAAGGAAATGTCTTAGAACTCACAGTATTTCATAGCGACGCAATTTCCGTGTGAATTCGTCAATGTGTGGGAGTGAGGGATGCAGTAAAGGAGGATTAGTGGATCGGAAATGAGATTGTCTTATCCCAAAAGAAAATCCTGTCGTTTCCATAGAAACGTTACTCGATTTAGAAGGAAATGTCTTAGAACACATAGTATTTCATAGCGACGCAATTTCCGTGTGAATTCGTCAATGAGTGGGAGTGAGGGATGCAGTAAAGAAGGATTAGTGGATCGGAAATGAGATTGTCGTATCCCAAAAGAAAATCCTGTCGTTTACATAGAAACATTACTCGATTTAGAGGGAAATGTCTTAGAACACATAGTATTTCATAGCGACGAAATTTCCGTGTGAATTCGCCAATGAGTGGGAGTGAGGGATGCAGTAAAGAAGGATTAGTGGATCGGAAATGAGATTGTCGTATCTCAATAGAAAATCCTGTCGTTTCCGTAGAAACGTAACTCGATTTAGAAGGAAATGACTTAGAACACATAGTATTTCATAGCGACGCAATTTCCGTGTGAATTCGTCAATGAGTGGGAGTGAGGGATGCAGTAAAGAAGGATTAGTGGATCGGAAATGAGATTGTCGTATCCCAAATGAAAATCCTGTCGTTTTCATAGAATAGTTACTCGATTTAGAAGGAAATGTCTTAGAACACATAGTATTTCATAGCGACGCAATTTCCGCGTGAATTCGTAAATGAGTGGGAGTGAGGGATGCAGTAAAGAAGGATTAGTGGATCGGAAATGAGATTGTCGTATCCCAAAAGAAAATCCTGTCGTTTCCATAGAAACGTTACTCGATTTAGAAGGAAATGTCTTAGAACACATAGTATTTCATAGCGACGCAATTTCCGTGTGAATTCGTCAATGAGTGGGAGTGAGGGATGCAGTAAAGAAGGATTAGTGGATCGGAAATGAGATTGTCGTATCCGAAAAGAAAATCCTGTCGTTTCCCTAGAAGCGTTACTCGATTTAGAAGGAAATGTCTTAGAACACATAGTATTTCATAGCGACGCAATTTCCGTGTGAATTCGTCAATGTGTGGGAGTGAGGGATGCAGTAAAGAAGGATTAGTGGATCGGAAATGAGATTGTCTTATCCCAAAAGAAAATCCTGTCGTTTCCGTAGAAACGTTACTCGATTTAGAAGGAAATGTCTTAGAACACATAGTATTTCATGGCGACGCAATTTCCGTGTGAATTCGTCAATGAGTGGGAGTGAGGGATGCAGTAAAGAAGGATTAGTGGATCGGGAATGAGATTGTCGTATCCCAAAAGAAAATCCTGTCGTTTCCCTAGAAAAGTTACTCGATTTAGAAGGAAATGTCTTAGAACACATAGTATTTCATAGCGACGCAATTTCCGTGTGAATTCGTCAATGAGTGGGAGTGAGGGATGCAGTAAAGAAGGATTAGTGGATCGGAAATGAGATTGTCGTATCCCAAAAGAAAATCCTTTTATTTCCATAGAAACGTTACTCGATTTAGAAGGAAATGTCTTAGAACACATAGTATTTCACAGCGACGCAATTTCCGTGTGAATTCGTCAATGAGTGGGAGTGAACGATGCTGTAAAGTAGGATTAGTGGATCGAAAATGAGATTGTCGTATCCCAAAAGAAAATCCTGTCGTTTCCATAGAAACGTTACTCGATTTAGAAGGAAATGTCTTAGAACACATAGTATTTCATAGCGACGCAATTTCCGTGTGAATTCGTCAATGAGTGGGAGTGAGGGATGCACTAAAGAAGGATTAGTGGATCGGAAATATGATATTCGTATCCCAAATGAAAATCCTGTCGTTTCCATAGAAACGTTACTCGATTTAGAAGGAAATGTCTTAGAACACATAGTATTTCATAGCGACGCAATTTCCGTGTGAATTCGTCAATGAGTGGGAGTGAGGGATGCAGTAAAGAAGGATTAGTGGATCGGAAATGAGATTGTCGTATCCCATAAGAAAATCCTGTCGTTTCCATAGAAACGTTACTCGATTTAGAAGGAAATGTCTTAGAACACATAGTATTTCATAGCGAAGCAATTTCCGTGTGAATTCGTCAATGAGTGGGAGTGAGGGCAGCAGTAAAGAAGGATTAGTGGATCGGAAAGGTGATTGTCGTATCCCAAAAGAAAATCCTGTCGTTTTCATAGAAACGTTACTCGATTTAGAAGGAAATGTCTTAGAACACATAGTATTTCATAGCGACGCAATTTCCGTGTGAATTCGTCAATGAGTGGGAGTGAGGGATGCAGTAAAGAAGGATTAGTGGATCGGAAATGAGATTGTCGTATCCCAAAAGAAAATCCTGTCGTTTCCATAGAAACGTTACTCGATTTAGAAGGAAATGTCTTAGAACACATAGTATTTCATAGCGACGCAATTTCCGTGAGAATTCGTCAATGAGTGGGAGTGAGGGATGCAGTAAAGAAGGATTAGTGGATCGGAAATGAGATTGTCGTATCCCAAAAGAAAATCCTGTCGTTTCCATAGAAACGTTACTCGATTTAGAAGAAAATGTCTTAGACACATAGTATTTCATAGCGACGCAATTTCCGTGTGAATTCGTCAATGAGTGAGAGGGGGGGGGGGTGCAGTAAAGAATGATTAGTGGATCGGAAATGTGATTGTCGTATCCCAAAAGAAAATCCTTTCGTTTCCATAGAAACGTTACTCGATTTAGAAGGAAATGTCTTAGAACTCACAGTATTTCATAGCGACGCAATTTCCGTGTGAATTCGTCAATGTGTGGGAGTGAGGGATGCAGTAAAGAAGGATTAGTGGATCGGAAATGAGATTGTCGTATCCCAAAAGAAAATCCTGTCGTTTCCATAGAAACGTTACTCGATTTAGAAGGAAATGTCTTAGAACACATAGTATTTCATAGCGACGCAATTTCCGTGTGAATTCGTCAATGAGTGGGAGTGAGGGATGCAGTAAAGAAGGATTAGTGGATCGGAAATGTGATTGTCGTATCCCAAAAGAAAATCCTGTCGTTTCCATAGAAACATTACTCGATTTAGAAGGAAATGTCTTAGAACACATAGTATTTCATAGCGACGCAATTTCCGTGTGAATTCGTCAATGAGTGGGAGTGAGGGATGCAGTAAAGAAGGATTAGTGGATCGGAAATGAGATTGTCGTATCCCAATAGAAAATCCTGTCGTTTCCGTAGAAACGTTACTCGATTTAGAAGGAAATGACTTAGAACACATTGTATTTCATAGCGACGCAATTTCCGTGTGAATTCGTCAATGAGTGGGAGTGAGGGATGCAGTAAAGAAGGATTAGTGGATCGGAAATGTGATTGTCGTATCCCAAATGAAAATCCTGTCGTTTCCATAGAATAGTTACTCCATTTAGAAGGAAATGTCTTAGAACACATAGTATTTCATAGCGACGCAATTTCCGTGTGAATTCGTCAATGAGTGGGAGTGAGGGATGCAGTAAAGGAGGATTAGTGGATCGGAAATGAGATTGTCGTATCCCAAAAGAAAATCCTGTAGTTTCCATAGAAACGTTACTCGATTTAGAAGGAAATGTCTTAGAACACATAGTATTTCATAGCGACGCAATTTCCGTGTGAATTCGTCAATGAGTGGGAGTGAGGGATGCAGTAAAGAAGGATTAGTGGATCGGAAATGTGATTGTCGCATCCCAAAAGAAAATCCTGTCGTTTCCATAGAAACGTTACTCGATTTAGAAGGAAATGTCTTAGAACACACAGTATTTCATAGCGACGCAATTTCCGTGTGAATTCGTCAATGAGTGGGAGTGAGGGATGCAGTAAAGAAGGATTAGTGGATCGGAAATGAGATTGTCGTATCCCAAAAGAAAATCCTGTCGTTTCCATAGAAACGTTACTCGATTTAGAAGGAAATGTCTTAGAACACATAGTACTTCATAGCGACGCAATTTCCGTGTGAATTCGTCAATGAGTCGGAGTGAGGGAAGCAGTAAAGAAGGATTAGTGGATCGGAAAGGTGATTGTCGTATCCCAAAAGAAAATCCTGTCGTTTCCATAGAAACGTTACTCGATTTAAAAGGAAATGTCTTAGAACACATAGTATTTCATAGCGACGCAATTTCCGTGTGAATTCGTCAATGAGTGGGAGTGAGGGATGCAGTAAAGAAGGATTAGTGGATCGGAAATGAGATTGTCGTATCCCAAAAGAAAATCCTGTCGTTTCCATAGAAACGTTACTCGATTTAGAAGGAAATGTCTTAGAACACATAGTATTTCATAGCGACGCAATTTCCGTGAGAATTCGTCAATGAGTGGGAGTGAGGGATGCAGTAAAGAAGGATTAGTGGATCGGAAATGAGATTGTCGTATCCCAAAAGAAAATCCTGTCGTTTCCATAGAAACGTTACTCGATTTAGAAGAAAATGTCTTAGACACATAGTATTTCATAGCGACGCAATTTCCGTGTGAATTCGTCAATGAGTGGGAGTGAGGGATGCAGTAAAGAAGGATTAGTGGATCGGAAATGTGGTTGTCGTATCCCAAAAGAAAATCCTTTCGTTTCCATAGATACGTTACTCGATTTAGAAGGAAATGTCTTAGAACTCACAGTATTTCATTGCGACGCAATTTCCGTGTGAATTCGTCAATGTGTGGGAGTGAGGGATGCAGTAAAGAAGGATTAGTGGATCGGAAATGAGATTGTCTTATCCCAAAAGAAAATCCTGTCGTTTCCATAGAAACGTTACTCGATTTAGAAGGAAATGTCTTAGAACACATAGTATTTCATAGCGACGCAATTTCCGTGTGAATTCGTCAATGAGTGGGCGTGAGGGATGCAGTAAAGAAGGATTAGTGGATCGGAAATGAGATTGTCGTATCCCAAAAGAAAATCCTGTCGTTTACATAGAAACATAACTCGATTTAGAGGGAAATGTCTTAGAACACATAGTATTTCATAGCGACGAAATTTCCGTGTGAATTCGCCAATGAGTGGGAGTGAGGGATGCAGTAAAGAAGGATTAGTGGATCGGAAATGAGATTGTCGTATCTCAATAGAAAATCCTGTCGTTTCCGTAGAAACGTAACTCGATTTAGAAGGAAATGACTTAGAACACATAGTATTTCATAGCGACGCAATTTCCGTGTGAATTCGTCAATGAGTGGGAGTGAGGGATGCAGTAAAGAAGGATTAGTGGATCGGAAATGAGATTGTCGTATCCCAAATGAAAATCCTGTCGTTTTCATAGAATAGTTACTCGATTTAGAAGGAAATGTCTTAGAACACATAGTATTTCATAGCGACGCAATTTCCGTGTGAATTCGTCAATGTGTGGGAGTGAGGGATGCAGTAAAGAAGGATTAGTGGATCGGAAATGAGATTGTCTTATCCCAAAAGAAAATCCTGTCGTTTCCATAGAAACGTTACTCGATTTAGAAGGAAATGTCTTAGAACACATAGTATTTCATGGCGACGCAATTTCCGTGTGAATTCGTCAATGAGTAAGAGTGAGGGATGCAATAAAGAAGGATTAGTGGATCGGGAATGAGATTGTCGTATCCCAAAAGAAAATCCTGTCGTTTCCCTAGAAAAGTTACTCGATTTAGAAGGAAATGTCTTAGAACACATAGTATTTCATAGCGACGCAATTTCCGTGTGAATTCGTCAATGAGTGGGAGTGAGGGATGCAGTAAAGAAGGATTAGTGGATCGGAAATGAGATTGTCGTATCCCAAAAGAAAATCCTTTTATTTCCATAGAAACGTTACTCGATTTAGAAGGAAATGTCTTAGAACACATAGTATTTCACAGCGACGCAATTTCCGTGTGAATTCGTCAATGAGTGGGAGTGAACGATGCTGTAAAGTAGGATTAGTGGATCGAAAATGAGATTGTCGTATCCCAAAAGAAAATCCTGTCGTTTCCATAGAAACGTTACTCGATTTAGAAGGAAATGTCTTAGAACACATAGTATTTCATAGCGACGCAATTTCCGTGTGAATTCGTCAATGAGTGGGAGTGAGGGATGCACTAAAGAAGGATTAGTGGATCGGAAATATGATTGTCGTATCCCAAATGAAAATCCTGTCGTTTCCATAGAAACGTTACTCGATTTAGAAGGAAATGTCTTAGAACACATAGTATTTCATAGCGACGCAATTTCCGTGTGAATTCGTCAATGAGTGGGAGTGAGGGATGCAGTAAAGAAGGATTAGTGGATCGGAAATGAGATTGTCGTATCCCAATAGAAAATCCTGTCGTTTCCGTAGAAACGTTACTCGATTTAGAAGGAAATGACTTAGAACACATTGTATTTCATAGCGACGCAATTTCCGTGTGAATTCGTCAATGAGTGGGAGTGAGGGATGCAGTAAAGAAGGATTAGTGGATCGGAAATGTGATTGTCGTATCCCAAATGAAAATCCTGTCGTTTCCATAGAATAGTTACTCCATTTAGAAGGAAATGTCTTAGAACACATAGTATTTCATAGCGACGCAATTTCCGTGTGAATTCGTCAATGAGTGGGAGTGAGGGATGCAGTAAAGGAGGATTAGTGGATCGGAAATGAGATTGTCGTATCCCAAAAGAAAATCCTGTAGTTTCCATAGAAACGTTACTCGATTTAGAAGGAAATGTCTTAGAACACATAGTATTTCATAGCGACGCAATTTCCGTGTGAATTCGTCAATGAGTGGGAGTGAGGGATGCAGTAAAGAAGGATTAGTGGATCGGAAATGTGATTGTCGCATCCCAAAAGAAAATCCTGTCGTTTCCATAGAAACGTTACTCGATTTAGAAGGAAATGTCTTAGAACACACAGTATTTCATAGCGACGCAATTTCCGTGTGAATTCGTCAATGAGTGGGAGTGAGGGATGCAGTAAAGAAGGATTAGTGGATCGGAAATGAGATTGTCGTATCCCAAAAGAAAATCCTGTCGTTTCCATAGAAACGTTACTCGATTTAGAAGGAAATGTCTTAGAACACATAGTACTTCATAGCGACGCAATTTCCGTGTGAATTCGTCAATGAGTCGGAGTGAGGGAAGCAGTAAAGAAGGATTAGTGGATCGGAAAGGTGATTGTCGTATCCCAAAAGAAAATCCTGTCGTTTCCATAGAAACGTTACTCGATTTAAAAGGAAATGTCTTAGAACACATAGTATTTCATAGCGACGCAATTTCCGTGTGAATTCGTCAATGAGTGGGAGTGAGGGATGCAGTAAAGAAGGATTAGTGGATCGGAAATGAGATTGTCGTATCCCAAAAGAAAATCCTGTCGTTTCCATAGAAACGTTACTCGATTTAGAAGGAAATGTCTTAGAACACATAGTATTTCATAGCGACGCAATTTCCGTGAGAATTCGTCAATGAGTGGGAGTGAGGGATGCAGTAAAGAAGGATTAGTGGATCGGAAATGAGATTGTCGTATCCCAAAAGAAAATCCTGTCGTTTCCATAGAAACGTTACTCGATTTAGAAGAAAATGTCTTAGACACATAGTATTTCATAGCGACGCAATTTCCGTGTGAATTCGTCAATGAGTGGGAGTGAGGGATGCAGTAAAGAAGGATTAGTGGATCGGAAATGTGGTTGTCGTATCCCAAAAGAAAATCCTTTCGTTTCCATAGATACGTTACTCGATTTAGAAGGAAATGTCTTAGAACTCACAGTATTTCATAGCGACGCAATTTCCGTGTGAATTCGTCAATGTGTGGGAGTGAGGGATGCAGTAAAGAAGGATTAGTGGATCGGAAATGAGATTGTCTTATCCCAAAAGAAAATCCTGTCGTTTCCATAGAAACGTTACTCGATTTAGAAGGAAATGTCTTAGAACACATAGTATTTCATAGCGACGCAATTTCCGTGTGAATTCGTCAATGAGTGGGCGTGAGGGATGCAGTAAAGAAGGATTAGTGGATCGGAAATGAGATTGTCGTATCCCAAAAGAAAATCCTGTCGTTTACATAGAAACATAACTCGATTTAGAGGGAAATGTCTTAGAACACATAGTATTTCATAGCGACGAAATTTCCGTGTGAATTCGCCAATGAGTGGGAGTGAGGGATGCAGTAAAGAAGGATTAGTGGATCGGAAATGAGATTGTCGTATCTCAATAGAAAATCCTGTCGTTTCCGTAGAAACGTAACTCGATTTAGAAGGAAATGACTTAGAACACATAGTATTTCATAGCGACGCAATTTCCGTGTGAATTCGTCAATGAGTGGGAGTGAGGGATGCAGTAAAGAAGGATTAGTGGATCGGAAATGAGATTGTCGTATCCCAAATGAAAATCCTGTCGTTTTCATAGAATAGTTACTCGATTTAGAAGGAAATGTCTTAGAACACATAGTATTTCATAGCGACGCAATTTCCGTGTGAATTCGTCAATGTGTGGGAGTGAGGGATGCAGTAAAGAAGGATTAGTGGATCGGAAATGAGATTGTCTTATCCCAAAAGAAAATCCTGTCGTTTCCATAGAAACGTTACTCGATTTAGAAGGAAATGTCTTAGAACACATAGTATTTCATGGCGACGCAATTTCCGTGTGAATTCGTCAATGAGTAAGAGTGAGGGATGCAATAAAGAAGGATTAGTGGATCGGGAATGAGATTGTCGTATCCCAAAAGAAAATCCTGTCGTTTCCCTAGAAAAGTTACTCGATTTAGAAGGAAATGTCTTAGAACACATAGTATTTCATAGCGACGCAATTTCCGTGTGAATTCGTCAATGAGTGGGAGTGAGGGATGCAGTAAAGAAGGATTAGTGGATCGGAAATGAGATTGTCGTATCCCAAAAGAAAATCCTGTCGTTTCCATAGAAACGTTACTCGATTTAGAAGGAAATGTCTTAGAACACATAGTATTTCATAGCGACGCAATTTCCGTGTGAATTCGTCAATGAGTGAGAGGGGGGGGGGTGCAGTAAAGAATGATTAGTGGATCGGAAATGTGATTGTCGTATCCCAAAAGAAAATCCTTTCGTTTCCATAGAAACGTTACTCGATTTAGAAGGAAATGTCTTAGAACTCACAGTATTTCATAGCGACGCAATTTCCGTGTGAATTCGTCAATGTGTGGGAGTGAGGGATGCAGTAAAGAAGGATTAGTGGATCGGAAATGAGATTGTCGTATCCCAAAAGAAAATCCTGTCGTTTCCATAGAAACGTTACTCGATTTAGAAGGAAATGTCTTAGAACACATAGTATTTCATAGCGACGCAATTTCCGTGTGAATTCGTCAATGAGTGGGAGTGAGGGATGCAGTAAAGAAGGATTAGTGGATCGGAAATGTGATTGTCGTATCCCAAAAGAAAATCCTGTCGTTTCCATAGAAACATTACTCGATTTAGAAGGAAATGTCTTAGAACACATAGTATTTCATAGCGACGCAATTTCCGTGTGAATTCGTCAATGAGTGGGAGTGAGGGATGCAGTAAAGAAGGATTAGTGGATCGGAAATGAGATTGTCGTATCCCAATAGAAAATCCTGTCGTTTCCGTAGAAACGTTACTCGATTTAGAAGGAAATGACTTAGAACACATTGTATTTCATAGCGACGCAATTTCCGTGTGAATTCGTCAATGAGTGGGAGTGAGGGATGCAGTAAAGAAGGATTAGTGGATCGGAAATGTGATTGTCGTATCCCAAATGAAAATCCTGTCGTTTCCATAGAATAGTTACTCCATTTAGAAGGAAATGTCTTAGAACACATAGTATTTCATAGCGACGCAATTTCCGTGTGAATTCGTCAATGAGTGGGAGTGAGGGATGCAGTAAAGGAGGATTAGTGGATCGGAAATGAGATGGTCGTATCCCAAAAGAAAATCCTGTAGTTTCCATAGAAACGTTACTCGATTTAGAAGGAAATGTCTTAGAACACATAGTATTTCATAGCGACGCAATTTCCGTGTGAATTCGTCAATGAGTGGGAGTGAGGGATGCAGTAAAGAAGGATTAGTGGATCGGAAATGTGATTGTCGCATCCCAAAAGAAAATCCTGTCGTTTCCATAGAAACGTTACTCGATTTAGAAGGAAATGTCTTAGAACACACAGTATTTCATAGCGACGCAATTTCCGTGTGAATTCGTCAATGAGTGGGAGTGAGGGATGCAGTAAAGAAGGATTAGTGGATCGGAAATGAGATTGTCGTATCCCAAAAGAAAATCCTGTCGTTTCCATAGAAACGTTACTCGATTTAGAAGGAAATGTCTTAGAACACATAGTACTTCATAGCGACGCAATTTCCGTGTGAATTCGTCAATGAGTCGGAGTGAGGGAAGCAGTAAAGAAGGATTAGTGGATCGGAAAGGTGATTGTCGTATCCCAAAAGAAAATCCTGTCGTTTCCATAGAAACGTTACTCGATTTAAAAGGAAATGTCTTAGAACACATAGTATTTCATAGCGACGCAATTTCCGTGTGAATTCGTCAATGAGTGGGAGTGAGGGATGCAGTAAAGAAGGATTAGTGGATCGGAAAGAGATTGTCGTATCCCAAAAGAAAATCCTGTCGTTTCCATAGAAACGTTACTCGATTTAGAAGGAAATGTCTTAGAACACATAGTATTTCATAGCGACGCAATTTCCGTGAGAATTCGTCAATGAGTGGGAGTGAGGGATGCAGTAAAGAAGGATTAGTGGATCGGAAATGAGATTGTCGTATCCCAAAAGAAAATCCTGTCGTTTCCATAGAAACGTTACTCGATTTAGAAGAAAATGTCTTAGACACATAGTATTTCATAGCGACGCAATTTCCGTGTGAATTCGTCAATGAGTGGGAGTGAGGGATGCAGTAAAGAAGGATTAGTGGATCGGAAATGTGGTTGTCGTATCCCAAAAGAAAATCCTTTCGTTTCCATAGATACGTTACTCGATTTAGAAGGAAATGTCTTAGAACTCACAGTATTTCATAGCGACGCAATTTCCGTGTGAATTCGTCAATGTGTGGGAGTGAGGGATGCAGTAAAGAAGGATTAGTGGATCGGAAATGAGATTGTCTTATCCCAAAAGAAAATCCTGTCGTTTCCATAGAAACGTTACTCGATTTAGAAGGAAATGTCTTAGAACACATAGTATTTCATAGCGACGCAATTTCCGTGTGAATTCGTCAATGAGTGGGCGTGAGGGATGCAGTAAAGAAGGATTAGTGGATCGGAAATGAGATTGTCGTATCCCAAAAGAAAATCCTGTCGTTTACATAGAAACATAACTCGATTTAGAGGGAAATGTCTTAGAACACATAGTATTTCATAGCGACGAAATTTCCGTGTGAATTCGCCAATGAGTGGGAGTGAGGGATGCAGTAAAGAAGGATTAGTGGATCGGAAATGAGATTGTCGTATCTCAATAGAAAATCCTGTCGTTTCCGTAGAAACGTAACTCGATTTAGAAGGAAATGACTTAGAACACATAGTATTTCATAGCGACGCAATTTCCGTGTGAATTCGTCAATGAGTGGGAGTGAGGGATGCAGTAAAGAAGGATTAGTGGATCGGAAATGAGATTGTCCTATCCCAAATGAAAATCCTGTCGTTTTCATAGAATAGTTACTCGATTTAGGAGGAAATGTCTTAGAACACATAGTATTTCATAGCGACGCAATTTCCGTGTGAATTCGTCAATGTGTGGGAGTGAGGGATGCAGTAAAGAAGGATTAGTGGATCGGAAATGAGATTGTCTTATCCCAAAAGAAAATCCTGTCGTTTCCATAGAAACGTTACTCGATTTAGAAGGAAATGTCTTAGAATACATAGTATTTCATGGCGACGCAATTTCCGTGTGAATTCGTCAATGAGTAAGAGTGAGGGATGCAATAAAGAAGGATTAGTGGATCGGGAATGAGATTGTCGTATCCCAAAAGAAAATCCTGTCGTTTCCCTAGAAAAGTTACTCGATTTAGAAGGAAATGTCTTAGAACACATAGTATTTCATAGCGACGCAATTTCCGTGTGAATTCGTCAATGAGTGGGAGTGAGGGATGCAGTAAAGAAGGATTAGTGGATCGGAAATGAGATTGTCGTATCCCAAAAGAAAATCCTTTTATTTCCATAGAAACGTTACTCGATTTAGAAGGAAATGTCTTAGAACACATAGTATTTCACAGCGACGCAATTTCCGTGTGAATTCGTCAATGAGTGGGAGTGAACGATGCTGTAAAGTAGGATTAGTGGATCGAAAATGAGATTGTCGTATCCCAAAAGAAAATCCTGTCGTTTCCATAGAAACGTTACTCGATTTAGAAGGAAATGTCTTAGAACACATAGTATTTCATAGCGACGCAATTTCCGTGTGAATTCGTCAATGAGTGGGAGTGAGGGATGCACTAAAGAAGGATTAGTGGATCGGAAATATGATTGTCGTATCCCAAATGAAAATCCTGTCGTTTCCATAGAAACGTTACTCGATTTAGAAGGAAATGTCTTAGAACACATAGTATTTCATAGCGACGCAATTTCCGTGTGAATTCGTCAATGAGTGGGAGTGAGGGATGCAGTAAAGAAGGATTAGTGGATCGGAAATGAGATTGTCGTATCCCAATAGAAAATCCTGTCGTTTCCGTAGAAACGTTACTCGATTTAGAAGGAAATGACTTAGAACACATTGTATTTCATAGCGACGCAATTTCCGTGTGAATTCGTCAATGAGTGGGAGTGAGGGATGCAGTAAAGAAGGATTAGTGGATCGGAAATGTGATTGTCGTATCCCAAATGAAAATCCTGTCGTTTCCATAGAATAGTTACTCCATTTAGAAGGAAATGTCTTAGAACACATAGTATTTCATAGCGACGCAATTTCCGTGTGAATTCGTCAATGAGTGGGAGTGAGGGATGCAGTAAAGGAGGATTAGTGGATCGGAAATGAGATTGTCGTATCCCAAAAGAAAATCCTGTAGTTTCCATAGAAACGTTACTCGATTTAGAAGGAAATGTCTTAGAACACATAGTATTTCATAGCGACGCAATTTCCGTGTGAATTCGTCAATGAGTGGGAGTGAGGGATGCAGTAAAGAAGGATTAGTGGATCGGAAATGTGATTGTCGCATCCCAAAAGAAAATCCTGTCGTTTCCATAGAAACGTTACTCGATTTAGAAGGAAATGTCTTAGAACACACAGTATTTCATAGCGACGCAATTTCCGTGTGAATTCGTCAATGAGTGGGAGTGAGGGATGCAGTAAAGAAGGATTAGTGGATCGGAAATGAGATTGTCGTATCCCAAAAGAAAATCCTGTCGTTTCCATAGAAACGTTACTCGATTTAGAAGGAAATGTCTTAGAACACATAGTACTTCATAGCGACGCAATTTCCGTGTGAATTCGTCAATGAGTCGGAGTGAGGGAAGCAGTAAAGAAGGATTAGTGGATCGGAAAGGTGATTGTCGTATCCCAAAAGAAAATCCTGTCGTTTCCATAGAAACGTTACTCGATTTAAAAGGAAATGTCTTAGAACACATAGTATTTCATAGCGACGCAATTTCCGTGTGAATTCGTCAATGAGTGGGAGTGAGGGATGCAGTAAAGAAGGATTAGTGGATCGGAAATGAGATTGTCGTATCCCAAAAGAAAATCCTGTCGTTTCCATAGAAACGTTACTCGATTTAGAAGGAAATGTCTTAGAACACATAGTATTTCATAGCGACGCAATTTCCGTGAGAATTCGTCAATGAGTGGGAGTGAGGGATGCAGTAAAGAAGGATTAGTGGATCGGAAATGAGATTGTCGTATCCCAAAAGAAAATCCTGTCGTTTCCATAGAAACGTTACTCGATTTAGAAGAAAATGTCTTAGACACATAGTATTTCATAGCGACGCAATTTCCGTGTGAATTCGTCAATGAGTGGGAGTGAGGGATGCAGTAAAGAAGGATTAGTGGATCGGAAATGTGGTTGTCGTATCCCAAAAGAAAATCCTTTCGTTTCCATAGATACGTTACTCGATTTAGAAGGAAATGTCTTAGAACTCACAGTATTTCATAGCGACGCAATTTCCGTGTGAATTCGTCAATGTGTGGGAGTGAGGGATGCAGTAAAGAAGGATTAGTGGATCGGAAATGAGATTGTCTTATCCCAAAAGAAAATCCTGTCGTTTCCATAGAAACGTTACTCGATTTAGAAGGAAATGTCTTAGAACACATAGTATTTCATAGCGACGCAATTTCCGTGTGAATTCGTCAATGAGTGGGCGTGAGGGATGCAGTAAAGAAGGATTAGTGGATCGGAAATGAGATTGTCGTATCCCAAAAGAAAATCCTGTCGTTTACATAGAAACATAACTCGATTTAGAGGGAAATGTCTTAGAACACATAGTATTTCATAGCGACGAAATTTCCGTGTGAATTCGCCAATGAGTGGGAGTGAGGGATGCAGTAAAGAAGGATTAGTGGATCGGAAATGAGATTGTCGTATCTCAATAGAAAATCCTGTCGTTTCCGTAGAAACGTAACTCGATTTAGAAGGAAATGACTTAGAACACATAGTATTTCATAGCGACGCAATTTCCGTGTGAATTCGTCAATGAGTGGGAGTGAGGGATGCAGTAAAGAAGGATTAGTGGATCGGAAATGAGATTGTCGTATCCCAAATGAAAATCCTGTCGTTTTCATAGAATAGTTACTCGATTTAGAAGGAAATGTCTTAGAACACATAGTATTTCATAGCGACGCAATTTCCGTGTGAATTCGTCAATGTGTGGGAGTGAGGGATGCAGTAAAGAAGGATTAGTGGATCGGAAATGAGATTGTCTTATCCCAAAAGAAAATCCTGTCGTTTCCATAGAAACGTTACTCGATTTAGAAGGAAATGTCTTAGAACACATAGTATTTCATGGCGACGCAATTTCCGTGTGAATTCGTCAATGAGTAAGAGTGAGGGATGCAATAAAGAAGGATTAGTGGATCGGGAATGAGATTGTCGTATCCCAAAAGAAAATCCTGTCGTTTCCCTAGAAAAGTTACTCGATTTAGAAGGAAATGTCTTAGAACACATAGTATTTCATAGCGACGCAATTTCCGTGTGAATTCGTCAATGAGTGGGAGTGAGGGATGCAGTAAAGAAGGATTAGTGGATCGGAAATGAGATTGTCGTATCCCAAAAGAAAATCCTGTCGTTTCCATAGAAACGTTACTCGATTTAGAAGGAAATGTCTTAGAACACATAGTATTTCATAGCGACGCAATTTCCGTGTGAATTCGTCAATGAGTGGGAGTGAGGGATGCAGTAAAGAAGGATTAGTGTATCGGAAATGAGATTGTCGTATCCCAAAAGAAAATCCTGTCGTTTCCATAGAAACGTTACTCGATTTAGAAGGAAATGTCTTAGAACACATAGTATTTCATAGCGACGCAATTTCCGTGAGAATTCGTCAATGAGTGGGAGTGAGGGATGCAGTAAAGAAGGATTAGTGGATCGGAAATGAGATTGTCGTATCCCAAAAGAAAATCCTGTCGTTTCCATAGAAACGTTACTCGATTTAGAAGAAAATGTCTTAGACACATAGTATTTCATAGCGACGCAATTTCCGTGTGAATTCGTCAATGAGTGGGAGTGAGGGATGGAGTAAAGAATGATTAGTGGATCGGAAATGTGATTGTCGTATCCCAAAAGAAAATCCTTTCGTTTCCATAGAAACGTTACTCGATTTAGAAGGAAATGTCTTAGAACTCACAGTATTTCATAGCGACGCAATTTCCGTGTGAATTCGTCAATGTGTGGGAGTGAGGGATGCAGTAAAGAAGGATTAGTGGATCGGAAATGAGATTGTCGTATCCCAAAAGAAAATCCTGTCGTTACCATAGAAACATTACTCGATTTAGAAGGAAATGTCTTAGAACACATAGTATTTCATAGCGACGCAATTTCCGTGTGAATTCGTCAATGAGTGGGAGTGAGGGATGCAGTAAAGAAGGATTAGTGGATCGGAAATGAGATTGTCGTATCCCAATAGAAAATCCTGTCGTTTCCGTAGAAACGTTACTCGATTTAGAAGGAAATGACTTAGAACACATAGTATTTCATAGCGACGCAATTTCCGTGTGAATTCGTCAATGAGTGGGAGTGAGGGATGCAGTAAAGAAGGATTAGTGGATCGGAAATGTGATTGTCGTATCCCAAATGAAAATCCTGTCGTTTCCATAGAATAGTTACTCCATTTAGAAGGAAATGTCTTAGAACACATAGTAATTCATAGCGACGCAATTTCCGTGTGAATTCGTCAATGAGTGGGAGTGAGGGATGCAGTAAAGAAGGATTAGTGGATCGGAAATGAGATTGTCGTATCCCAAAAGCAAATCCTTTCGTTTCCATAGATACGTTACTCGATTTAGAAGGAAATGTCTTAGAACTCACAGTATTTCATAGCGACGCAATTTCCGTGTGAATTCGTCAATGTGTGGGAGTGAGGGATGCAGTAAAGAAGGATTAGTGGATCGGAAATGAGATTGTCTTATCCCAAAAGAAAATCCTGTCGTTTCCATAGAAACGTTACTCGATTTAGAAGGAAATGTCTTAGAACACATAGTATTGCATAGCGACGCAATTTCCGTGTGAATTCGTCAATGAGTGGGAGTGAGGGATGCAGTAAAGAAGGATTAGTGGATCGGAAATGAGATTGTCGTATCCCAAAAGAAAATCCTGTCGTTTACATAGAAACATTACTCGATTTAGAGGGAAATGTCTTAGAACACATAGTATTTCATAGCGACGAAATTTCCGTGTGAATTCGCCAATGAGTGGGAGTGAGGGATGCAGTAAAGAAGGATTAGTGGATCGGAAATGAGATTGTCGTATCTCAATAGAAAATTCTGTCGTTTTCGTAGAAACGTAACTCGATTTAGAAGGAAATGACTTAGAACACATAGTATTTCATAGCGACGCAATTTCCGTGTGAATTCGTCAATGAGTGGGAGTGAGGGATGCAGTAAAGAAGGATTAGTGGATCGGAAATGAGATTGTCGTATCCCAAATGAAAATCCTGTCGTTTTCATAGAATAGTTACTCGATTTAGAAGGAAATGTCTTAGAACACATAGTATTTCATAGCGACGCAATTTCCGTGTGAATTCGTCAATGAGTGGGAGTGAGGGATGCAGTAAAGAAGGATTAGTGGATCGGAAATGTGATTGTCGCATCCCAAAAGAAAATCCTGTCGTTTCCATAGAAACGTTACTCGATTTAGAAGGAAATGTCTTAGAACACACAGTATTTCATAGCGACGCAATTTCCGTGTGAATTCGTCAATGAGTGGGAGTGAGGGATGCAGTAAAGAAGGATTAGTGGATCGGAAATGAGATTGTCGTATCCCAAAAGAAAATCCTGTCGTTTCCATAGAAACGTTACTCGATTTAGAAGGAAATGTCTTAGAACACATAGTACTTCATAGCGACGCAATTTCCGTGTGAATTCGTCAATGAGTCGGAGTGAGGGAAGCAGTAAAGAAGGATTAGTGGATCGGAAAGGTGATTGTCGTATCCCAAAAGAAAATCCTGTCGTTTCCATAGAAACGTTACTCGATTTAAAAGGAAATGTCTTAGAACACATAGTATTTCATAGCGACGCAATTTCCGTGTGAATTCGTCAATGAGTGGGAGTGAGGGATGCAGTAAAGAAGGATTAGTGGATCGGAAATGAGATTGTCGTATCCCAAAAGAAAATCCTGTCGTTTCCATAGAAACGTTACTCGATTTAGAAGGAAATGTCTTAGAACACATAGTATTTCATAGCGACGCAATTTCCGTGAGAATTCGTCAATGAGTGGGAGTGAGGGATGCAGTAAAGAAGGATTAGTGGATCGGAAATGAGATTGTCGTATCCCAAAAGAAAATCCTGTCGTTTCCATAGAAACGTTACTCGATTTAGAAGAAAATGTCTTAGACACATAGTATTTCATAGCGACGCAATTTCCGTGTGAATTCGTCAATGAGTGGGAGTGAGGGATGCAGTAAAGAAGGATTAGTGGATCGGAAATGTGGTTGTCGTATCCCAAAAGAAAATCCTTTCGTTTCCATAGATACGTTACTCGATTTAGAAGGAAATGTCTTAGAACTCACAGTATTACATAGCGACGCAATTTCCGTGTGAATTCGTCAATGTGTGGGAGTGAGGGATGCAGTAAAGAAGGATTAGTGGATCGGAAATGAGATTGTCTTATCCCAAAAGAAAATCCTGTCGTTTCCATAGAAACGTTACTCGATTTAGAAGGAAATGTCTTAGAACACATAGTATTTCATAGCGACGCAATTTCCGTGTGAATTCGTCAATGAGTGGGCGTGAGGGATGCAGTAAAGAAGGATTAGTGGATCGGAAATGAGATTGTCGTATCCCAAAAGAAAATCCTGTCGTTTACATAGAAACATAACTCGATTTAGAGGGAAATGTCTTAGAACACATAGTATTTCATAGCGACGAAATTTCCGTGTGAATTCGCCAATGAGTGGGAGTGAGGGATGCAGTAAAGAAGGATTAGTGGATCGGAAATGAGATTGTCGTATCTCAATAGAAAATCCTGTCGTTTCCGTAGAAACGTAACTCGATTTAGAAGGAAATGACTTAGAACACATAGTATTTCATAGCGACGCAATTTCCGTGTGAATTCGTCAATGAGTGGGAGTGAGGGATGCAGTAAAGAAGGATTAGTGGATCGGAAATGAGATTGTCGTATCCCAAATGAAAATCCTGTCGTTTTCATAGAATAGTTACTCGATTTAGAAGGAAATGTCTTAGAACACATAGTATTTCATAGCGACGCAATTTCCGTGTGAATTCGTCAATGTGTGGGAGTGAGGGATGCAGTAAAGAAGGATTAGTGGATCGGAAATGAGATTGTCTTATCCCAAAAGAAAATCCTGTCGTTTCCATAGAAACGTTACTCGATTTAGAAGGAAATGTCTTAGAACACATAGTATTTCATGGCGACGCAATTTCCGTGTGAATTCGTCAATGAGTAAGAGTGAGGGATGCAATAAAGAAGGATTAGTGGATCGGGAATGAGATTGTCGTATCCCAAAAGAAAATCCTGTCGTTTCCCTAGAAAAGTTACTCGATTTAGAAGGAAATGTCTTAGAACACATAGTATTTCATAGCGACGCAATTTCCGTGTGAATTCGTCAATGAGTGGGAGTGAGGGATGCAGTAAAGAAGGATTAGTGGATCGGAAATGAGATTGTCGTATCCCAAAAGAAAATCCTGTCGTTTCCATAGAAACGTTACTCGATTTAGAAGGAAATGTCTTAGAACACATAGTATTTCATAGCGACGCAATTTCCGTGTGAATTCGTCAATGAGTGGGAGTGAGGGATGCAGTAAAGAAGGATTAGTGTATCGGAAATGAGATTGTCGTATCCCAAAAGAAAATCCTGTCGTTTCCATAGAAACGTTACTCGATTTAGAAGGAAATGTCTTAGAACACATAGTATTTCATAGCGACGCAATTTCCGTGAGAATTCGTCAATGAGTGGGAGTGAGGGATGCAGTAAAGAAGGATTAGTGGATCGGAAATGAGATTGTCGTATCCCAAAAGAAAATCCTGTCGTTTCCATAGAAACGTTACTCGATTTAGAAGAAAATGTCTTAGACACATAGTATTTCATAGCGACGCAATTTCCGTGTGAATTCGTCAATGAGTGGGAGTGAGGGATGGAGTAAAGAATGATTAGTGGATCGGAAATGTGATTGTCGTATCCCAAAAGAAAATCCTTTCGTTTCCATAGAAACGTTACTCGATTTAGAAGGAAATGTCTTAGAACTCACAGTATTTCATAGCGACGCAATTTCCGTGTGAATTCGTCAATGTGTGGGAGTGAGGGATGCAGTAAAGAAGGATTAGTGGATCGGAAATGAGATTGTCGTATCCCAAAAGAAAATCCTGTCGTTACCATAGAAACATTACTCGATTTAGAAGGAAATGTCTTAGAACACATAGTATTTCATAGCGACGCAATTTCCGTGTGAATTCGTCAATGAGTGGGAGTGAGGGATGCAGTAAAGAAGGATTAGTGGATCGGAAATGAGATTGTCGTATCCCAATAGAAAATCCTGTCGTTTCCGTAGAAACGTTACTCGATTTAGAAGGAAATGACTTAGAACACATAGTATTTCATAGCGACGCAATTTCCGTGTGAATTCGTCAATGAGTGGGAGTGAGGGATGCAGTAAAGAAGGATTAGTGGATCGGAAATGTGATTGTCGTATCCCAAATGAAAATCCTGTCGTTTCCATAGAATAGTTACTCCATTTAGAAGGAAATGTCTTAGAACACATAGTAATTCATAGCGACGCAATTTCCGTGTGAATTCGTCAATGAGTGGGAGTGAGGGATGCAGTAAAGAAGGATTAGTGGATCGGAAATGAGATTGTCGTATCCCAAAAGCAAATCCTTTCGTTTCCATAGATACGTTACTCGATTTAGAAGGAAATGTCTTAGAACTCACAGTATTTCATAGCGACGCAATTTCCGTGTGAATTCGTCAATGTGTGGGAGTGAGGGATGCAGTAAAGAAGGATTAGTGGATCGGAAATGAGATTGTCTTATCCCAAAAGAAAATCCTGTCGTTTCCATAGAAACGTTACTCGATTTAGAAGGAAATGTCTTAGAACACATAGTATTGCATAGCGACGCAATTTCCGTGTGAATTCGTCAATGAGTGGGAGTGAGGGATGCAGTAAAGAAGGATTAGTGGATCGGAAATGAGATTGTCGTATCCCAAAAGAAAATCCTGTCGTTTACATAGAAACATTACTCGATTTAGAGGGAAATGTCTTAGAACACATAGTATTTCATAGCGACGAAATTTCCGTGTGAATTCGCCAATGAGTGGGAGTGAGGGATGCAGTAAAGAAGGATTAGTGGATCGGAAATGAGATTGTCGTATCTCAATAGAAAATTCTGTCGTTTCCGTAGAAACGTAACTCGATTTAGAAGGAAATGACTTAGAACACATAGTATTTCATAGCGACGCAATTTCCGTGTGAATTCGTCAATGAGTGGGAGTGAGGGATGCAGTAAAGAAGGATTAGTGGATCGGAAATGAGATTGTCGTATCCCAAATGAAAATCCTGTCGTTTTCATAGAATAGTTACTCGATTTAGAAGGAAATGTCTTAGAACACATAGTATTTCATAGCGACGCAATTTCCGTGTGAATTCGTCAATGAGTGGGAGTGAGGGATGCAGTAAAGAAGGATTAGTGGATCGGAAATGTGATTGTCGCATCCCAAAAGAAAATCCTGTCGTTTCCATAGAAACGTTACTCGATTTAGAAGGAAATGTCTTAGAACACACAGTATTTCATAGCGACGCAATTTCCGTGTGAATTCGTCAATGAGTGGGAGTGAGGGATGCAGTAAAGAAGGATTAGTGGATCGGAAATGAGATTGTCGTATCCCAAAAGAAAATCCTGTCGTTTCCATAGAAACGTTACTCGATTTAGAAGGAAATGTCTTAGAACACATAGTACTTCATAGCGACGCAATTTCCGTGTGAATTCGTCAATGAGTCGGAGTGAGGGAAGCAGTAAAGAAGGATTAGTGGATCGGAAAGGTGATTGTCGTATCCCAAAAGAAAATCCTGTCGTTTCCATAGAAACGTTACTCGATTTAAAAGGAAATGTCTTAGAACACATAGTATTTCATAGCGACGCAATTTCCGTGTGAATTCGTCAATGAGTGGGAGTGAGGGATGCAGTAAAGAAGGATTAGTGGATCGGAAATGAGATTGTCGTATCCCAAAAGAAAATCCTGTCGTTTCCATAGAAACGTTACTCGATTTAGAAGGAAATGTCTTAGAACACATAGTATTTCATAGCGACGCAATTTCCGTGAGAATTCGTCAATGAGTGGGAGTGAGGGATGCAGTAAAGAAGGATTAGTGGATCGGAAATGAGATTGTCGTATCCCAAAAGAAAATCCTGTCGTTTCCATAGAAACGTTACTCGATTTAGAAGAAAATGTCTTAGACACATAGTATTTCATAGCGACGCAATTTCCGTGTGAATTCGTCAATGAGTGGGAGTGAGGGATGCAGTAAAGAAGGATTAGTGGATCGGAAATGTGGTTGTCGTATCCCAAAAGAAAATCCTTTCGTTTCCATAGATACGTTACTCGATTTAGAAGGAAATGTCTTAGAACTCACAGTATTACATAGCGACGCAATTTCCGTGTGAATTCGTCAATGTGTGGGAGTGAGGGATGCAGTAAAGAAGGATTAGTGGATCGGAAATGAGATTGTCTTATCCCAAAAGAAAATCCTGTCGTTTCCATAGAAACGTTACTCGATTTAGAAGGAAATGTCTTAGAACACATAGTATTTCATAGCGACGCAATTCCGTGTGAATTCGTCAATGAGTGGGCGTGAGGGATGCAGTAAAGAAGGATTAGTGGATCGGAAATGAGATTGTCGTATCCCAAAAGAAAATCCTGTCGTTTACATAGAAACATTACTCGATTTAGAGGGAAATGTCTTAGAACACATAGTATTTCATAGCGACGAAATTTCCGTGTGAATTCGCCAATGAGTGGGAGTGAGGGGATGCAGTAAAGAAGGATTAGTGGATCGGAAATGAGATTGTCGTATCTCAATAGAAAATCCTGTCGTTTCCGTAGAAACGTAACTCGATTTAGAAGGAAATGACTTAGAACACATAGTATTTCATAGCGACGCAATTTCCGTGTGAATTCGTCAATGAGTGGGAGTGAGGGATGCAGTAAAGAAGGATTAGTGGATCGGAAATGAGATTGTCGTATCCCAAATGAAAATCCTGTCGTTTTCATAGAATAGTTACTCGATTTAGAAGGAAATGTCTTAGAACACATAGTATTTCATAGCGACGCAATTTCCGTGTGAATTCGTCAATGTGTGGGAGTGAGGGATGCAGTAAAGAAGGATTAGTGGATCGGAAATGAGATTGTCTTATCCCAAAAGAAAATCCTGTCGTTTCCATAGAAACGTTACTCGATTTAGAAGGAAATGTCTTAGAACACATAGTATTTCATGGCGACGCAATTTCCGTGTGAATTCGTCAATGAGTAAGAGTGAGGGATGCAATAAAGAAGGATTAGTGGATCGGGAATGAGATTGTCGTATCCCAAAAGAAAATCCTGTCGTTTCCCTAGAAAAGTTACTCGATTTAGAAGGAAATGTCTTAGAACACATAGTATTTCATAGCGACGCAATTTCCGTGTGAATTCGTCAATGAGTGGGAGTGAGGGATGCAGTAAAGAAGGAGTAGTGGATCGGAAATGAGATTGTCGTATCCCAAAAGAAAATCCTTTTATTTCCATAGAAACGTTACTCGATTTAGAAGGAAATGTCTTAGAACACATAGTATTTCATAGCGACGCAATTTCCGTGTGAATTCGTCAATGAGTGGGAGTGAGGGATGCACTAAAGAAGGATTAGTGGATCGGAAATATGATTGTCGTATCCCAAATGAAAATCCTGTCGTTTCCATAGAAACGTTACTCGATTTAGAAGGAAATGTCTTAGAACACATAGTATTTCATAGCGACGCAATTTCCGTGTGAATTCGTCAATGAGTGGGAGTGAGGGATGCAGTAAAGAAGGATTAGTGGATCGGAAATGAGATTGTCGTATCCCATAAGAAAATCCTGTCGCTTCCATAGAATCGTTACTCGATTTAGGAAGGAAAATGTCTTAGAACACATAGTATTTCATAGCGACGCAATTTCCGTGTGAATTCGTCAATGAGTGGGAGTGAGGGCAGCAGTAAAGAAGGATTAGTGGATCGGAAATGAGATTGTCGTATCCCAAAAGAAAATCCTGTCGTTTCCATAGAAACGTTACTCGATTTAGAAGGAAATGTCTTAGAACACATAGTATTTCATAGCGACGCAATTTCCGTGTGAATTCGTCAATGAGTGGGAGTGAGGGATGCAGTAAAGAAGGATTAGTGGATCGGAAATGAGATTGTCGTATCCCAAAAGAAAATCCTGTCGTTTCCATAGAAACGTTACTCGATTTAGAAGGAAATGTCTTAGAACACATAGTATTTCATAGCGACGCAATTTCCGTGAGAATTCGTCAATGAGTGGGAGTGAGGGATGCAGTAAAGAAGGATTAGTGGATCGGAAAGGGGTTTTTCGTATCGCAAAAGAAAATCCTGTCGTTTCCATAGAAACGTTACTCGATTTAGAAGAAAATGTCTTAGACACATAGTATTTCATAGCGACGCAATTTCCGTGTGAATTCGTCAATGAGTGGGAGTGAGGGATGGAGTAAAGAATGATTAGTGGATCGGAAATGTGATTGTCGTATCCCAAAAGAAAATCCTTTCGTTTCCATAGAAACGTTACTCGATTTAGAAGGAAATGTCTTAGAACTCACAGTATTTCATAGCGACGCAATTTCCGTGTGAATTCGTCAATGTGTGGGAGTGAGGGATGCAGTAAAGAAGGATTAGTGGATCGGAAATGAGATTGTCGTATCCCAAAAGAAAATCCTGTCGTTTCCATAGAAACGTTACTCGATTTAGAAGGAAATGTCTTAGAACACATAGTATTTCATAGCGACGCAATTTCCGTGTGAATTCGTCAATGAGTGGGAGTGAGGGATGCAGTAAAGAAGGATTAGTGGATCGGAAATGTGATTGTCGTATCCCAAAAGAAAATCCTGTCGTTTCCATAGAAACATTACTCGATTTAGAAGGAAATGTCTTAGAACACATAGTATTTCATAGCGACGCAATTTCCGTGTGAATTCGTCAATGAGTGGGAGTGAGGGATGCAGTAAAGAAGGATTAGTGGATCGGAAATGAGATTGTCGTATCCCAATAGAAAATCCTGTCGTTTCCGTAGAAACGTTACTCGATTTAGAAGGAAATGACTTAGAACACATAGTATTTCATAGCGACGCAATTTCCGTGTGAATTCGTCAATGAGTGGGAGTGAGGGATGCAGTAAAGAAGGATTAGTGGATCGGAAATGTGATTGTCGTATCCCAAATGAAAATCCTGTCGTTTCCATAGATTAGTTACTCCATTTAGAAGGAAATGTCTTAGAACACATAGTAATTCATAGCGACGCAATTTCCGTGTGAATTCGTCAATGAGTGGGAGTGAGGGATGCAGTAAAGAAGGATTAGTGGATCGGAAATGAGATTGTCGTATCCCAAAAGCAAATCCTTTCGTTTCCATAGATACGTTACTCGATTTAGAAGGAAATGTCTTAGAACTCACAGTATTTCATAGCGACGCAATTTCCGTGTGAATTCGTCAATGTGTGGGAGTGAGGGATGCAGTAAAGAAGGATTAGTGGATCGGAAATGAGATTGTCTTATCCCAAAAGAAAATCCTGTCGTTTCCATAGAAACGTTACTCGATTTAGAAGGAAATGTCTTAGAACACATAGTATTTCATAGCGACGCAATTTCCGTGTGAATTCGTCAATGAGTGGGAGTGAGGGATGCAGTAAAGAAGGATTAGTGGATCGGAAATGAGATTGTCGTATCCCAAAAGAAAATCCTGTCGTTTACATAGAAACATTACTCGATTTAGAGGGAAATGTCTTAGAACACATAGTATTTCATAGCGACGAAATTTCCGTGTGAATTCGCCAATGAGTGGGAGTGAGGGATGCAGTAAAGAAGGATTAGTGGATCGGAAATGAGATTGTCGTATCTCAATAGAAAATCCTGTCGTTTCCGTAGAAACGTAACTCGATTTAGAAGGAAATGACTTAGAACACATAGTATTTCATAGCGACGCAATTTCCGTGTGAATTCGTCAATGAGTGGGAGTGAGGGATGCAGTAAAGAAGGATTAGTGGATCGGAAATGAGATTGTCGTATCCCAAATGAAAATCCTGTCGTTTTCATAGAATAGTTACTCGATTTAGAAGGAAATGTCTTAGAACACATAGTATTTCATAGCGACGCAATTTCCGTGTGAATTCGTCAATGAGTGGGAGTGAGGGATGCAGTAAAGAAGGATTAGTGGATCGGAAATGAGATTGTCGTATCCCAAAAGAAAATCCTGTCGTTTCCATAGAAACGTTACTCGATTTAGAAGGAAATGTCTTAGAACACATAGTATTTCATAGCGACGCAATTTCCGTGTGAATTCGTCAATGAGTGGGAGTGAGGGATGCAGTAAAGAAGGATTAGTGGAACGGAAATGAGATTGTCGTATCCGAAAAGAAAATCCTGTCGTTTCCATAGAAACGTTACTCGATTTAGAAGGAAATGTCTTAGAACACATAGTATTTCATAGCGACGCAATTTCCGTGTGAATTCGTCAATGTGTGGGAGTGAGGGATGCAGTAAAGAAGGATTAGTGGATCGGAAATGAGATTGTCTTATCCCAAAAGAAAATCCTGTCGTTTCCATAGAAACGTTACTCGATTTAGAAGGAAATGTCTTAGAACACATAGTATTTCATGGCGACGCAATTTCCGTGTGAATTCGTCAATGAGTGGGAGTGAGGGATGCAGTAAAGAAGGATTAGTGGATCGGGAATGAGATTGTCGTATCCCAAAAGAAAATCCTGTCGTTTCCCTAGAAAAGTTACTCGATTTAGAAGGAAATGTCTTAGAACACATAGTATTTCATAGCGACGCAATTTCCGTGTGAATTCGTCAATGAGTGGGAGTGAGGGATGCAGTAAAGAAGGATTAGTGGATCGGAAATGAGATTGTCGTATCCCAAAAGAAAATTCTTTTATTTCCATAGAAACGTTACTCGATTTAGAAGGAAATGTCTTAGAACACATAGTATTTCACAGCGACGCAATTTCCGTGTGAATTCGTCATTGAGTGGGAGTGAACGATGCTGTAAAGTAGGATTAGTGGATCGAAAATGAGATTGTCGTATCCCAAAAGAAAATCCTGTCGTTTCCATAGAAACGTTACTCGATTTAGAAGGAAATGTCTTAGAACACATAGTATTTCATAGCGACGCAATTTCCGTGTGAATTCGTCAATGAGTGGGAGTGAGGGATGCACTAAAGAAGGATTAGTGGATCGGAAATATGATTGTCGTATCCCAAATGAAAATCCTGTCGTTTCCATAGAAACGTTACTCGATTTAGAAGGAAATGTCTTAGAACACATAGTATTTCATAGCGACGCAATTTCCGTGTGAATTCGTCAATGAGTGGGAGTGAGGGATGCAGTAAAGAAGGATTAGTGGATCGGAAATGAGATTGTCGTATCCCAAAAGAAAATTCTTTTATTTCCATAGAAACGTTACTCGATTTAGAAGGAAATGTCTTAGAACACATAGTATTTCACAGCGACGCAATTTCCGTGTGAATTCGTCATTGAGTGGGAGTGAACGATGCTGTAAAGTAGGATTAGTGGATCGGGAATGAGATTGTCGTATCCCAAAAGAAAATCCTGTCGTTTCCATAGAAAAGTTACTCGATTTAGAAGGAAATGTCTTAGAACACATAGTATTTCATAGCGACGCAATTTCCGTGTGAATTCGTCAATGAGTGGGAGTGAGGGATGCAGTAAAGAAGGATTAGTGGATCGGAAATGAGATTGTCGTATCCCAAAAGAAAATTCTTTTATTTCCATAGAAACGTTACTCGATTTAGAAGGAAATGTCTTAGAACACATAGTATTTCACAGCGACGCAATTTCCGTGTGAATTCGTCATTGAGTGGGAGCGAACGATGCTGTAAAGTAGGATTAGTGGATCGAAAATGAGATTGTCGTATCCCAAAAGAAAATCCTGTCGTTTCCATAGAAACGTTACTCGATTTAGAAGGAAATGTCTTAGAACACATAGTATTTCATAGCGACGCAATTTCCGTGTGAATTCGTCAATGAGTGGGAGTGAGGGATGCACTAAAGAAGGATTAGTGGATCGGAAATATGATATTCGTATCCCAAATGAAAATCCTGTCGTTTCCATAGAAACGTTACTCGATTTAGAAGGAAATGTCTTAGAACACAGAGTATTTCATAGCGACGCAATTTCCGTGTGAATTCGTCAATGAGTGGGAGTGAGGGATGCAGTAAAGAAGGATTAGTGGATCGGAAATGAGATTGCCGTATCCCATAAGAAAATCCTGTCGTTTCCATAGAAACGTTACTCGATTTAGAAGGAAATGTTTTAGAACACATAGTATTTCATAGCGACGCAATTTCCGTGTGAATTCGTCAATGAGTGGGAGTGAGGGCAGCAGTAAAGAAGGATTAGTGGATCGGAAAGGTGATTGTCGTATCCCAAAAGAAAATCCTGTCGTTTTCATAGAAACGTTACTCGATTTAGAAGGAAATGTCTTAGAACACATAGTATTTCATAGCGACGCAATTTCCGTGTGAATTCGTCAATGAGTGGGAGTGAGAGATGCAGTAAAGAAGGATTAGTGGATCGGAAATGAGATTGTCGTATCCCAAAAGAAAATCCTGTCGTTTCCATAGAAACGTTACTCGATTTAGAAGGAAATGTCTTAGAACACATAGTATTTCATAGCGACGCAATTTCCGTGAGAATTCGTCAATGAGTGGGAGTGAGGGATGCAGTAAAGAAGGATTAGTGGATCGGAAATGAGATTGTCGTATCCCAAAAGAAAATCCTGTCGTTTCCATAGAAACGTTACTCGATTTAGAAGAAAATGTCTTAGACACATAGTATTTCATAGCGACGCAATTTCCGTGTGAATTCGTCAATGAGTGGGAGTGAGGGATGCAGTAAAGAATGATTAGTGGATCGGAAATGTGATTGTCGTATCCCAAAAGAAAATCCTTTCGTTTTCATAGAAACGTTACTCGATTTAGAAGGAAATGTCTTAGAACTCACAGTATTTCATAGCGACGCAATTTCCGTGTGAATTCGTCAATGTGTGGGAGTGAGGGATGCAGTAAAGAAGGATTAGTGGATCGGAAATGAGATTGTCGTATCCCAAAAGAAAATCCTGTCGTTTCCATAGAAACGTTACTCGATTTAGAAGGAAATGCCTTAGAACACATAGTATTTCATAGCGACGCAATTTCCGTGTGAATTCGTCAATGAGTGGGAGTGAGGGATGCAGTAAAGAAGGATTAGTGGATCGGAAATGTGATTGTCGTATCCCAAAAGAAAATCCTGTCGTTTCCATAGAAACATTACTCGATTTAGAAGGAAATGTCTTAGAACACATAGTATTTCATAGCGACGCAATTTCCGTGTGAATTCGTCAATGAGTGGGAGTGAGGGATGCAGTAAAGAAGGATTAGTGGATCGGAAATGAGATTGTCGTATCCCAATAGAAAATCCTGTCGTTTCCGTAGAAACGTTACTCGATTTAGAAGGAAATGACTTAGAACACATTGTATTTCATAGCGACGCAATTTCCGTGTGAATTCGTCAATGAGTGGGAGTGAGGGATGCAGTAAAGAAGGATTAGTGGATCGGAAATGTGATTGTCGTATCCCAAATGAAAATCCTGTCGTTTCCATAGAATAGTTACTCCATTTAGAAGGAAATGTCTTAGAACACATAGTATCTCATAGCGACGCAATTTCCGTGTGAATTCGTCAATGAGTGGGAGTGAGGGATGCAGTAAAGAAGGATTAGTGGATCGGAAATGAGATTGTCGTATCCCAAAAGAAAATCCTGTCGTTTACATAGAAACATTACTCGATTTAGAGGGAAATGTCTTAGAACACATAGTATTTCATAGCGACGAAATTTCCGTGTGAATTCGCCAATGAGTGGGAGTGAGGGATGCAGTAAAGAAGGATTAGTGGATCGGAAATGAGATTGTCGTATCTCAATAGAAAATCCTGTCGTTTCCGTAGAAACGTAACTCGATTTAGAAGAAATGACTTAGAACACATAGTATTTCATAGCGACGCAATTTCCGTGTGAATTCGTCAATGAGTGGGAGTGAGTGATGCAGTAAAGAAGGATTAGTGGATCGGAAATGAGATTGTCGTATCCCAAATGAAAATCCTGTCGTTTTCATAGAATAGTTACTCGATTTAGAAGGAAATGTCTTAGAACACATAGTATTTCATAGCGACGCAATTTCCGTGTGAATTCGTCAATGAGTGGGAGTGAGGGATGCAGTAAAGAAGGATTAGTGGATCGGAAATGAGATTGTCGTATCCCAAAAGAAAATCCTGTCGTTTCCATAGAAACGTTACTCGATTTAGAAGGAAATGTCTTAGAACACATAGTATTTCATAGCGACGCAATTTCCGTGTGAATTCGTCAATGAGTGGGAGTGAGGGATGCAGTAAAGAGGGATTAGTGGATCGGAAATGAGATTGTCGTATCCGAAAAGAAAATCCTGTCGTTTCCATAGAAACGTTACTCGATTTAGAAGGAAATGTCTTAGAACACATAGTATTTCATAGCGACGCAATTTCCGTGTGAATTCGTCAATGTGTGGGAGTGAGGGATGCAGTAAAGAAGGATTAGTGGATCGGAAATGAGATTGTCTTATCCCAAAAGAAAATCCTGTCGTTTCCATAGAAACGTTACTCGATTTAGAAGGAAATGTCTTAGAACACATAGTATTTCATGGCGACGCAATTTCCGTGTGAATTCGTCAATGAGTGGGAGTGAGGGATGCTGTAAAGAAGGATTAGTGGATCGGGAATGAGATTGTCGTATCCCAAAAGAAAATCCTGTCGTTTCCCTAGAAAAGTTACTCGATTTAGAAGGAAATGTCTTAGAACACATAGTATTTCATAGCGACGCAATTTCCGTGTGAATCCGTGAATGAGTGGGAGTGAGGGATGCAGTAAAGGATTAGTGGATCGGAAATGAGATTGTCGTATCCCAAAAGAAAATCATTTTATTTCCATAGAAACGTTACTCGATTTAGAAGGAAATGTCTTAGAACACATAGTATTTCACAGCGACGCAATTTCCGTGTGAATTCGTCAATGAGTGGGAGTGAACGATGCTGTAAAGTAGGATTAGTGGATCGAAAATGAGATTGTCGTATCCCAAAAGAAAATCCTGTCGTTTCCATAGAAACGTTACTCGATTTAGAAGGAAATGTCTTAGAACACATAGTATTTCATAGCGACGCAATTTCCGTGTGAATTCGTCAATGAGTGGGAGTGAGGGATGCACTAAAGAAGGATTAGTGGATCGGAAATATGATTGTCGTATCCCAAATGAAAATCCTGTCGTTTCCATAGAAACGTTACTCGATTTAGAAGGAAATGTCTTAGAACACATAGTATTTCATAGCGACGCAATTTCCGTGTGAATTCGTCAATGAGTGGGAGTGAGGGATGCAGTAAAGAAGGATTAGTGGATCGGAAATGAGATTGTCGTATCCCATAAGAAAATCCTGTCGCTTCCATAGAAACGTTACTCGATTTAGAAGGAAATGTCTTAGAACACATAGTATTTCATAGCGACGCAATTTCCGTGTGAATTCGTCAATGAGTGGGAGTGAGGGCAGCAGTAAAGAAGGATTAGTGGATCGTAAAGGTGATTGTCGTATCCCAAAAGAAAATCCTGTCGTTTCCATAGAAACGTTACTCGATTTAGAAGGAAATGTCTTAGAACACATAGTATTTCATAGCGACGCAATTTCCGTGTGAATTCGTCAATGAGTGGGAGTGAGGGATGCAGTAAAGAAGGATTAGTGGATCGGAAATGAGATTGTCGTATCCCAAAAGAAAATCCTGTCGTTTCCATAGAAACGTTACTCGATTTAGAAGGAAATGTCTTAGAACACATAGTATTTCATAGCGACGCAATTTCCGTGAGAATTCGTCAATGAGTGGGAGTGAGGGATGCAGTAAAGAAGGATTAGTGGATCGGAAATGAGATTGTCGTATCCCAAAAGAAAATCCTGTCGTTTCCATAGAAACGTTACTCGATTTAGAAGAAAATGTCTTAGACACATAGTATTTCATAGCGACGCAATTTCCGTGTGAATTCGTCAATGAGTGGGAGTGAGGGATGCAGTAAAGAATGATTAGTGGATCGGAAATGTGATTGTCGTATCCCAAAAGAAAATCCTTTCGTTTCCATAGAAACGTTACTCGATTTAGAAGGAAATGTCTTAGAACTCACAGTATTTCATAGCGACGCAATTTCCGTGTGAATTCGTCAATGTGTGGGAGTGAGGGATGCAGTAAAGAAGGATTAGTGGATCGGAAATGAGATTGTCGTATCCCAAAAGAAAATCCTGTCGTTTCCATAGAAACGTTACTCGATTTAGAAGGAAATGTCTTAGAACACATAGTATTTCATAGCGACGCAATTTCCGTGTGAATTCGTCAATGAGTGGGAGTGAGGGATGCAGTAAAGAAGGATTAGTGGATCGGAAATGTGATTGTCGTATCCCAAAAGAAAATCCTGTCGTTTCCATAGAAACATTACTCGATTTAGAAGGAAATGTCTTAGAACACATAGTATTTCATAGCGACGCAATTTCCGTGTGAATTCGTCAATGAGTGGGAGTGAGGGATGCAGTAAAGAAGGATTAGTGGATCGGAAATGAGATTGTCGTATCCCAATAGAAAATCCTGTCGTTTCCGTAGAAACGTTACTCGATTTAGAAGGAAATGACTTAGAACACATAGTATTTCATAGCGACGCAATTTCCGTGTGAATTCTTCAATGAGTGGGAGTGAGGGATGCAGTAAAGAAGGATTAGTGGATCGGAAGTGTTATTGTCGTATCCCAAATGAAAATCCTGTCGTTTCCATAGAATAGTTACTCCATTTAGAAGGAAATGTCTTAGAGCACATAGTAATTCATAGCGACGCAATTTCCGTGTGAATTCGTCAATGAGTGGGAGTGAGGGATGCAGTAAAGAAGGATTAGTGGATCGGAAATGAGATTGTCGTATCCCAAAAGAAAATCCTTTCGTTTCCATAGATACGTTACTCGATTTAGAAGGAAATGTCTTAGAACTCACAGTATTTCATAGCGACGCAATTTCCGTGTGAATTCGTCAATGTGTGGGAGTGAGGGATGCAGTAAAGAAGGATTAGTGGATCGGAAATGAGATTGTCTTATCCCAAAAGAAAATCCTGTCGTTTCCATAGAAACGTTACTCGATTTAGAAGGAAATGTCTTAGAACACATAGTATTTCATAGCGACGCAATTTCCGTGTGAATTCGTCAATGAGTGGGAGTGAGGGATGCAGTAAAGAAGGATTAGTGGATCGGAAATGAGATTGTCGTATCCCAAAAGAAAATCCTGTCGTTTACATAGAAACATTACTCGATTTAGAGGGAAATGTCTTAGAACACATAGTATTTCCTAGCGACGAAATTTCCGTGTGAATTCGCCAATGAGTGGGAGTGAGGGATGCAGTAAAGAAGGATTAGTGGATCGGAAATGAGATTGTCGTATCTCAATAGAAAATCCTTTCGTTTCCATAGAAACGTTACTCGATTTAGAAGGAAATGTCTTAGAACTCACAGTATTTCATAGCGACGCAATTTCCGTGTGAATTCGTCAATGTGTGGGAGTGAGGGATGCAGTAAAGAAGGATTAGTGGATCGGAAATGAGATTGTCGTATCCCAAAAGAAAATCCTGTCGTTTCCATAGAAACGTTACTCGATTTAGAAGGAAATGTCTTAGAACACATAGTATTTCATAGCGACGCAATTTCCGTGTGAATTCGTCAATGAGTGGGAGTGAGGGATGCAGTAAAGAAGGATTAGTGGATCGGAAATGTGATTGTCGTATCCCAAAAGAAAATCCTGTCGTTTCCATAGAAACATTACTCGATTTAGAAGGAAATGTCTTAGAACACATAGTATTTCATAGCGACGCAATTTCCGTGTGAATTCGTCAATGAGTGGGAGTGAGGGATGCAGTATAGAAGGATTAGTGGATCGGAAATGAGATTGTCGTATCCCAATAGAAAATCCTGTCGTTTCCGTAGAAACGTTACTCGATTTAGAAGGAAATGACTTAGAACACATTGTATTTCATAGCGACGCAATTTCCGTGTGAATTCGTCAATGAGTGGGAGTGAGGGATGCAGTAAAGAAGGATTAGTGGATCGGAAATGTGATTGTCGTATCCCAAATGAAAATCCTGTCGTTTCCATAGAATAGTTACTCCATTTAGAAGGAAATGTCTTAGAACACATAGTATTTCATAGCGACGCAATTTCCGTGTGAATTCTTCAATGAGTGGGAGTGAGGGATGCAGTAAAGAAGGATTAGTGGATCGGAAATGAGATTGTCGTATCCCAAAAGAAAATCCTGTCGTTTCCATAGAAACGTTACTCGATTTAGAAGGAAATGTCTTAGAACACATAGTATTTCATAGCGACGCAATTTCCGTGTGAATTCGTCAATGAGTGGGAGTGAGGGATGCAGTAAAGAAGGATTAGTGGATCGGAAATGTGATTGTCGCATCTCAAAAGAAAATCCTGTCGTTTCCATAGAAACGTTACTCGATTTAGAAGGAAATGTCTTAGAACACACAGTATTTCATAGCGACGCTATTTCCGTGTGAATTCGTCAATGAGTGGGAGTGAGGGATGCAGTAAAGAAGGATTAGTGGATCGGAAATGAGATTGTCGTATCCCAAAAGAAAATCCTGTCGTTTCCATAGAAACGATACTCGATTTAGAAGGAAATGTCTTAGAACACATAGTACTCCATAGCGACGCAATTTCCGTGTGAATTCGTCAATGAGTGGGAGTGAGGGAAGCAGTAAAGAAGGATTAGTGGATCGGAAAGGTGATTGTCGTATCCCAAAAGAAAATCCTGTCGTTTCCATAGAAACGTTACTCGATTTAAAAGGAAATGTCTTAGAACACATAGTATTTCATAGCGACGCAATTTCCGTGTGAATTCGTCAATGAGTGGGAGTGAGAAATGCAGTAAAGAAGGATTAGTGGATCGGAAATGAGATTGTCGTATCCCAAAAGAAAATCCTGTCGTTTCCATAGAAACGTTACTCGATTTAGAAGGAAATATCTTAGAACACATAGTATTTCATAGCGACGCAATTTCCGTGAGAATTCGTCAATGAGTGGGAGTGAGGGATGCAGTAAAGAAGGATTAGTGGATCGGAAATGAGATTGTCGTATCCCAAAAGAAAATCCTGTCGTTTCCATAGAAACGTTACTCGATTTAGAAGAAAATGTCTTAGACACATAGTATTTCATAGCGACGCAATTTCCGTGTGAATTCGTCAATGAGTGGGAGTGAGGGATGCAGTAAAGAAGGATTAGTGGATCGGAAATGTGGTTGTCGTATCCCAAAAGAAAATCCTTTCGTTTCCATAGATACGTTACTCGATTTAGAAGGAAATGTCTTAGAACTCACAGTATTTCATAGCGACGCAATTTCCGTGTGAATTCGTCAATGTGTGGGAGTGAGGGATGCAGTAAAGAAGGATTAGTGGATCGGAAATGAGATTGTCTTATCCCAAAAGAAAATCCTGTCGTTTCCATAGAAACGTTACTCGATTTAGAAGGAAATGTCTTAGAACACATAGTATTTCATAGCGACGCAATTTCCGTGTGAATTCGTCAATGTGTGGGAGTGAGGGATGCAGTAAAGAAGGATTAGTGGATCGGAAATGAGATTGTCTTATCCCAAAAGAAAATCCTGTCGTTTCCATAGAAACATTACTCGATTTAGAAGGAAATGTCTTAGAACACATAGTATTTCATGGCGACGCAATTTCCGTGTGAATTCGTCAATGAGTGGGAGTGAGGGATGCAGTAAAGAAGGATTAGTGGATCGGGAATGAGATTGTCGTATCCCAAAAGAAAATCCTGTCGTTTCCCTAGAAAAGTTACTCGATTTAGAAGGAAATGTCTTAGAACACATAGTATTTCATAGCGACGCAATTTCCGTGTGAATTCGTCAATGAGTGGGAGTGAGGGATGCAGTAAAGAAGGATTAGTGGATCGGAAATGAGATTGTTGTATCCCAAAAGAAAATCCTTTTATTTCCATAGAAACGTTACTCGATTTAGAAGGAAATGTCTTAGAACACATAGTATTTCACAGCGACGCAATTTCCGTGTGAATTCGTCAATGAGTGGGAGTGAACGATGCTGTAAAGTAGGATTAGTGGACCGAAAATGAGATTGTCGTATCCCAAAAGAAAATCCTGTCGTTTCCATAGAAACGTTACTCGATTTAGAAGGAAATGTCTTAGAACACATAGTATTTCATAGCGACGCAATTTCCGTGTGAATTCGTCAATGAGTGGGAGTGAGGGATCCACTAAAGAAGGATTAGTGGATCGGAAATATGATTGTCGTATCCCAAATGAAAATCCTGTCGTTTCCATAGAAACGTTACTCGATTTAGAAGGAAATGTCTTAGAACACATAGTATTTCATAGCGACGCAATTTCCGTGTGAATTCGTCAATGAGTGGGAGTGAGGGATGCAGTAAAGAAGGATTAGTGGATCGGAAATGAGATTGTCGTATCCCATAAGAAAATCCTGTCGCTTCCATAGAAACGTTACTCGATTTAGAAGGAAATTTCTTAGAACACATAGTATTTCATAGCGACGCAATTTCCGTGTGAATTCGTCAATGAGTGGGAGTGAGGGCAGCAGTAAAGAAGGATTAGTGGATCGGAAAGGTGATTGTCGTATCCCAAAAGAAAATCCTGTCGTTTCCATAGAAACGTTACTCGATTTAGAAGGAAATGTCTTAGAACACATAGTATTTCATAGCGACGCAATTTCCGTGTGAATTCGTCAATGAGTGGGAGTGAGGGATGCAGTAAAGAAGGATTAGTGGATTGGAAATGAGATTGTCGTATCCCAAAAGAAAATCCTGTCGTTTCCATAGAAACGTTACTCGATTTAGAAGGAAATGTCTTAGAACACGTAGTATTTCATAGCGACGCAATTTCCGTGAGAATTCGTCAATGAGTGGGAGTGAGGGATGCAGTAAAGAAGGATTAGTGGATCGGAAATGAGATTGTCGTATCCCAAAAGAAAATCCTGTCGTTTCCATAGAAACGTTACTCGATTTAGAAGAAAATGTCTTAGACACATAGTATTTCATAGCGACGCAATTTCCGTGTGAATTCGTCAATGAGTGGGAGTGAGGGATGCAGTAAAGAATGATTAGTGGATCGGAAATGTGATTGTCGTATCCCAAAAGAAAATCCTTTCGTTTCCATAGAAACGTTACTCGATTTAGAAGGAAATGTCTCAGAACTCACAGTATTTCATAGCGACGCAATTTCCGTGTGAATTCGTCAATGTGTGGGAGTGAGGGATGCAGTAAAGAAGGATTAGTGGATCGGAAATGAGATTGTCGTATCCCAAAAGAAAATCCTGTCGTTTCCATAGAAAGGTTACTCGATTTAGAAGGAAATGTCTTAGAACACATAGTATTTCATAGCGACGCAATTTCCGTGTGAATTCGTCAATGAGTGGGAGTGAGGGATGCAGTAAAGAAGGATTAGTGGATCGGAAATGTGATTGTCGTATCCCAAAAGAAAATCCTGTCGTTTCCATAGAAACATTACTCGATTTAGAAGGAAATGTCTTAGAACACATAGTATTTCATAGCGACGCAATTTCCGTGTGAATTCGTCAATGAGTGGGAGTGAGGGATGCAGTAAAGAAGGATTAGTGGATCGGAAATGAGATTGTCGTATCCCAATAGAAAATCCTGTCGTTTCCGTAGAAACGTTACTCGATTTAGAAGGATATGACTTAGAACACATAGTATTTCATAGCGACGCAATTTCCGTGTGAATTCGTCAATGAGTGGGAGTGAGGGATGCAGTAAAGAAGGATTAGTGGATCGGAAATGTGATTGTCGTATCCCAAATGAAAATCCTGTCGTTTCCATAGAATAGTTACTCCATTTAGAAGGAAATGTCTTAGAACACATAGTAATTCATAGCGACGCAATTTCCGTGTGAATTCGTCAATGAGTGGGAGTGAGGGATGCAGTAAAGAAGGATTAGTGGATCGGAAATGAGATTGTCGTATCCCAAAAGAAAATCCTGTCGTTTCCATAGAAACGTTTCTCGATTTAGAAGGAAATGTCTTAGAACACATAGTATTTCATAGCGACGCAATTTCCGTGTGAATTCGTCAATGAGTGGGAGTTAGGGATGCAGTAAAGAAGGATTAGTGGATCGGAAATGTGATTGTCGCATCCCAAAAGAAAATCCTGTCGTTTCCATAGAAACGTTACTCGATTTAGAAGGAAATGTCTTAGAACACACAGTATTTCATAGCGACGCAATTTCCGTGTGAATTCGTCAATGAGTGGGAGTGAGGGATGCAGTAAAGAAGGATTAGTAAATCGGAAATGAGATTTTCGTATCCCAAAAGAAAATCCTGTCGTTTCCATAGAAACGTTACTCGGTTTAGAAGGAAATGTCTTAGAACGCATAGTATTTCATAGCGACGCAAATTCCGTGTGAATTCGTCAATGAGTGGGAGTGAGGGATGCAGTAAAGAAGGATTACTGGATCGGAAATAAGATTGTCGTATCCCAAAAGAAAATCCTGTCGTTTCCATAGAAACGTTACTCGATTTAGAAGGAAATGTCTTAGAACACATAGTATTTCATAGTGACGCAATTTCCGTGTGAATTCGTCAATGAGTGGGAGTGAGGGATGCAGTAAAGAGGGATTAGTGGATCGGAAATGAGATTGTCGTATCCCAAGAGAAAATCCTGTCGTTACCATAGAAATGTTACTCGATTTAGAAGGAAATGTCTTAGAACACATAGTATTTCATAGCGACGCAATTTCGGTGTTAATTCGTCAATGAGTGGGAGTGAGGGATACAGTAAAGAAGGATTAGTGGATCGGAAATGAGTATGTCGTATTCCAAAAGAAAATCCTGTTGTTTCCATAGAAACGTTACTCGATTTAGAAGGAAATGTCTTAGAACACATAGTATTTCATAGCGACGCAATTTCCGTGTGAATTCGTCAGTGAGTGGGAGTGAGGGATGCAGTAAAGAAGGATTAGTGGATCGGAAATGAGATTGTCGTATCCCAAGAGAAAATCCTGTCGTTTCCATTGAAACGTTACTCGATTTAGAAGGAAATGTCTTAGAACACATAGTATTTCATAGCGACGCAATTTCCGTGTGAATTCGTTAATGAGTGGGAGTGAGGGATGCGGTAAAGAAGGATTAGTGGATCGGAAATGAGATTGTCGTATCCCAAAAGAAAATCCTGTCGTTTCCATAGAAACGTTACTCGATTTAGAAGAAAATGTCTTAGACACATAGTATTTCATAGCGACGCAATTTGCGTGTGAATTCGTCAATAAGTGGGAGTGAGGGATGCAGTAAAGAAGGATTAGTGGATCGGAAATGTGATTGCGTGTCCGAAAAGAAAATCCTTTCGTTTCCATAGATACGTTACTCGATTTAGAAGGAAATGTCTTAGAACTCATAGTATTTCATAGCGACGCAATTTCCGTGTGAATTCGTCAATGTGTGGGAGTGAGGGATGCAGTAAAGAAGGATTAGTGGATCGGAAATGAGATTGTCTTCTCCCAAAAGAAAATCCTGTCGTTTCCATAGAAACGTTACTCGATTTAGAAGGAAATGTCGTAGAACACATAGTATTTCATAGCGACGCAATTTCCGTGGGAATTCGTCAATGAGTGGGAGTGAGGGATACAGTAAAGAAGGATTAGTGGATCGGAAATGAGTATGTCGTATTCCAAAAGAAAATCCTGTTGTTTCCATAGAAACGTTACTCGATTTAGAAGGAAATGTCTTAGAACACATAGTATTTCATAGCGACGCAATTTCCGTGTGAATTCGTCAGTGAGTTGGAGTGAGGGATGCAGTAAAGAAGGATTAGTGGATCGGAAATGAGATTGTCGTATCCCAAGAGAAAATCCTGTCGTTTCCATTGAAACGTTACTCGATTTAGAAGGAAATGTCTTAGAACACATAGTATTTCATAGCGACGCAATTTCCGTGTGAATTCGTCAATGAGTGGGAGTGAGGGATGCAGTAAAGAAGGATTAGTGGATTGGAAATGAGATTGTCGTATCCCAAAAGAAAATCCTGTCGTTTCCATAGAAACGTTACTCGATTTAGAAGGAAATGTCTTAGAACACGTAGTATTTCATAGCGACGCAATTTCCGTGAGAATTCGTCAATGAGTGGGAGTGAGGGATGCAGTAAAGAAGGATTAGTGGATCGGAAATGAGATTGTCGTATCCCAAAAGAAAATCCTGTCGTTTCCATAGAAACGTTACTCGATTTAGAAGAAAATGTCTTAGACACATAGTATTTCATAGCGACGCAATTTCCGTGTGAATTCGTCAATGAGTGGGAGTGAGGGATGCAGTAAAGAATGATTAGTGGATCGGAAATGTGATTGTCGTATCCCAAAAGAAAATCCTTTCGTTTCCATAGAAACGTTACTCGATTTAGAAGGAAATGTCTCAGAACTCACAGTATTTCATAGCGACGCAATTTCCGTGTGAATTCGTCAATGTGTGGGAGTGAGGGATGCAGTAAAGAAGGATTAGTGGATCGGAAATGAGATTGTCGTATCCCAAAAGAAAATCCTGTCGTTTCCATAGAAAGGTTACTCGATTTAGAAGGAAATGTCTTAGAACACATAGTATTTCATAGCGACGCAATTTCCGTGTGAATTCGTCAATGAGTGGGAGTGAGGGATGCAGTAAAGAAGGATTAGTGGATCGGAAATGTGATTGTCGTATCCCAAAAGAAAATCCTGTCGTTTCCATAGAAACATTACTCGATTTAGAAGGAAATGTCTTAGAACACATAGTATTTCATAGCGACGCAATTTCCGTGTGAATTCGTCAATGAGTGGGAGTGAGGGATGCAGTAAAGAAGGATTAGTGGATCGGAAATGAGATTGTCGTATCCCAATAGAAAATCCTGTCGTTTCCGTAGAAACGTTACTCGATTTAGAAGGATATGACTTAGAACACATAGTATTTCATAGCGACGCAATTTCCGTGTGAATTCGTCAATGAGTGGGAGTGAGGGATGCAGTAAAGAAGGATTAGTGGATCGGAAATGTGATTGTCGTATCCCAAATGAAAATCCTGTCGTTTCCATAGAATAGTTACTCCATTTAGAAGGAAATGTCTTAGAACACATAGTAATTCATAGCGACGCAATTTCCGTGTGAATTCGTCAATGAGTGGGAGTGAGGGATGCAGTAAAGAAGGATTAGTGGATCGGAAATGAGATTGTCGTATCCCAAAAGAAAATCCTGTCGTTTCCATAGAAACGTTTCTCGATTTAGAAGGAAATGTCTTAGAACACATAGTATTTCATAGCGACGCAATTTCCGTGTGAATTCGTCAATGAGTGGGAGTTAGGGATGCAGTAAAGAAGGATTAGTGGATCGGAAATGTGATTGTCGCATCCCAAAAGAAAATCCTGTCGTTTCCATAGAAACGTTACTCGATTTAGAAGGAAATGTCTTAGAACACACAGTATTTCATAGCGACGCAATTTCCGTGTGAATTCGTCAATGAGTGGGAGTGAGGGATGCAGTAAAGAAGGATTAGTAAATCGGAAATGAGATTTTCGTATCCCAAAAGAAAATCCTGTCGTTTCCATAGAAACGTTACTCGGTTTAGAAGGAAATGTCTTAGAACGCATAGTATTTCATAGCGACGCAAATTCCGTGTGAATTCGTCAATGAGTGGGAGTGAGGGATGCAGTAAAGAAGGATTACTGGATCGGAAATAAGATTGTCGTATCCCAAAAGAAAATCCTGTCGTTTCCATAGAAACGTTACTCGATTTAGAAGGAAATGTCTTAGAACACATAGTATTTCATAGTGACGCAATTTCCGTGTGAATTCGTCAATGAGTGGGAGTGAGGGATGCAGTAAAGAGGGATTAGTGGATCGGAAATGAGATTGTCGTATCCCAAGAGAAAATCCTGTCGTTACCATAGAAATGTTACTCGATTTAGAAGGAAATGTCTTAGAACACATAGTATTTCATAGCGACGCAATTTCGGTGTTAATTCGTCAATGAGTGGGAGTGAGGGATACAGTAAAGAAGGATTAGTGGATCGGAAATGAGTATGTCGTATTCCAAAAGAAAATCCTGTTGTTTCCATAGAAACGTTACTCGATTTAGAAGGAAATGTCTTAGAACACATAGTATTTCATAGCGACGCAATTTCCGTGTGAATTCGTCAGTGAGTGGGAGTGAGGGATGCAGTAAAGAAGGATTAGTGGATCGGAAATGAGATTGTCGTATCCCAAGAGAAAATCCTGTCGTTTCCATTGAAACGTTACTCGATTTAGAAGGAAATGTCTTAGAACACATAGTATTTCATAGCGACGCAATTTCCGTGTGAATTCGTTAATGAGTGGGAGTGAGGGATGCGGTAAAGAAGGATTAGTGGATCGGAAATGAGATTGTCGTATCCCAAAAGAAAATCCTGTCGTTTCCATAGAAACGTTACTCGATTTAGAAGAAAATGTCTTAGACACATAGTATTTCATAGCGACGCAATTTGCGTGTGAATTCGTCAATAAGTGGGAGTGAGGGATGCAGTAAAGAAGGATTAGTGGATCGGAAATGTGATTGCGTGTCCGAAAAGAAAATCCTTTCGTTTCCATAGATACGTTACTCGATTTAGAAGGAAATGTCTTAGAACTCATAGTATTTCATAGCGACGCAATTTCCGTGTGAATTCGTCAATGTGTGGGAGTGAGGGATGCAGTAAAGAAGGATTAGTGGATCGGAAATGAGATTGTCTTCTCCCAAAAGAAAATCCTGTCGTTTCCATAGAAACGTTACTCGATTTAGAAGGAAATGTCGTAGAACACATAGTATTTCATAGCGACGCAATTTCCGTGGGAATTCGTCAATGAGTGGGAGTGAGGGATACAGTAAAGAAGGATTAGTGGATCGGAAATGAGTATGTCGTATTCCAAAAGAAAATCCTGTTGTTTCCATAGAAACGTTACTCGATTTAGAAGGAAATGTCTTAGAACACATAGTATTTCATAGCGACGCAATTTCCGTGTGAATTCGTCAGTGAGTTGGAGTGAGGGATGCAGTAAAGAAGGATTAGTGGATCGGAAATGAGATTGTCGTATCCCAAGAGAAAATCCTGTCGTTTCCATTGAAACGTTACTCGATTTAGAAGGAAATGTCTTAGAACACATAGTATTTCATAGCGACGCAATTTCCGTGTGAATTCGTCAATGAGTGGGAGTGAGGGATGCAGTAAAGAAGGATTAGTGGATTGGAAATGAGATTGTCGTATCCCAAAAGAAAATCCTGTCGTTTCCATAGAAACGTTACTCGATTTAGAAGGAAATGTCTTAGAACACGTAGTATTTCATAGCGACGCAATTTCCGTGAGAATTCGTCAATGAGTGGGAGTGAGGGATGCAGTAAAGAAGGATTAGTGGATCGGAAATGAGATTGTCGTATCCCAAAAGAAAATCCTGTCGTTTCCATAGAAACGTTACTCGATTTAGAAGAAAATGTCTTAGACACATAGTATTTCATAGCGACGCAATTTCCGTGTGAATTCGTCAATGAGTGGGAGTGAGGGATGCAGTAAAGAATGATTAGTGGATCGGAAATGTGATTGTCGTATCCCAAAAGAAAATCCTTTCGTTTCCATAGAAACGTTACTCGATTTAGAAGGAAATGTCTCAGAACTCACAGTATTTCATAGCGACGCAATTTCCGTGTGAATTCGTCAATGTGTGGGAGTGAGGGATGCAGTAAAGAAGGATTAGTGGATCGGAAATGAGATTGTCGTATCCCAAAAGAAAATCCTGTCGTTTCCATAGAAAGGTTACTCGATTTAGAAGGAAATGTCTTAGAACACATAGTATTTCATAGCGACGCAATTTCCGTGTGAATTCGTCAATGAGTGGGAGTGAGGGATGCAGTAAAGAAGGATTAGTGGATCGGAAATGTGATTGTCGTATCCCAAAAGAAAATCCTGTCGTTTCCATAGAAACATTACTCGATTTAGAAGGAAATGTCTTAGAACACATAGTATTTCATAGCGACGCAATTTCCGTGTGAATTCGTCAATGAGTGGGAGTGAGGGATGCAGTAAAGAAGGATTAGTGGATCGGAAATGAGATTGTCGTATCCCAATAGAAAATCCTGTCGTTTCCGTAGAAACGTTACTCGATTTAGAAGGATATGACTTAGAACACATAGTATTTCATAGCGACGCAATTTCCGTGTGAATTCGTCAATGAGTGGGAGTGAGGGATGCAGTAAAGAAGGATTAGTGGATCGGAAATGTGATTGTCGTATCCCAAATGAAAATCCTGTCGTTTCCATAGAATAGTTACTCCATTTAGAAGGAAATGTCTTAGAACACATAGTAATTCATAGCGACGCAATTTCCGTGTGAATTCGTCAATGAGTGGGAGTGAGGGATGCAGTAAAGAAGGATTAGTGGATCGGAAATGAGATTGTCGTATCCCAAAAGAAAATCCTGTCGTTTCCATAGAAACGTTTCTCGATTTAGAAGGAAATGTCTTAGAACACATAGTATTTCATAGCGACGCAATTTCCGTGTGAATTCGTCAATGAGTGGGAGTTAGGGATGCAGTAAAGAAGGATTAGTGGATCGGAAATGTGATTGTCGCATCCCAAAAGAAAATCCTGTCGTTTCCATAGAAACGTTACTCGATTTAGAAGGAAATGTCTTAGAACACACAGTATTTCATAGCGACGCAATTTCCGTGTGAATTCGTCAATGAGTGGGAGTGAGGGATGCAGTAAAGAAGGATTAGTAAATCGGAAATGAGATTTTCGTATCCCAAAAGAAAATCCTGTCGTTTCCATAGAAACGTTACTCGGTTTAGAAGGAAATGTCTTAGAACGCATAGTATTTCATAGCGACGCAAATTCCGTGTGAATTCGTCAATGAGTGGGAGTGAGGGATGCAGTAAAGAAGGATTACTGGATCGGAAATAAGATTGTCGTATCCCAAAAGAAAATCCTGTCGTTTCCATAGAAACGTTACTCGATTTAGAAGGAAATGTCTTAGAACACATAGTATTTCATAGTGACGCAATTTCCGTGTGAATTCGTCAATGAGTGGGAGTGAGGGATGCAGTAAAGAGGGATTAGTGGATCGGAAATGAGATTGTCGTATCCCAAGAGAAAATCCTGTCGTTACCATAGAAATGTTACTCGATTTAGAAGGAAATGTCTTAGAACACATAGTATTTCATAGCGACGCAATTTCGGTGTTAATTCGTCAATGAGTGGGAGTGAGGGATACAGTAAAGAAGGATTAGTGGATCGGAAATGAGTATGTCGTATTCCAAAAGAAAATCCTGTTGTTTCCATAGAAACGTTACTCGATTTAGAAGGAAATGTCTTAGAACACATAGTATTTCATAGCGACGCAATTTCCGTGTGAATTCGTCAGTGAGTGGGAGTGAGGGATGCAGTAAAGAAGGATTAGTGGATCGGAAATGAGATTGTCGTATCCCAAGAGAAAATCCTGTCGTTTCCATTGAAACGTTACTCGATTTAGAAGGAAATGTCTTAGAACACATAGTATTTCATAGCGACGCAATTTCCGTGTGAATTCGTTAATGAGTGGGAGTGAGGGATGCGGTAAAGAAGGATTAGTGGATCGGAAATGAGATTGTCGTATCCCAAAAGAAAATCCTGTCGTTTCCATAGAAACGTTACTCGATTTAGAAGAAAATGTCTTAGACACATAGTATTTCATAGCGACGCAATTTGCGTGTGAATTCGTCAATAAGTGGGAGTGAGGGATGCAGTAAAGAAGGATTAGTGGATCGGAAATGTGATTGCGTGTCCGAAAAGAAAATCCTTTCGTTTCCATAGATACGTTACTCGATTTAGAAGGAAATGTCTTAGAACTCATAGTATTTCATAGCGACGCAATTTCCGTGTGAATTCGTCAATGTGTGGGAGTGAGGGATGCAGTAAAGAAGGATTAGTGGATCGGAAATGAGATTGTCTTCTCCCAAAAGAAAATCCTGTCGTTTCCATAGAAACGTTACTCGATTTAGAAGGAAATGTCGTAGAACACATAGTATTTCATAGCGACGCAATTTCCGTGGGAATTCGTCAATGAGTGGGAGTGAGGGATACAGTAAAGAAGGATTAGTGGATCGGAAATGAGTATGTCGTATTCCAAAAGAAAATCCTGTTGTTTCCATAGAAACGTTACTCGATTTAGAAGGAAATGTCTTAGAACACATAGTATTTCATAGCGACGCAATTTCCGTGTGAATTCGTCAGTGAGTGGGAGTGAGGGATGCAGTAAAGAAGGATTAGTGGATCGGAAATGAGATTGTCGTATCCCAAGAGAAAATCCTGTCGTTTCCATTGAAACGTTACTCGATTTAGAAGGAAATGTCTTAGAACACATAGTATTTCATAGCGACGCAATTTCCGTGTGAATTCGTTAATGAGTGGGAGTGAGGGATGCGGTAAAGAAGGATTAGTGGATCGGAAATGAGATTGTCGTATCCCAAAAGAAAATCCTGTCGTTTCCATAGAAACGTTACGCGATTTAGAAGAAAATGTCTTAGACACATAGTATTTCATAGCGACGCAATTTGCGTGTGAATTCGTCAATAAGTGGGAGTGAGGGATGCAGTAAAGAAGGATTAGTGGATCGGAAATGTGATTGCGTGTCCGAAAAGAAAATCCTTTCGTTTCCATAGATACGTTACTCGATTTAGAAGGAAATGTCTTAGAACTCATAGTATTTCATAGCGACGCAATTTCCGTGTGAATTCGTCAATGTGTGGGAGTGAGGGATGCAGTAAAGAAGGATTAGTGGATCGGAAATGAGATTGTCTTATCCCAAAAGAAAATCCTGTCGTTTCCATAGAAACGTTACCCGATTTAGAAGGAAATGTCGTAGAACACATAGTATTTCATAGCGACGCAATTTCCGTGGGAATTCGTCAATGAGTGGGAGTGAGGGATGCAGTAAAGAAGGATTAGTGGATCGAAAATGTAATTGTCGTATCCCAAATGAAACTCCTGTCGTTTCCATGGAAACGTTACTCGATTTAGAAGGAAATGTCTCAGAACACATAGTATTTCATAGTGACGCAATTTCCGTGTGAATTCGTCAATGAGTGGGAGTGAGGGATGCAGTAAAGAAGGATTAGTTGATCGGAAATGTGATTGTCGTATCCCAAAAGAGAATCCTGTCGTTTCCATAGAAACGTTACTCGATTTAGAAGGAAATGTCTTAGAACACATAGTATTTCATAGTGACGCAATTTCCGTGTGAATTCGTCAATGAGTGGGAGTGAGGGATGTAGTAAGGAAGGATTAGTGGATCGGAAATGAGATTGTCGTATCCCAAAAGAAAATCCTGTCGTTTCCATAGAAACGTTACTCGATTTAGAACGAAATGTCTTAGAACACATAGTATTTCATAGTGACGCAATTTCCGTGTGAATTCGTCAATGAGTGGGAGTGAGGGATGCAGTAAAGAAGGATTAGTGGAACGGAAATGAGATTGTCGTATCCCAAAAGAAAATCCTGTCGTTTCCATAGAAACGTTACTCGATTTAGAAGGAAATGTCTTAGAACACATAGTATTTCACAGCGACGCAATTTCCGTGTGAATTCGTCAATGAGTGGGAGTGAGGGATGCAGTAAAGAAGGATTAGTGGATCGGAAATGAGATTGTCGTATCCCAAAAGAAAATCCTGTCGTTTCCATAGAAACGTTACTCGATTTAGACGGAAATGTCTTAGACACATAGTATTTCATAGCGACGCAATTTCCGTGTGAATTCGTCAATAAGTGGGAGTGAGGGATGCAGTAAAGAAAGATTAGTGGATCGGAAATGTGATTGCGTATCCGAAAAGAAAATCCTTTCGTTTCCATAGATACGTTACTCGATTTAGAAGGAAATGTCTTAGAACTCATAGTATTTCATAGCGACGCAATTTCCGTGTGAATTCGTCAATGTGTGGGAGTGAGGGATGCAGTAAAGAAGGATTAGTGGATCGGAAATGAGATTGTCTTATCCCAAAAGAAAATCCTGTCGTTTCCATAGAAACGTTAATCGATTTTGAAGGAAATGTCGTAGAACACATAGTATTTCATAGCGACGCAATTTCCGTGTGAATTCGTCAATGAGTGGGAGTGAGGTTTGCAGTAAAGAAGGATTAGTGGATCGGAAATGAGATTGTCGTATCCCAAAAGAAAAACCTGTCGTTTCCTTAGAAACGTTACTCGATTTAGAAGGAAATGTCTAAGAACACAGAGTATTTCATAGCGACGCAATTCCCGTGTGAATTCGTCAATGAGTGGGAGTGAGGGATGCAGTAAAGAAGGATTAGTGGATCGGAAATGAGATTGTCGTATCCCAATAGAAAATCCTGCCGTTTCCATAGAAACGTTACTCGATTTAGAAGGAAATGACTTAGAACACATAGTATTTCATAGCGACGCAATTTCCGTGTGAATTCGTCAATGAGTGGGAGTGAGGGATGCAGTAAAGAAGGATTAGTGGATCGGAAATGTGATTGTCGTATCCCAAATGAAAATCCTGTCGTTTCCATGAAAACGTTACTCGATTTAGAAGGAAATGTCTTAGAACACATAGTACCTCATAGCGACGCAATTTGCGTGTGAATTCGTCAACAAGTGGGAGTGAGGGATGCAGTAAAGAAGGATTAGTGGATCGGAAATGAGATTGTCGTATTCCAAAAGAAAATCCTGTCGTTTCCATAGAAACGTTACTCGATTTAGAAGGAAATGTCTTAGAACACATAGTATTTCATAGTGACGCAATTTCCGTGTGAATTCGTCAATGTGTGGGAGTGAGGGATGCAGTAAAGAAGGATTAGTGGATCGGAAATGAGTTTGTCTTATCCCAAAAGAAAATCCTGTCGTTTCCATAGAAACGTTACTCGATTTAGAAGGAAATGTCGTAGAACACATAGTATTTCATAGCGACGCAATTTCCGTGGGAATTCGTCAATGAGTGGGAGTGAGGGATGCAGTAAAGAAGGATTAGTGGATCGGAAATGAGATTGTCGCATCCCAAAAGAAAATCCTGTCGTTTCCATAGAAACGTTACTCGATTTAGAAGGAAATGTCTTAGAACACAGAGTATTTCATAGCGACGCAATTCCCGTGTGAATTCGTCAATGAGTGGGAGTGAGGGATGCAGTAAAGAAGGATTAGTGGATCGGAAATGAGATTGTCGTATCCCAATAGAAAATCCTGTCGTTTCCATAGAAACGTTACTCGATTTAGAAGGAAATGTCTTAGAACACATAGTATTTCATAGCGACGCAATTTCCGTGTGAATTCGTCAATGAGTGGGAGTGAGGGATGCAGTAAAGAAGGATTAGTGGATCGAAAATGTGATTGTCGTATCCCAAATGAAACTCCTGTCGTTTCCATGGAAACGTTGCTCGATTTAGAAGGAAATGTCTTAGAACACATAGTATTTCATAGTGACGCAATTTCCGTGTGAATTCGTCAATGAGTGGGAGTGAGGGATGCAGTAAAGAAGGATTAGTTGATCGGAAATGTGATTGTCGTATCCCAAAAGAGAATCCTGTCGTTTCCATAGAAACGTTACTCGATTTAGAAGGAAATGTCTTAGAACACATAGTATTTCATAGTGACGCAATTTCCGTGTGAATTCGTCAATGAGTGGGAGTGAGGGATGTAGTAAAGAAGGATTAGTGGATCGGAAATGAGATTGTCGTATCCCAAAAGAAAATCCTGTCGTTTCCATAGAAACGTTACTCGATTTAGAACGAAATGTCTTAGAACACATAGTATTTCATAGTGACGCAATTTCCGTGTGAATTCGTCAATGAGTGGGAGTGAGGGATGCAGTAAAGAAGGATTAGTGGATCGGAAATGAGATTGTCGTATCCCAAAAGAAAATCCTGTCGTTTCCATAGAAACGTTACTCGATTTAGAAGGAAATGTCTTAGAACACATAGTATTTCATAGCGACGCAATTTCCGTGTGAATTCGTCAATGAGTGGGAGTGAGGGATGCAGTAAAGAAGGATTAGTGGATCGGAAATGAGATTGTCGTATCCCAAAAGAAAATCCTGTCGTTTCCATAGAAACGTTACTCGATTTAGACGGAAATGTCTTAGACACATAGTATTTCATAGCGACGCAATTTCCGTGTGAATTCGTCAATAAGTGGGAGTGAGGGATGCAGTAAAGAAAGATTAGTGGATCGGAAATGTGATTGCGTATCCGAAAAGAAAATCCTTTCGTTTCCATAGATACGTTACTCGATTTAGAAGGAAATGTCTTAGAACTCATAGTATTTCATAGCGACGCAATTTCCGTGTGAATTCGTCAATGTGTGGGAGTGAGGGATGCAGTAAAGAAGGATTAGTGGATCGGAAATGAGATTGTCTTATCCCAAAAGAAAATCCTGTCGTTTCCATAGGAACGTTAATCGATTTAGAAGGAAATGTCGTAGAACACATAGTATTTCATAGCGACGCAATTTCCGTGTGAATTCGTCAATGAGTGGGAGTGAGGGTTACAGGAAAGAAGGATTAGTGGATCGGAAATGAGATTGTCGTATCCCAAAAGAAAATCCTGTCGTTTCCTTAGAAACGTTACTCGATTTAGAAGGAAATGTCTTAGAACACAGAGTATTTCATAGCGACGCAATTCCCGTGTGAATTCGTCAATGAGTGGGAGTGAGGGATGCAGTAAAGAAGGATTAGTGGATCGGAAATGTGATTGTCGTATCCCAATAGAAAATCCTGCCGTTTCCATAGAAACGTTACTCGATTTAGAAGGAAATGACTTAGAACACATAGTATTTCATAGCGACGCAATTTCCGTGTGAATTCGTCAATGAGTGGGAGTGAGGGATGCAGTAAAGAAATATTAGTGGATCGGAAATGTGATTGTCGTATCCCAAATGAAATTCTGTCGTTTCCATGAAAACGTTACTCGATTTAGAAGGAAATGTCTTAGAACACATAGTACCTCATAGCGACGCAATTTGCGTGTGAATTCGTCAACAAGTGGGAGTGAGGGATGCAGTAAAGAAGGAATAGTGGATCGGAAATGAGATTGTCGTATTCCAAAAGAAAATCCTGTCGTTTCCATAGAAACGTTACTCGATTTAGAAGGAAATGTCTTAGAACACATAGTATTTCATAGCGACGCAATTTCCGTGTGAATTCGTCAATGAGTGGGAGTGAGGGATGCAGTAAAGAAGGATTAGTGGATCGGAAATGAGATTGTCGTATCCCAAAAGAAAATCCTGTCGTCTCCATAGAAACGTTACTCGATTTAGAAGGAAATGTCTTAGAACACATAGTATTTCATAGCGACGCAATTTCCGTGTGAATTCGTCAATGAGTGGGAGTGAGGGATGCAGTAAAGAAGGATTAGTGGATCGGAAATGAGATTGTCGTATCCCAAAAGAAAATCCTGTCGTTTCCATAGAAACGTTACTCGATTTAGAAGGAAATGTCTTAGAACACATAGTATTTCATAGCGACGCAATTTCCGTGTGAATTCGTCAATGAGTGGGAGTGAGGGATGCAGTAAAGAAGGATTAGTGGATCGGAAATGTGATTGTCGTATCCCAAAAGAAAATCTTGTCGTTTCCATAGAAACGTTACTCGATTTAGAAGGAAATGTCTTGGAACACATAGTATATCATAACGACGCTATTTCCGTGTGAATTCGTCAGTGAGTGGAAGTGAGGGATGCAGTAAAGAAGGATTAGTGGATCGGAAATGAGATTGTCGTTTCCCAAAAGAAAATCCTGTCGTTTCCATAGAAACGTTACTCGATTTAGAACGAAATGTCTTAAAACACATAGTATTTCATAGCGACGCAATTTCCGTGTGAATTCGTCAATGAGTCTGAGTGAGGGATGCAGTAAAGAAGGATTAGTGGATCGGAAATGAGATTGTCGTATCCCAAAAGAAAATCCTGTCGTTTCCATAGAAACGTTACTCGATTTAGAAGGAAATGTCTTAGAACACATAGTATATCATAGCGACGCAATTTTCGTGTGAATTCGTCAGTGAGTGGGAGTGAGGGATGCAGTAAAGAAGGATTAGTGGATCGGAAATGAGATTGTCGTATCCGAAAAGAAAATCCTGTCGTTTCCATAGAAACGTTACTCGATTTAGAAGGAAATGTCTTAGAACACATAGTATTTCATAGCGACGCAAATTCCGTGTGAATTCGTCAATGAGTGGGAGTGAGGGATGCAGTAAAGAAGGATTAGTGGATCGGAAATAAGGTTGTCGTATCCCAAAAGAAAATCCTGTCGTTTCCATAGAAACGTTACTCGATTTAGAAGGAAATGTCTTAGAACACATAGTATTTCATAGTGACGCAATTTCCGTGTGAATTCGTCAATGAGTGGGAGTGAGGGATGCAGTAAAGAGGGATTAGTGGATCGGAAATGAGATTGTCGTATCCCAAGAGAAAATCCTGTCGTTACCATAGAAACGTTACTCGATTTAGAAGGAAATGTCTTAGAACACAGAGTATTTCATAGCGACGCAATTCCCGTGTGAATTCGTCAATGAGTGGGAGTGAGGGATGCAGTAAAGAAGGATTAGTGGATTGGAAATGAGATTGTCGTATCCCAATAGAAAATCCTGTCGTTTCCATAGAAACGTTACTCGATTTAGAAGGAAATGACTTAGAACACATAGTATTTCATAGCGACGCAATTTCCGTGTGAATTCGTCAATGAGTGGGAGTGAGGGATGCAGTAAAGAAGGATTAGTGGATCGAAAATTTGATTGTCGTATCCCAAATGAAACTCCTGTCGTTTCCATGGAAACGTTACTCGATTTAGAAGGAAATGTCTTAGAACACATAGTATTTCATAGTGACGCAATTTCCGTGTGAATTCGTCAATGAGTGGGAGTGAGGGTTACAGGAAAGAAGGATTAGTGGATCGGAAATGAGATTGTCGTATCCCAAAAGAAAATCCTGTCGTTTCCTTAGAAACGTTACTCGATTTAGAAGGAAATGTCTTAGAACACAGAGTATTTCATAGCGACGCAATTCCCGTGTGAATTCGTCAATGAGTGGGAGTGAGGGATGCAGTAAAGAAGGATTAGTGGATCGGAAATGAGATTGTCGTATCCCAATAGAAAATCCTGCCGTTTCCATAGAAACGTTACTCGATTTAGAAGGAAATGACTTAGAACACATAGTATTTCATAGCGACGCAATTTCCGTGTGAATTCGTCAATGAGTGGGAGTGAGGGATGCAGTAAAGAAATATTAGTGGATCGGAAATGTGATTGTCGTATCCCAAATGAAATTCTGTCGTTTCCATGAAAACGTTACTCGATTTAGAAGGAAATGTCTTAGAACACATAGTACCTCATAGCGACGCAATTTGCGTGTGAATTCGTCAACAAGTGGGAGTGAGGGATGCAGTAAAGAAGGATTAGTGGATCGGAAATGAGATTGTCGTATTCCAAAAGAAAATCCTGTCGTTTCCATAGAAACGTTACTCGATTTAGAAGGAAATGTCTTAGAACACATAGTATTTCATAGCGACGCAATTTCCGTGTGAATTCGTCAATGAGTGGGAGTGAGGGATGCAGTAAAGAAGGATTAGTGGATCGGAAATGAGATTGTCGTATCCCAAAAGAAAATCCTGTCGTCTCCATAGAAACGTTACTCGATTTAGAAGGAAATGTCTTAGAACACATAGTATTTCATAGCGACGCAATTTCCGTGTGAATTCGTCAATGAGTGGGAGTGAGGGATGCAGTAAAGAAGGATTAGTGGATCGGAAATGAGATTGTCGTATCCCAAAAGAAAATCCTGTCGTTTCCATAGAAACGTTACTCGATTTAGAAGGAAATGTCTTAGAACACATAGTATTTCATAGCGACGCAATTTCCGTGTGAATTCGTCAATGAGTGGGAGTGAGGGATGCAGTAAAGAAGGATTAGTGGATCGGAAATGTGATTGTCGTATCCCAAAAGAAAATCTTGTCGTTTCCATAGAAACGTTACTCGATTTAGAAGGAAATGTCTTGGAACACATAGTATATCATAACGACGCTATTTCCGTGTGAATTCGTCAGTGAGTGGAAGTGAGGGATGCAGTAAAGAAGGATTAGTGGATCGGAAATGAGATTGTCGTTTCCCAAAAGAAAATCCTGTCGTTTCCATAGAAACGTTACTCGATTTAGAACGAAATGTCTTAAAACACATAGTATTTCATAGCGACGCAATTTCCGTGTGAATTCGTCAATGAGTCTGAGTGAGGGATGCAGTAAAGAAGGATTAGTGGATCGGAAATGAGATTGTCGTATCCCAAAAGAAAATCCTGTCGTTTCCATAGAAACGTTACTCGATTTAGAAGGAAATGTCTTAGAACACATAGTATATCATAGCGACGCAATTTTCGTGTGAATTCGTCAGTGAGTGGGAGTGAGGGATGCAGTAAAGAAGGATTAGTGGATCGGAAATGAGATTGTCGTATCCGAAAAGAAAATCCTGTCGTTTCCATAGAAACGTTACTCGATTTAGAAGGAAATGTCTTAGAACACATAGTATTTCATAGCGACGCAAATTCCGTGTGAATTCGTCAATGAGTGGGAGTGAGGGATGCAGTAAAGAAGGATTAGTGGATCGGAAATAAGATTGTCGTATCCCAAAAGAAAATCCTGTCGTTTCCATAGAAACGTTACTCGATTTAGAAGGAAATGTCTTAGAACACATAGTATTTCATAGTGACGCAATTTCCGTGTGAATTCGTCAATGAGTGGGAGTGAGGGATGCAGTAAAGAGGGATTAGTGGATCGGAAATGAGATTGTCGTATCCCAAGAGAAAATCCTGTCGTTACCATAGAAACGTTACTCGATTTAGAAGGAAATGTCTTAGAACACAGAGTATTTCATAGCGACGCAATTCCCGTGTGAATTCGTCAATGAGTGGGAGTGAGGGATGCAGTAAAGAAGGATTAGTGGATTGGAAATGAGATTGTCGTATCCCAATAGAAAATCCTGTCGTTTCCATAGAAACGTTACTCGATTTAGAAGGAAATGACTTAGAACACATAGTATTTCATAGCGACGCAATTTCCGTGTGAATTCGTCAATGAGTGGGAGTGAGGGATGCAGTAAAGAAGGATTAGTGGATCGAAAATTTGATTGTCGTATCCCAAATGAAACTCCTGTCGTTTCCATGGAAACGTTACTCGATTTAGAAGGAAATGTCTTAGAACACATAGTATTTCATAGTGACGCAATTTCCGTGTGAATTCGTCAATGAGTGGGAGTGAGGGATGCAGTAAAGAAGGATTAGTTGATCGGAAATGTGATTGTCGTATCCCAAAAGAGAATCCTGTCGTTTCCATAGAAACGTTACTCGATTTAGAAGGAAATGTCTTAGAACACATAGTATTTCATAGTGACGCAATTTCCGTGTGAATTCGTCAATGAGTGGGAGTGAGGGATGTAGTAAAGAAGGATTAGTGGATCGGAAATGAGATTGTCGTATCCCAAAAGAAAATCCTGTCGTTTCCATAGAAACGTTACTCGATTTAGAACGAAATGTCTTAGAACACATAGTATTTCATAGTGACGCAATTTCCGTGTGAATTCGTCAATGAGTGGGAGTGAGGGATGCAGTAAAGAAGGATTAGTGGATCGGAAATGAGATTGTCGTATCCCAAAAGAAAATCCTGTCGTTTCCATAGAAACGTTACTCGATTTAGAAGGAAATGTCTTAGAACACATAGTATTTCATAGCGACGCAATTTCCGTGTGAATTCGTCAATGAGTGGGAGTGAGGGATGCAGTAAAGAAGGATTAGTGGATCGGAAATGAGATTGTCGTATCCCAAAAGAAAATCCTGTCGTTTCCATAGAAACGTTACTCGATTTAGACGGAAATGTCTTAGACACATAGTATTTCATAGCGACGCAATTTCCGTGTGAATTCGTCAATAAGTGGGAGTGAGGGATGCAGTAAAGAAAGATTAGTGGATCGGAAATGTGATTGCGTATCCGAAAAGAAAATCCTTTCGTTTCCATAGATACGTTACTCGATTTAGAAGGAAATGTCTTAGAACTCATAGTATTTCATAGCGACGCAATTTCCGTGTGAATTCGTCAATGTGTGGGAGTGAGGGATGCAGTAAAGAAGGATTAGTGGATCGGAAATGAGATTGTCTTATCCCAAAAGAAAATCCTGTCGTTTCCATAGAAACGTTAATCGATTTAGAAGGAAATGTCGTAGAACACATAGTATTTCATAGCGACGCAATTTCCGTGTGAATTCGTCAATGAGTGGGAGTGAGGGTTGCAGTAAAGAAGGATTAGTGGATCGGAAATGAGATTGTCGTATCCCAAAAGAAAATCCTGTCGTTTCCATAGAAACGTTACTCGATTTAGAAGGAAATGTCTTAGAACACAGAGTATTTCATAGCGACGCAATTCCCGTGTGAATTCGTCAATGAGTGGGAGTGAGGGATGCAGTAAAGAAGGATTAGTGGATCGGAAATGAGATTGTCGTATCCCAATAGAAATCCTGCCGTTTCCATAGAAACGTTACTCGATTTAGAAGGAAATGACTTAGAACACATAGTATTTCATAGCGTCGCAATTTCCGTGTGAATTCGTCAATGAGTGGGAGTGAGGGATGCAGTAAAGAAGGATTAGTGGATCGGAAATGTGATTGTCGTATCCCAAATGAAAATCCTGTCGTTTCCATGAAAACGTTACTCGATTTAGAAGGAAATGTCTTAGAACACATAGTACCTCATAGCGACGCAATTTGCGTGTGAATTCGTCAACAAGTGGGAGTGAGGGATGCAGTAAAGAAGGATTAGTGGATCGGAAATGAGATTGTCGTATTCCAAAAGAAAATCCTGTCGTTTCCATAGAAACGTTACTCGATTTAGAAGGAAATGTCTTAGAACACATAGTATTTCATAGTGACGCAATTTCCGTGTGAATTCGTGATTGAGTGGGAGTGAGGGATGCAGTAAAGAAGGATTAGTGGATCGGAAATGAGATTGTCGTATCCCAAAAGAAAATCCTGTCGTTTCCATAGAAACGTTACTCGATTTAGAAGGAAATGTCTTAGAACACATAGTATTTCATAGCGACGCAATTTCCGTGTGAATTCGTCAATGAGTGGGAGTGAGGGATGCAGTAAAGAAGGATTAGTGGATCAGAAATGAGATTGTCGTATCCCAAAAGAAAATCCTGTCGTTTCCATAGAAACGTTACTCGATTTAGAAGGAAATGTCTTAGAACACATAGTATTTCATAGCGACGCAATTTCCGTGTGAATTCGTCAATGAGTGGGAGTGAGGGATGCAGTAAAGAAGGATTAGTGGATCGGAAATGTGATTGTCGTATCCCAAAAGAAAATCTTGTCGTTTCCATAGAAACGTTACTTGATTTAGAAGGAAATGTCTTGGAACACATAGTATATCATAACGACGCTATTTCCGTGTGAATTCGTCAGTGAGTGGAAGTGAGGGATGCAGTAAAGAAGGATTAGTGGATCGGAAAACAGATTGTCGTTTCCCAAAAGAAAATCCTGTCGTTTCCATAGAAACGTTACTCGATTTAGAAGGAAATGTCTTAAAACACATAGTATTTCATTGCGACGCAATTTCCGTGTGAATTCGTCAATGTGTCTGAGTGAGGGATGCAGTAAAGAAGGATTAGTGGATCGGAAATGAGATTGTCGTATCCCAAAAGAAAATCCTGTCGTTTCCATAGAAACGTTACTCGATTTAGAAGGAAATGTCTTAGAACACATAGTATTTCATAGCGACGCAATTTTCGTGTGAATTCGTCAATGAGTGGGAGTGAGGGATGCAGTAAAGAAGGATTAGTGGATCGGAAATGAGATTGTCGTATCCCAAAAGAAAATCCTGTCGTTTCCATAGAAACGTTACTCGATTTAGAAGAAAATGTCTTAGACACATAGTATTTCATAGCGACGCAATTTCCGTGTGAATTCGTCAATGAGTGGGAGTGAGGGATGCAGTAAAGAATGATTAGTGGATCGGAAATGTGATTGTCGTATCCCAAAAGAAAATCCTGTCGTTTCCATAGAAACATTACTCGATTTAGAAGGAAATGTCTTAGAACACATAGTATTTCATAGCGACGCAATTTCCGTGTGAATTCGTCAATGAGTGGGAGTGAGGGATGCAGTAAAGAAGGATTAGTGGATCGGAAATGAGATTGTCGTATCCCACTAGAAAATCCTGTCGTTTCCGTAGAAACGTTACTCGATTTAGAAGGAAATGACTTAGAACACATAGTATTTCATAGCGACGCAATTTCCGTGTGAATTCGTCAATGAGTGGGAGTGAGGGATGCAGTAAAGAAGGATTAGTGGATCGGAAATGTGATTGTCGTATCCCAAATGAAAATCCTGTCGTTTCCATAGAATAGTTACTCCATTTAGAAGGAAATGTCTTAGAACACATAGTAATTCATAGCGACGCAATTTCCGTGTGAATTCGTCAATGAGTGGGAGTGAGGGATGCAGTAAAGAAGGATTAGTGGATCGGAAATGAGATTGTCGTATCCCAAAAGAAAATCCTGTCGTTTCCATAGAAACGTTACTCGATTTAGAAGGAAATGTCTTAGAACACATAGTATTTCATAGCGACGCAATTTCCGTGTGAATTCGGCAATGAGTGGGAGTTACGGATGCAGTAAAGAAGGATTAGTGGATCGGAAATGTGATTGTCGCATCCCAAAAGAAAATCCTGTCGTTTCCATAGAAACGTTACTCGATTTAGAAGGAAATGTCTTAGAACACACAGTATTTCATAGCGACGCAATTTCCGTGTGAATTCGTCAATGAGTGGGAGTGAGGGATGCAGTAAAGAAAGATTAGTAAATCGGAAATGAGATTTTCGTATCCCAAAAGAAAATCCTGTCGTTTCCATAGAAACGTTACTCGGTTTAGAAGGAAATGTCTTAGAACACATAGTATTTCATAGCGACGCAAATTCCGTGTGAATTCGTCAATGAGTGGGAGTGAGGGATGCAGTAAAGAAGGATTAGTGGATCGGAAATAAGATTGTCGTATCCCAAAAGAAAATCCTGTCGTTTCCATAGAAACGTTACTCGATTTAGAAGGAAATGTCTTAGAACACATAGTATTTCATAGTGACACAATTTCCGTGTGAATTCGTCAATGAGTGGGAGTGAGGGATGCAGTAAAGAGGGATTAGTGGATCGGAAATGAGATTGTCGTATCCCAAGAGAAAATCCTGTCGTTACCATAGAAATGTTACTCGATTTAGAAGGAAATGTCTTAGAACACATAGTATTTCATAGCGACGCAATTTCGGTGTGAATTCGTCAATGAGTGGGAGTGAGGGATGCAGTAAAGAAGGATTAGTGGATCGGAAATGAGTATGTCGTATTCCAAAAGAAAATCCTGTTGTTTCCATAGAAACGTTACTCGATTTAGAAGGAAATGTCTTAGAACACATAGTATTTCATAGCGACGCAATTTCCGTGTGAATTCGTCAGTGAGTGGGAGTGAGGGATGCAGTAAAGAAGGATTAGTGGATCGGAAATGAGATTGTCGTATCCCAAAAGAAAATCCTGTCGTTTCCATTGAAACGTTACTCGATTTAGAAGGAAATGTCTTAGAACACATAGTATTTCATAGCGACGCAATTTCCGTGTGAATTCGTTAATGAGTGGGAGTGAGGGATGCGGTAAAGAAGGATTAGTGGATCGGAAATGAGATTGTCGTATCCCAAAAGATAATCCTTTCGTTTCCATAGAAACGTTACTCGATTTAGAAGAAAATGTCTTAGACACATAGTATTTCATAGCGACGCAATTTGCGTGTGAATTCGTCAATAAGTGGGAGTGAGGGATGCGGTAAAGAAGGATTAGTGGATCGGAAATGTGATTGCGTGTCCGAAAAGAAAATCCTTTCGTTTCCATAGACACGTTACTCGATTTAGAAGGAAATGTCTTAGAACTCATAGTATTTCATAGCGACGCAATTTCCGTGTGAATTCGTCAATGTGTGGGAGTGAGGGATGCAGTAAAGAAGGATTAGTGGATCGGAAATGAGATTGTCTTATCCCAAAAGAAAATCCTGTCGTTTCCATAGAAACGTTACTCGATTTAGAAGGAAATGTCGTAGAACACATAGTATTTCATAGCGACGCAATTTCCGTGGGAATTCGTCAATGAGTGGGAGTGAGGGATGCAGTAAAGAAGGATTAGTTAATCGGAAATGAGATTGTCGTATCCCAAAAGAAAATCCTGTCGTTTCCATAGAAACGTTACTCGATTTAGAAGGAAATGTCTTAGAACACAGAGTATTTCATAGCGACGCAATTCCCGTGTGAATTCGTCAATGAGTGGGAGTGAGGGATGCAGTAAAGAAGGATTAGTGGATCGGAAATGAGATTGTCGTATCCCAATAGAAAATCCTGTCGTTTCCATAGAAACGTTACTCGATTTAGAAGGAAATGACTTAGAACACATAGTATTTCATAGCGACGCAATTTCCGTGTGAATTCGTCAATGAGTGGGAGTGAGGGATGCAGTAAAGAAGGATTAGTGGATCGAAAATGTGATTGTCGTATCCCAAATGAAACTCCTGTCGTTTCCATGGAAACGTTACTCGATTTAGAAGGAAATGTCTTAGAACACATAGTATTTCATAGTGACGCAATTTCCGTGTGAATTCGTCAATGAGTGGGAGTGAGGGATGCAGTAAAGAAGGATTAGTTGATCGGAAATGTGATTGTCGTATCCCAAAAGAGAATCCTGTCGTTTCCATAGAAACGTTACTCGATTTAGAAGGAAATGTCTTAGAACACATAGTATTTCATAGTGACGCAATTTCCGTGTGAATTCGTCAATGAGTGGGAGTGAGGGATGCAGTAAAGAAGGATTAGTGGATCGGAAATGAGATTGTCGTATCCCAAAAGAAAATCCTGTCGTTTCCATAGAAACGTTACTCGATTTAGAACGAAATGTCTTAGAACACATAGTATTTCATAGTGACGCAATTTCCGTGTGAATTCGTCAATGAGTGGGAGTGAGGGATGCAGTAAAGAAGGATTAGTGGATTGGAAATGAGATTGTCGTATCCCAAAAGAAAATCCTGTCGTTTCCATAGAAACGTTACTCGATTTAGAAGGAAATGTCTTAGAACACATAGTATTTCATAGCGACGCAATTTCCGTGTGAATTCGTCAATGAGTGGGAGTGAGGGATGCAGTAAAGAAGGATTAGTGGATCGGAAATGAGATTGTCGTATCCCAAAAGAAAATCCTGTCGTTTCCATAGAAACGTTACTCGATTTAGACGGAAATGTCTTAGACACATAGTATTTCATAGCGACGCAATTTCCGTGTGAATTCGTCAATAAGTGGGAGTGAGGGATGCAGTAAAGAAACATTAGTGGATCGGAAATGTGATTGCGTATCCGAAAAGAAAATCCTTTCGTTTCCATAGATACGTTACTCGATTTAGAAGGAAATGTCTTAGAACTCATAGTATTTCATAGCGACGCAATTTCCGTGTGAATTCGTCAATGTGTGTGAGTGAGGGATGCAGTAAAGAAGGATTAGTGGATCGGAAATGAGATTGTCTTATCCCAAAAGAAAATCCTGTCGTTTCCATAGAAACGTTAATCGATTTAGAAGGAAATGTCGTAGAACACATAGTATTTCATAGCGACGCAATTTCCGTGTGAATTCGTCAATGAGTGGGAGTGAGGGTTGCAGTAAAGAAGGATTAGTGGATCGGAAATGAGATTGTCGTATCCCAAAAGAAAATCCTGTCGTTTCCTTAGAAACGTTACTCGATTTAGAAGGAAATGGCTTAGAACACAGAGTATTTCATAGCGACGCAATTCCCGTGTGAATTCGTCAATGAGTGGGAGTGAGGGATGCAGTAAAGAAGGATTAGTGGATCGGAAATGAGATTGTCGTATCCCAATAGAAAATCCTGCCGTTTCCATTGAAACGTTACTCGATTTAGAAGGAAATGTCTTAGAACACATAGTATTTCATAGCGACGCAATTTCCGTGTGAATTCGTTAATGAGTGGGAGTGAGGGATGCGGTAAAGAAGGATTAGTGGATCGGAAATGAGATTGTCGTATCCCAAAAGAAAATCCTTTCGTTTCCATAGAAACGTTACTCGATTTAGAAGAAAATGTCTTAGACACATAGTATTTCATAGCGACGCAATTTGCGTGTGAATTCGTCAATAAGTGGGAGTGAGGGATGCAGTAAAGAAGGATTAGTGGATCGGAAATGTGATTGCGTGTCCGAAAAGAAAATCCTTTCGTTTCCATAGATACGTTACTCGATTTAGAAGGAAATGTCTTAGATCTCATAGTATTTCATAGCGACGCAATTTCCGTGTGAATTCGTCAAAGTGTGGGAGTGAGGGATGCAGTAAAGAAGGATTAGTGGATCGGAAATGAGATTGTCTTATCCCAAAAGAAAATCCTGTCGTTTCCATAGAAACGTTACTCGATTTAGAAGGAAATGTCGTAGAACACAAAGTATTTCATAGCGACGCAATTTCCGTGGGAATTCGTCAATGAGTGGGAGTGAGGGATGCAGTAAAGAAGGATTAGTGGATCGGAAATGAGATTGTCGTATCCCAAAAGAAAATCCTGTCGTTTCCATAGAAACGTTACTCGATTTAGAAGGAAATGTCTTAGAACACAGAGTATTTCATAGCGACGCAATTCCCGTGTGAATTCGTCAATGAGTGGGAGTGAGGGATGCAGTAAAGAAGGATTAGTGGATCGGAAATGAGATTGTCGTATCCCAATAGAAAATCCTGTCGTTTCCATAGAAACGTTACTCGATTTAGAACGAAATGTCTTAAAACACATAGTATTTCATAGTGACGCAATTTCCGTGTGAATTCGTCAATGAGTGGGAGTGAGGGATGCAGTAAAGAAGGATTAGTGGATCGGAAATGAGATTGTCGTATCCCAAAAGAAAATCCTGTCGTTTCCATAGAAACGTTACTCGATTTAGAAGGAAATGTCTTAGAACACATAGTATTTCATAGCGACGAAATTTCCGTGTGAATTCGTCAATGAGTGGGAGTGAGGGATGCAGTAAAGAAGGATTAGTGGATCGGAAATGAGATTGTCGTATCCCAAAAGAAAATCCTGTCGTTTCCATAGAAACGTTACTCGATTTAGACGGAAATGTCTTAGACACATAGTATTTCATAGCGACGCAATTTCCGTGTGAAGTCGTCAATAAGTGGGAGTGAGGGATGCAGTAAAGAAAGATTAGTGGATCGGAAATGTGATTGCGTATCCGAAAAGAAAATCCTTTCGTTTCCATAGATACGTTACTCGATTTAGAAGGAAATGTCTTAGAACTCATAGTATTTCTTAGCGACGCAATTTCCGTGTGAATTCGTCAATGTGTGGGAGTGAGGGATGCAGTAAAGAAGGATTAGTGGATCGGAAATGAGATTGTCTTATCCCAAAAGAAAATCCTGTCGTTTCCATAGAAACGTTAATCGATTTAGAAGGAAATGTCGTAGAACACATAGTATTTCATAGCGACGCAATTTCCGTGTGAATTCGTCAATGAGTGGGAGTGAGGGTTGCAGTAAAGAAGGATTAGTGGATCGGAAATGAGATTGTCGTATCCCAAAAGAAAATCCTGTCGTTTCCTTAGAAACATTACTCGATTTAGAAGGAAATGGCTTAGAACACAGAGTATTTCATAGCGACGCAATTCCCGTGTGAATTCGTCAATGAGTGGGAGTGAGGGATGCAGTAAAGAAGGATTAGTGGATCGCAAATGAGATTGTCGTATCCCAATAGAAAATCCTGCCGTTTCCATAGAAACGTTACTCGATTTAGAAGGAAATGACTTAGAACACATAGTATTTCATAGAGACGCAATTTCCGTGTGAATTCGTCAATGAGTGGGAGTGAGGGATGCAGTAAAGAAGGATTAGTGGATCGGAAATGTGATTGTCGTATCCCAAATGAAAATCCTGTCGTTTCCTTGAAAACGTTACTCGATTTAGAAGGAAATGTCTTAGAACACATAGTACCTCATAGCGACGCAATTTGCGTGTGAATTCGTCAACAAGTGGGAGTGAGGGATGCAGTAAAGGAGGATTAGTGGATCGGAAATGAGATTGTCGTATTCCAAAAGAAAATCCTGTCGTTTCCATAGAAACGTTACTCGATTTAGAAGGAAATGTCTTAGAACACATAGTATTTCATAGTGACGCAATTTCCGTGTGAATTCGTCAATGAGTGGGAGTGAGGGATGCAGTAAAGAAGGATTAGTGGATCGGAAATGAGATTGTCGTATCCCAAAAGAAAATCCTGTCGTTTCCATAGAAACGTTACTCGATTTAGAAGGAAATGTCTTAGAACACATGGTATTTCATAGCGACGCAATTTCCGTGTGAATTCGTCAATGAGTGGGAGTGAGGGATGCAGTAAAGAAGGATTAGTGGATCGGAAATGAGATTGTCGTATCCCAAAAGAAAATCCTGTCGTTTCCATAGAAACGTTACTCGATTTAGAAGGAAATGTCTTGGAACACATAGTATATCATAACGACTCTATTTCCGTGTGAATTCGTCAGTGAGTGGAAGTGAGGGATGCAGTAAAGAAGGATTAGTGGATCGGAAATGAGATTGTCGTTTCCCAAAAGAAAATCCTGTCGTTTCCATAGAAACGTTACTCGATTTAGAAGGAAATGTCTTAAAACACATAGTATTTCATAGCGACGCAATTTCCGTGTGAATTCGTCAATGAGTCTGAGTGAGGGATGCAGTAAAGAAGGATTAGTGGATCGGAAATGAGATTGTCGTATCCCAAAAGAAAATCCTGTCGTTTCCATAGAAACGTTACTCGATTTAGAAGGAAATGTCTTAGAACACATAGTATTTCATAGCGACGCAATTGTCGTGTGAATTCGTCAATGAGTGGGAGTGAGGGATGCAGTAAAGAAGGATTAGTGGATCGGAAATGAGATTGTCGTATCCCAAAAGAAAATCCTGTCGTTTCCATAGAAACGTTACTCGATTTAGAAGGAAATGTCTTAGAACACATAGTATTTCATAGCGACGCAATTTCCGTGTGAATTCGTCAATGAGTGGGAGTGAGGGATGCAGTGAAGGAGGATTAGTGGATCGGAAATGAGATTGTCGTATCCCAAAAGAAAATCCTGTCGTTTCCATAGAAACGTTACTCGATTTAGAAGGAAATGTCTTAGAACACATAGTATTTCATAGCGACGCAATTTCCGTGTGAATTCGTCAATGAGTGGGAGTGACGGATGCAGTAAAGAAGGATTAGTGGATCGGAAATGAGATTGTCGTATCCCAAAAGAAAATCCTGTCGTTTCCATAGAAACGTTACTCGATTTAGAAGGAAATGTCTTAGAACACATAGTATTTCATAGCGACGCAATTTCAGTGTGAATTCGTCAATGAGTGGGAGTGAGGGATGCAGTACAGAAGGATTAGTGAATCGGAAATTAGATTGTCGTATCCGAAAAGAAAATCCTGTCGTTTCCATAGAAACGTTACTCGATTTAGAAGGAAATGTCTTAGAACACATAGTATTTCATAGCGACGCAATTTCCGTGTGAATTCGTCAATGAGTGGGAGTGAGGGATGCAGTAAAAAAGGATTAGTGGATCGGAAATGAGATTGTCGCATCCCAAAAAAAAATTCTGTCGTTTCCATAGAAACGTTACTCGATTTAGAATGAAATGTCTTAGAAAACAAAGTATTTCATAGCGACGCAATTTCCGTGTGAATTCGTCAATGAGTGGGAGTCAGGGATGCAGTAAAGAAGGATTAGTGGATCGGAAATGAGATTGTCGTATCCCAAAAGAAAATCCTGTCGTTTCCATAGAAACGTTACTCGATTTAGAAGGAAATGTCTTAGAACACATAGTATTTTATAGCGACGCAATTTCCGTGTGAATTCGTCAATGAGTAAGAGTGAGGGATGCAGTAAAGAAGGATTAGTGGATCGGAAATGTGATTGTCGTATCCCAAAATAAAATCCTGTCGTTTCCATAGAAACGTTACTCGATTTAGAAGGAAGTATCTTAGAACACATAGTATTTCATGGCGACGCAATTTCCGTGTGAATTCGTCATGAGTGTGAGTGAGGGATGCAGTAAAGAGGGATTAGTGGATCGGAAATGTGATTGTCGTATCCCAAAAGAAAATCCTGTCGTTTCCATAGAAACGTTACTCGATTTAGATGGAAAGGTCTTAGAACAATTAGTAATTCATAGCGAGGCAATTTGTGTGTGATTTCGTCAATGAGTGGGAGTGAGGGATGCAGTAAAGAAGGATTAGTGGATCGGAAATGTGATTGTCGTATCCCAAATGAAAATCCTGTCGTTTCCATAGAAACGTTACTCGATTTAGAAGGAAATGTCTTAGAACACATAGTATTTCATAGCGACGCAATTTCCGTTTGAATTCGTCAATGAGTGGGAGTGAGGGATGCAGTAAAGGAGGATTAGTGGATCGGAAATGAGACTGTCGTATCCCAAAAGAAAATCCTGTCGTTTCCATAGAAACGTTACTCGATTTAGAAGGAAATGTCTTAGAACACATAGTATTTCATAGCGACGCAATTTCCGTGTGAATTCGTCAATGAGTGGGAGTGAGGGATTCAGTAAAGGAGGATTAGTGGATCGGAAATGAGACTGTCGTATCCCAAAAGAAAATCCTGTCGTTTCCGTAGAAACGTTACTCGATTTAGAACGAAATGTCTTAGAACACATAGTATTTCATAGCGACGCAATTTCCGTGTGAATTCGTCAATGTGTGGGAGTGACGGATGCAGTAAAGAAGGATTAGTGGATCGGAAATGTGATTGTCGTATCCCAAAAGAAAATCCTGTCGTTTCCATAGAAACGTTACTCGATTTAGAAGGAAATGTCTTAGAACACATAGTATTTCATAGCGACGCAATTTCAGTGTGAATTCGTCAAGGTTAGGTTAGGTTAGGTTAGGTTAGGTTAGGTTAGGTTTGGTTAGGTTAGGTTAGGTTAGGTTAGGTTAGGTTAGGTTAGGTTAGGTTAGGTTAGGTTAGGTTAGGTTAGGTTA